>NC_133343.1:37597918-37931936 GCF_030506205.2 Paramisgurnus dabryanus | reverse complement strand
GTGCTCTCTGCAAGTGTGTCTACCACAACGGATACAAATGCTGACTGTTCTTTTTTTGGTTCTGTACACCACTTGCATGTTCCCCTCTTCACTCCTGAGCTGCTGGTGCCTGCTGGTGTCTATGGATTTGTGTCTAGAGGGACAGCTACAGGAGACTAAATCCCTCTCACCAGTGCAGCACTAACTGGTGCGCGAGGGAGGTGCTCTCTCCTCAATACTAACACTAACCCTACACACACACACACACACACACACACACACACACGTACACACACACACTCGTACACACACACTCGTACACACACAATGGTTTTATAGTCCATATAACTCAATGTACAGACCAGATTTTATGCTCTGTTTTTTTGCACAGGCTACTAAAGGGTTAATGGTGCCACATGGTGATCAACAGTAAAAATGACAAATTTTACCTCTTTGCAAAAGGAAAAGGCACAAAGAATCAAGAATGCATGGTAATAAGGTGTCATGGCTCAGCAATCAAAAAATGTTGTTATAATGGAAGTCAATGGGGAAAAAATGGCCACAAACAATAAATGAGGGAGAAAAAAATTTAATCTGATGCTGCACAAAAACTAAAAATGCATCAAAGCCAATGTTTTTACCAATCTTTGGCATGCCCAAGACTGTAAAAAAGGTAAAAGAAAATCCAGTCCACAGTCACGTTTTATATTGAAAATCTGTCATTTTGTGTGTTTTTTTTCCCCAAATCAGTGACACTACTTATAAACTTGGCAATGAAAGAGTTAAAATCATGGAATTTTTGCAAACATTTGGTAGTTTTGATCAGTACTGAGGTTGATTAACAGATTTATGCAAAAAAAATGTGAAAAAAAATTCATCCGATAAATTTTTACAGCAGTTTAATTTAGTGGCCTTTTTTGGCCGCTAACAACACGTAAGGGTAGTAAATTTGCCCACGGTATATTGTTAAGTTTTTGAAAAATTTCAAAGCATTTTCTTAAAATATGTGTAAATATAAGATTTGTCACCAAAAATCATTCCATTTGCTGAAACACAGAGAAAGTTGTGGCCAAATTAAGACAAAAAAATTGCAAAAATGGCCAAAAATGGCCCCAACAACACATAAGGGTTAAAGAAAGATTTCTTTTCTGGAAAAATTGAGGAATAGGGTTGTTAAGCAATATAGTTGGAATATAGTTACCAGATTTTTTTTTTCATTTTTTTTTTGTAAAAGAGGAAAATAATTTATACTTTTTGATTGTACTGAAATGAATGATCAAAATAAACATAAAATAACAAAAAAGATACAGTTTATCACAAATAAGAGGTCCATAACTACCATAAACATTATTAAGGATCATTTTAAGTTTAGTAAAAGACATCGCATTATGACTATTTATGTAGAAGTTGTAACTGCCTGCTTTATGGAACTAAACACAGATTTTTGACTGCAGAATGCACAAGTAAGAGGTCTGACTCTGTGTGACTAAGGTCTGTTTGATACAGTAGGAGAGGTTTAAACTAATCTAAAGAAAATTCATGTTCCTTATTATTATTTTTATTATTATCCTTATTATTATTATTATTATTATTATGGTTAAACCATATTGTGCCTTTGTTTCCCTTAGTCCCCCCAAAAATGTAATGCACAGAAAGTCTTACCTCAACACTAAGGGAAAGTTTCTTGAACAGGGCTTATCCAGTCCCAGACTAAAATGCATGTTTGAGCTTCCTTAATATAAAAACACCTTGTAGTTATCTTAACATATCATCAGTGGCGGCTCGTGACTGCTCATCCGAGGGACGCTAATTCAAAATAAGTGTTTGGAGTGTCATGTCTGTTGCCTGCGTTTTCAAAATATGTGTTTGTTGCATCATGTAAACCATGTGCATCACGTGTTTTGTCAAAATAAGTGCCTGCTGCACACTCTTCAAAACCGTTTGTGATAGAAGAGACGCTCACGTTCACAAAATCCACGCAAGACACTTAAATAACTGCAAAAAAAATAACTTTTTTACTTAGTATTTTTGTCTTGTTTTCAGTAGAAATATCTACAAATTCTTAAATCAAGATGTATTTTCTTGATGAGCAAAATGACCTAAGAAAATAAGTAAATACAATTTTAAGTAAATTTGTGCTTAAAACAAGCAAAAAAATCTGGCAATGGGGTAAGAAAATTTTGCTTAAATTTGTGTTTAAGAAAAAAGAAAACTTATTTTGAGATTTTTTTTTTTACCCCTTTGGCAGATATTATGATTACGTATGAGATTATGCGAGTATCTGGCAAACGCGAGCATCTCTTTTATCATAAACCCTTTAGACGCGTCTGCAGCAGGCACTTATTTTGACAAGACACGTGATGCACACAGGATCTCTCGAAACGCATGACACATATTTTGAAAAAAGGAACCACACACATGGCGGGCTACATACATGTTGTGACAAACTTCGCATCAAGCGCCCTCGAAAAAAGAAGTCACCAGCCGCCACTGCATATCATTGCTAGTGTTTTGTCTTAAGATGCACGCTAGTATTGTTTTTTGTAAGCTTTGTTTGTAAAAATTACACTGTTAAAAAAAGTGGCATGAAGTTTAATCAACAAAATTATGCAAGTCAGTTCAACCAACCTTTTTAAGGATAAGTCGACATAACTTAGAAAAACAATTTGAAATTGTTTAACTTAGTTTGTAGGAGGTTATATGTTGATATAGGTATATGTTGATATGATATCATTTTTTACAGTCTAACTAAATGTCCTAATATAACTAAGGCCTAGCTAATCCTGGATTCATTTTAACCCTGTTCGGGAAACTGCTCCTAAAATGTGAAAAGGCTGTCATGAGACCCGATATATCTGTAAGCCGAAAACAGTTAGCTTTTAAATGTGAGACATCCAAAACTAAGTGGTCATTGCTTACAGATGTGAGGCAGTAAGATCATCATTTTGCCTGTCTATTTCTATTTACAATTTTTTTCAATTTACATATTTCATCTTATTTACAGTAGCATTCCCCAAGATGAAAAGGCTTCGAGGCAGTAACACTGATTTACACATCTATGACAATAATCCTTGTCGCATCTCTAGGACATAACTGTACGTGACCGGCCCGTTATGATATTCCGACAGACAACACAATTGTTTTTACAGTAAGCATATTTTAATCTTCTCTCCGACGGCATCTTATTTATTCAGGCAATTTGTCGGCTTTTGTTGCTGACAGCAGTCATATTTGTAAAAATGAGTCCTGCACTGCAAAATAATGTTTATCGCTTTATAAACTGCAGGCTTATGTTTTATTTATGCCATATGATGAGAGACAATAGAGCTGGAATTGATGTTTGCTAATAGGTTGCAAAAATAAGAAGCCTCCACATAACAGCAGAGTTCACTGGCGGCCACGAGGCTTGTAATTCCTGGTGTCAATATTTGAATTGCTGGGGGATCTATTGCAGACACTTTCGCATCCCCTAGCTTATAAAAACTAACATCTGTTGAAGCATACATTACGGTTTAAAAATACCCGAACAGAGATCACCCAGTAAAGTACAGTTAACCAGATGTCGTTTCAATAGTGGCAGATGGAACAATGAAAGGCGATTGGAAATTAAAAAGCACAGCTAAAGGTCAGATCAATTAAGGTGCCTGTCGTCGATTCCCATGCGACAATTAAGCTAAGTTTAAACTAAAGCGCTCGGAGCGACGGGACAGACTGTACGGTAGCTGTTGCATCTTAAGGGCATAAAAATGTATGGCGTGGGACCCGAGGCCCCTAGAAGTGGAGGGTATTTTTTAATAGGGTCAAGGTTAATATCCTGCACAGATAAACCTGTTTCAGTATCTCTGAGCTGAAATGCAGACCTTCGTCCATCAGTATTAAGTTGCAAATAAATTAAAACTTTAATTGCAAGTGACTTTGCAAAGGTAAGAGTATAAAAGTTGAAAGCCATGTCATGTTAGTTTTTTTAAGCATGCCCTGGTAACTAACCACTAGGTTATAATTACTGTTAAATGGATAGTTCACCCATCATTTACTTACTCTCATGTTGTGTTACAAACCTGTATAAATTTCACAATAGAAGATATTTTTATAACCAAACCCATCAGAGGCCCCATTGACTTACATAGTATTCTTTTATCCAAATATGGAAGTCAATGGAGCCTCTGATCGGTTCGGTTACAAACTTTCTTCATGTTTATCAGAACAAAGAAATGTATCCAGAGTGAGTAAATGACAGAATTTTAGTTTTTTGTTGAACTATCCCTTTAAGAAAGTAACACAAATTCACAAAGAAACAACACATTTTTTATTTCCCATACGATTTGATTTAGTCATAACTACATGTGTGTTTTTATGATGTTGGTTATGTTTTTCAGCACACCAAAAGAACAATGTCACTTTATAGCTAACAGCTGTATCAATATCATATTCGTAATATCATAACTGTATTAGTATCACTGGCAGATGTTTTTAACAGTTGCATATTGTGCTGTTCTCCGACACCAAAAGTTGATGCAGGGTCTGTCCTCTGTTATTCACTGTATATGAGAAAGACATTTGCCAGCAAGGGAAGCCACAAGAGGGCAATATTTGCATTGTTTGTCTGTCTCCTCCTCAGACGCTTTCATTTACATATGACTTGTGTATTTGCACGCAGTTCAGTTTGTTCATTTATTTATGTAAACATATTGCAAACAAAGACCTTTTTCCAACACCGCTCACATCTTTCATTCATCTTTCACAGACATGTGTTGGGCGAATGTCTCTCTTTTTTGCTCTTATTGGTCCTCTCCCCATTTTGCAGTTTTTGAATAAGAGCACAATTTCTGTAATGAATGAAACTAAGATTTTGATGAGGGTTTACTGGGTTTACAAATTTAACGTTGTCTTTTATTAATATATTAATATAATTAATATATTAATATAATTTATTATATTATTTAATTTATTATATTAATAAATAAAATATATTAATATAATAAATGATATAACAAAAATAATAATTTATTGTTAAGCAATGTTGGCATCGATTATTTTTCTTTCATAGAAATCTTTGTGTTTTGGTAAATTTCATCATTTGACTTTGACACAAAAAACACATGCAAGTGAATTTTCCCATTTTAACAGAGCCAACCTCTTGAACCTATATTGTAAAAAGTGAAATGTTGGACTTCAGTTGGTAACACTTATTTAAAATTTAACTTTATTTTCACTTTAGGTTGAAAAACATATATTTTTATAGTGATATCAATTAAAGTGATTTTTAAGGTTAATCTTTTCACTTTTTACAGTGTATATAGTCTTGTAGTAATTTTTTTTATATAGATTGACTCATTTTAATGCATTTGGCAGAAACTTTAATCCAAAGTGGCTTACAGTGCATTACAAGTTATACATTTGTATAACTATTGTGTGTTCCCTGGGGTTGATCCTGCCTTTTGCGCTGCTAACGCAATGCTCTACCACTGAGCTATACAGGACCACAATTGATTGATTATTGTGCTAAACTAGATCACATTTAAACCTATCTACTGTATAGACTTGATGCATTTTAATAACACTTAGCATACATTTCTAGGAAAAAAGAGATTTTTAAAATATCCACTGTAAGATTTTCTCTGGAGTGTTTTCTCCCCGGTATGGTGGCCACTGAGCTGGTGTGCATCAGGAATTAATTAGATAATTTGTATAATGGACCACGGCCCGGAGAGGTTCAGAAGTCCCGCTGCTTGTATTGTCCTTGAGGAACTCTCATCCAGATGTTCAAACGGATCTTAGCCTCACCTGTAACCCGTCCTAATTATCATCTGAGTGACAACATGCTTTAGATCAATAGCGTTCAGTCACAGTGTGAAGAAGGTAGATAAGAACTCACCTTGTGGAGCTGCACGGGGGAGAAAAAGCTGCTGATGTATTTATTTTCATATGTGCCACGCTAACCTTTGGAAATTGTGGGTAAGCGTGTTGGCATAAGTGAATGTTTATGGTAAACATTTGCTGCAGGCATACAATAAACAGTTATTTTGCAATGCATTTGTATACTTCATCAAAGGAATACTGGCACTCACAGTTAATTTTGTACATCACTCAAACCTATTGCATTGCTCCTAAATACAGTGTAAAAAGTTTAAACACTTTTGACTAGTTAGAAGTTGCTATAAATTAAAAAAATAAAGCTGTAAGAACTTAAACCCATTCAGTTTTATTTATTTTTATTTATACCAACTCCTCACTAGTCAGAAAAGTTTTTTTCAGTGCAGAAACATAACAGCTTTTAGGCTTTTTGCCTTTAGATAAAGACAAGGACATCAGAAGTACTGTTGTTTGGAGTTTTGTAAAGATTTTACAGAAATGCACTTAAATGTATTGTTATGAATTAACATAATGTCTCTACTCAAAGAGAACAGAAGAAACATTCATAACAAGTAACAGGGCAATAATGCAAAAATGCAAAAATAATGCAAATAATGACATACTGTAAAAAATATTTGTAAGTTCAACTTAAAAAAAATTGTGCTGCCTTAAATTTTAAGGCAGCACGAACACTTACATTTTTATCTCATTCCCCACCAACTTTTTTTTTAAAGTTTGTGTTTTTACAAAATGCCTTCTCGGAAAATTTTCTTCCATAAATATGTAAACATACAAATATATCAAATGAAAGAACAGACCCTATACTTTTCATCCCATATTCATTTGTTTTCTTTGTATAACCTTTTATGGATAGGTTTTTCAAAAATACTACATTTTGAGGAAAAAGCTTAAATAATTGCATTTTTGTAAAGGAATTTTGTTTGAGATCAGATTCGGAATGATAATCAAAACATACACAGAGTTTAAAATTAATAAAATTTGTTTTTGCTTCGGTTTTTTATAAATTGATAATAGCGGAATTACAGATTTCCGTAAAAACTTGTCAGGAAAGCATCATTGGCAGGGAAATGTTTTTTTCTTAATTAACGAGATAACTCGTCAATGGCAGGGAAAGAGTTAAGTTAAACTAGCATATATTTTTTACAGTGCGGTTTTCATTATTTGAGTAAACTATCCCTTTAAGACTTATACAGAGAGAAAAAAAAACATAATTTCTTTTAACTCAGTGAGGTAAGACTATTCCATCATGTAAACTTTCCTTAAGAGGAATGTTTAACTTAAACTTTGTTTTTCCTATTCCAAACCTTTCATTTAAAGTGATTCACTTGTGTGTATTTGTATGTGGTTTGATCTGTGTGTGGCTTAGTTTTGCTGTGTCTACAAAATGCTCTCTGCAAGCCTATGAGTGTTTTTATTTTTAAAGTTGTGTATATATAAGGTGCCATAAAATGTGTGCATTTTAAGGTTTTCCTAACTTTTTTTCTCTAGCTGAATTTCTCTTAGTCACTCTCTTTGAAACTCTAAATAATAAACGCACAAAGCAGGCCAGGATGAGAACGATGAGATAAAAGACAAAGATGCAATTAAAGGAATTGTTCTAATGAAACGCAAGCTCATTGCGATTTTCTCCTTCTCGGTCATTATCTCTCAGATTAAATGATCTATATATGTCTGTGCGGTGCTTAAGCGAGGTGAGAAGGGTGTTTATGTGTGGATGAGTGTTAGAGAGGCAGAGAGTAATTCAATCTATTCCATAAGCGAAGTAAAGCTCGCCTCGGCCATCATTAAGCTTGCCGAATGAAGTCATTGCAATTAAGATATCTGTGTGAGCATAAGCAATATTAGACTGTCTGTAATATCAACTGATACTTTACAATAGCGTTCTATGCTTTTCTCATTGTCAGCACTGCTTATTATTATATTGGAAATATGCAGTTGATGGGTGAGTGCTTGCTTTTATTGCAATGCTAGAATCTCTGGAGCAGATTTAGGAAAAAGCGAATATGCTAATGATCCATATAAAATAAAGATCAATATAAATAAGATCATTCTGTTATACCGGTGAAATCATGCGGGGAAAACCAGAGATGGGTGTCACATGGTGAAATTACCTCAGTATGTAAGGTTTTAAATAGGCTTATACAGGAAATTACTTTTAAACAAATTATTGTTTTCTCTAGGAAAAAAAGGTACAAAATTGTACCTTTTCTTTCGCTGGAGTGGTAACCTTCTGTTTCGTACCTTTAACATAATAAAATATTGTACCTTTTGCAGTCATGAAAAATCATGAAAATCTGACTTTTTCCATCTTTAAGTCATATGATTGGGCTTCTATCAACCTAGAAAATGTGGAAAAGAACAACCCAGTAACTTAGTTTTCGCAAGCATGTGAAAAAATAGCTCATTGAAATTTGGCTCCCCCTGTGATGTCAGAAGGGGATAATACCGCCCCTTAATCTGCACTATCCAACCACTGCACTGCCATTTAGTGCAGAGATCAGCTCATTTGCATTTAAAATACACATCACATTTTTGTTCACACCTACAAAGTGGCAATTTTAACATGCTATAATAAATTATCTGTGTGGTATTTTGAGCTAGGACTTTACATGTGTACTGTGGGGACACTAAAGATTTATTTTATTAATATTTTTAAAAAGTCTTGTGAAATGTCCCCTTTAAAGTCGCCGTGAAATCAAAAAGTAACAATGGTCTTATTTTCTTCTGAAATAAAAAAAAAGGTAGGGCGGGACTTAACTTTGCCATCGAGAATTGATTGGATCGTTTGAAGTTCATGCAGGTCATGTTGCTTATTGCTAATCGCTGCAATCTTTTCCCGGACCCCGCCCACCTGCCGTACAATATGACCGGAAGTATGAGCCGTTTCTCAATACCAAGTACGCCGAACTCGGACTCGTGTCCTTCGTAGTTCGAACTTGCAAGTTCAGACTCGGAAGAACGAACTCCTGACGCGAAATGCATTCTGGGAAACTTCGCTGTCATAAGTCCACACAAGTCTCCTCTGATGCATCCTCGATAAAATGGGCGGATCAAGAACACATCCGGGGATTTTATGTGAACTTGGGCTTGATGCGAACTTTGAATTGGAACAGTACTTGGGCCGCGACTGATGACGTTTCACAAGTCCACAAGAACACAAGTACAGACAAGAACGCATATTGAGAAACGGCTAAGGAGAGATCGTTTTGAGGAGGGGAGGAGATTTTTGATTAAAGTAAAAAGGTCGAATTTTAAAAAATTTATGAAACTCACAGAAGTCTAAAATTTACCTGCTGCAATATTTTTTAACAAGGTACACAATAGGTCCTTAGGGTAAAATATTGTACTCCAAAAGGTACAATATTTTAATGTTCTGTATACCCATAAATAAACTCCTGAGGGTATCACCCAGTGTTTAAACGTTTTTTTTTTTGAAAATGCAGCAGTCGTTCTTTATGTATTCAAAATCTAAATTCAAACTAACTTTGTGATGTTTGTACTGTAGCAAAGGCACAATTAAGATTTGCACATTTACAGTAACTTACAGTAATCTGAAAAAATATTGACTAAAAAGACTTTGTCTTCTGTTTTTTTCTCATGCTTGATTTACTTTGGACAAACTGACGTTTGCTTTGCTTTTTTTCTTTTTCTTTTTTACTTTTGGTCCAGTGTACAGTATATACCCAGAAAGGTAAAACATTTAACATTTTATCTTTTCAATAATTCAGTCTTCATTTACAAACTAATATTTACATCGCTAAGAACGTCTTCCAGTTCCGAGCATGTTATTTTTACATTACAAATCCATATCCACAAAACCTTCAGTATAAGAGATGTCACTGAGTTTTATCAGGCCACAGAGTCATGACCCATGTGGCATCATAAATTATAAAAGATTATTTTTCTGCTGGGAGTCTGCGGTGTGTTTTTGACTGCAGCTATTCTCTTGAATTTGTTACGCAGTTTAGCTGAACACAGAGCATGCTGTGTCTGTTTCAGACGGTAGAGCGAAAAAGGAGTCAAAGTCTGCTGGAAAAAACTTGGACTAAATCGTATTAAAGAGAAAGGATCAGAAAGTTTATCTGGAATGGATGCAACACCGCTTTTTAAATTTAAAAATGTGTTTTTTCTTGCATCTGTGATGTATTTCTACTCAAAATAGAAAATGCTATGTTTTTTTTTTTTTTTTGCCATGGCCCTCCATATCTTTCATCATTACACGAAGGGCCAGCAGGTGCCTCCTCCAAAAGCTGTTTACATTTTTGAGAATAACACTGTGTAACGCCAGATGTGGACACCTCCTTATCTGAAAGAAATGGGCATTTTTGAGAAACTGTGTGTCATTTTACAGTCAATCCTTTCTTACTCACTGCCTGTCAAATCCAGACACTAAAGTTAGCAGTGATGTGAGAATGCGAGTTTGAATCTATTGTCTCAGCATATGATCCCTTGGAAAGAGCCCTACAGCCCTCCACCAGGCATTAATACAGCAAATGAATGCATGAACGAATATTCAAGCGAATAACGGCATGAATAACAAAATGCAATTTACATAATTGCACGTAGGCTATGTGTTTTCTAGTGTTTGAAACCCCTACGTATTTGCATATGCAAGCTCTATAGAAATTATACACTCAATAGGAAGGGCATATAAATATGATTCCTTTGAATTATTGGAAAGGAGAGAGAACAAAAGGAAGAGAGAGAATTCAAACAATAATAATGGTAATAATGATGTTTTTTGCCCTAAGGGTAAAAGATGCCCCCCTGCCTTGGGATATGGATGCCAGTGTTAAAATGAATCCGGCAGTGAGATGTGCTTGTAAATAACATTGAGAAAGTCCTGTCTCTCTCGGTTGCTCTTATCTCTTTCTCCTCTAATCTCTCTTCTGTATTTCTGAAGTTAGACAGGTCGTATTGACACAGTCATCAATTTCAACCATCAGCTGTCTTATGTGTGCATGAAAACGGTCTATGTAGTTGCATATCGGTTATAATCTTATCTTCCAGAGAGCCATTCTTGCATGAGTAACTTTGTATAGCGCTTTTTAGATTTAGATACTATTGCTTATATATACAGACTCATATACTATTGCTTCTCTAAGAAGAAACACTCTGGAATAGTTTTTCCTCACTTGTGAATAAAAGCATCTGCTAAAGTCATAAATGTAAATGTTTTTAACCAATCTATTCTTATACAAGTTAATTTTAAAATGACTCATCCTCATCATTCATTCTCATAAAAAGTTAACACACATGGAACGTCACACTGAGAAATGTAAAGAAGAACCGAAGGAGTAACAGGGTTGACCGGGTTTACTTACCCTTCACCTTCTGTCTGAGAGCATTAACACATGGTGTGGTATGCATGTGTGTTATTCGTAGGGGGATGTTGTTAATGGTCAGAAAGAGAAAGAAAAGGATCATGGGCTCGCTGAGCGGCACCCCGCCAGAGCCCCACCTCATCTTCACTGTCCCTCAGCCCTGCAGCCAATCGCACAGCAGGTAGTGCGGCCACAATTCAAATAAAGCAGGAAGAGCAGTGATATGTCACTCCGTGAGTGGAGAACATAACCGCAGCAACATTTCCATGATTAATGACCTCTTCTAAAGAGGAGAGTCTTTGTGTAAACCTCTGGTCTATTTCGGTTTCTTGGCCCGTAAGCTTTTGCTTGATGTCATATAATTACAATCCATTGTTTGTCATTGTATTTTCTGGTTCAGATGTCTCCTTTTGTTTAGCTGGTATTCATGTTGTCACTCCTGTCACAGCTGGTCAACCACTTGGAGTGGAAAATTCTATGAAGAGAGAAAATTTTATAAAAGTAAAAATGAACTCAACTTTATGAGGAAAGTAAATACCTGTTTATAATCTGCACAGTATCATGTAAGTGACGGATGTGGTTATTTTAGTAAATATTGTTATTAGTCAAGTACTAACCATTATGTTTTTTACGGTATGGCTGCATATTATTTGCTTCTCTGACTAATATTACCTGTAACCCCTAATGTAAAGGCTAGTAATGGTTTTTTTTTTTTTTTTTTGATTTTTGGTTTTTGGTTTGTCATTGATTCGATCGTTTGAAGTTGGGTCATGTTGCTAATTGCTGCAATCTTTTCCAGAACTCCGCCCACCTGCTATACCATTTGACCGGAAGAAAAATAGATGTTTTAAGGACAATCTAAACCCAACGTCCATCGGGATGACGTCTAAACCCAATGTCCTTCGGGCTGACGTCTAAACCCAACGTCTGTCGGGTTGACGTCTAAACCCAATGTCCGTTGGGCTGACGCCAAAACCCAACGCCGGGCTGACGCCAAAACTCGACGGCAAAACCCAACGTCGGGCTGACGCCAAAACCCAAAGTCGGGCTGACGTCTAAACCTAACGTCCGACGGGCTGACGTCTAAACGCAACGTCCGTCGGTAAGAAGTCTAAATCCAACGCCAAATCTGACACCAAAACCCAACGCCGGGCTGACGCCAAAACTCGACGACAAAACTCGACGCCAAAACCCGACGCCAAAATCCAACATCCGTCGGGCTGACGTCTAAACCCAACGTCCGTCAGTAAGCCATCAAAACCCAACCTCCGTTGGTAAGCCGTCAAAACCCAACGTCCGTTGGTAAGCCTTTAAAACCCAATGTCTGTCGGTAAGCCGTCAAAACCCAACATCCGTTGGTAAGCCATCAAAACCCAGTGTCCGTTGGTAAGCCTTCAAAACCCAATGTCTGTCGGTAAACCGTCAAAACCCAACATCCGTCGGTAAGCCGTCAAAACCCAACGTCCGTCTGTAAGACGTCAAAACCCAACGTCCGTCTGTAAGACGTCAAAACCAAATGTCCATCGGTAAGATGTTAAAACCCAACATCGGGCTGACATCTAAACCCAACGTCGGGCTGACGTCTAAACCAAACGTCCGTCGTTAAGACATCAAAAAGCCAACATCCATCGGTAAGACATCAGAAAGCCAACGTCCGTCGGTAAGCCGTCAAACCCAACATCCGTCGGTAAGCTGTCAAACGCAACGTCCGTCGGTAAGCCGTCAAACCCAACGTCCGTCGGTAAGCCGTCAAAACCCAACGTCAGGCTGATGTCTAAATCAAACATCCATCGGTAAGACCTCAGAGACCCAACGTCCGTCGGTAAGACGTCAGAGACCCAAGGTCCGTCGGTAAGACGTCAGAGACCCAACGTCCGTCGGTAAGACGTCAGAGACTCAACGTCCATCGGTAAGACGTCAGAGACCCAGCGTCCGTCGGTAAGCTGCCAAAACCCAACGTCTGTCAGTAAGCCGTCAAAACCCAACATCCGTCGGTAAGCCTTCAAAACCCAACGTCCGTCGGTAAGCCGTCAAAACCCATCGTCGGGCTGATGTCTAAACCAAACATCCGTTGGTAAGACGTCAGAGACCCAACGTCCGTCGGCAAGACGTCAGAGACCCAACGTCCGTCGGCAAGACGTCAGAGACCCAACGTCCGTCGGCAAGACGTCAGAGACCCAACGTCCGTCGGCAAGACGTCAGAGACCCAACGTCCGTCGGCAAGACGTCAGAGACCCAACGTCCGTCGGCAAGACGTCAGAGACCCAACGTCCGTCGGCAAGACGTCAGAGACCCAACGTCCGTCGGCAAGACGTCAGAGACCCAACGTCCGTCGGCAAGACGTCAGAGACCCAACGTCCGTCGGCAAGACGTCAGAGACCCAACGTCCGTCGGCAAGACGTCAGAGACCCAACGTCCGTCGGCAAGACGTCAGAGACCCAACGTCCGTCGGCAAGACGTCAGAGACCCAACGTCCGTCGGCAAGACGTCAGAGACCCAACGTCCGTCTGCAAGACATCAGTGAGCCAACGTCCGTCGTTTAGACGTCTAAAACCCAACGTCCGTCGGTAAGACATCAAAACACAATGTCCGTCCGTCTGTAAGACGTCAAAACCCAACATCCGTCTGTAAGACATTAGAAACACCAAAGTTTGATTTCCATTTATTTTACCAGGATTTCACTTTTTGACATGACCATTACATGCTTACCGACGTAACATGAACAAAGATTACTAAATGCTGTAGAAGTATTGTTCATTGTTTGTTCATGTTAATTTCAGCATTTATTAATACATTTTAAAATCAAAAGTTGTATCTGTTAACATTAGTTACAGTATTGCAACATGAATAGCTGTATTGGTATTAACAAACATTACCAAAGATTTATAAATTATGAAAAAGTGCAAATTCAGCCTTACTGTAAAGTGTTACCAAGATATCAAGGTTATATTTTCACAGAATGTTCTTTACATTATGTAAGATGATTTTATGTAGAAAACAATAAACCGCAAAAAAAATTAGCTGGGCTTTCACAGCCAGGATCACAAATATACAAGAGTTTCTCACAGCTTTATTTTTATTTGACTCGCATTAAATGTGTCATCTACTCTAACATCTGTTTATGTAATCGTAAATTTAAATTAATTAACAGAAATGTAAGAATAGTTGTTTATTTGACTCTGAGACTAACTGTAGTTGACTTTATGCCCATCTGTCTTCAAGAATATAGATGGAAGCTTTGTCAACACAAGTTTATCATCCTTTCATATGACACTGGTGTTTAAAACCAAGCCAAAGGGCAATGGGAATGAGAGAAAGAGAGAGATACAAAGCGACACACACAGAAGAATTAAGAGAGAATTGCGCAAGTAAACAACACTTAGGTACGCTAAATAAAACATTTGTTTGCGATTAAAGGTTTACGCGATACGAACAGCATGACCCCTTTTATAGAGATGTCTCCAAACAGAACCAGTCTTTCTTTTTCCTCATCTCTCTTCAGCACCCAGCCTATCCATATTGCATGAGAACAAATTTTTTCTGACAACTTGACTGATAGATTTGTACGAGGCCTAGATGTTTTCTCCAGAAGAGGCCTGTCAGAGTGACACAAATTGGCATTAATAAAAATTTTAACAATACACGCCAAATGAAGTTTTTCTGTTAACACGGCAGGCGGGGGGAGTAAATGGCGTTTGTGGTGGGCTTCTGGGGCTTTCTGTTGCTTTTCTGTTTTTCTTTCAGTCACGAGGAAATGCATTTAAAGAGTAGCGTGCTCAAGCTCACATGCTGTCAAAGAAACTGACAGCAGTTTACGAAGCGCTTCGTCGGCAGAGCCACCGATTACTTATTTACTTGCAAAACCTCTAATCCAAAAGATGTCTCAATCGTATTTATACCCGCTAGCTACGAGTTACGTCAGGTTTTCATTCGCCCTCTTGTTCTCAAATATTTAGTTTTGTACAGATTCTGTAATTTCAGGGTTACTGAGGAGCGCTCGCACAGCTGCGCTGTATCATTTTATTGTATTGACGAAAACAGTTAGGTTTAGATTTAAAGCTTGGCTATGAACCTTTTTGATTTTTTTGCTTCCTTTGTGCTGAGGTAATGAAGTATGCACATGTTTGAAGCTGGGATTATGCTTGTCTAATTGTGGTGTATGTTGTCATAGCGACTATCAGTCAGTGGAGGGGTAAACACCATTACTTGGCAGCATTCGGGTAAAAAAAAGCACCGTGTTCTGATGTCAACCTCGGAATTACGATGGCAAAACAAGATTATGTTTTGGCAGGAAAATCAATACTGTTGCCACTCCGAACCCGTTTTATTTTTATAAACAAGCGCTGGATAATGTAACCTATTCTGGCCCCTTTTGTTCTTCTTATACTTTGACCGTGACGATGAGTTTGTGTACGATGAAACATGAGAGTTTAGATGTTACTTGGCACCGTTCTGCTTTTTGAAGATCCTGCTTCAGAAATTGGTGTTTTTTTCATGTGGATGAAAGAGAAAATGATTTCCTCCTCACAGATTTTCTGCCAATTCCTTGTTAGAGTTTAACCTTCTTTTTTTTCCCACCGTGAGTAGTCGCAATTTGGTTTTAATAAGAGCACATGTGAACATTATCAGTACGGTACAGGTGCCGTGCAGGCCGTGATCAGATGAATGTAGATTCGCTCTAATTCGAACCTTCCCGAGCACACCTGCTCTCCGGCACGGCGAACCTGCTCAATTAAACACAGGACGAGAAGAAGTAGTCAATAAACCTGTATCACCACTGCAGGGCGTTCAAATAACAATATCCCACCACAAACACATTATTACATATCACAATTTGCCTTTAAGATATGTACAGCTTTAAGTGTGCAAGACCAACAGTCCAACGACATCTCGCCTCTGAGTTTATTAGTTGGGTTTTGTCTGTGTACTAAAGGTGCTGTGTTAAAATTACATTTGCTCACTCAGAGACTTTATTTCTTGGAGCTCAAAGCTACAGTAAATGTTTGTCCTTATGACATTTTAGACCCCAACAAGAAAACCCTGTATAAGCAAAGTCGGGCTTGTGCTACACTTTCACTTCCTTTTAAATTTGTTTATCATGTACACTGCTTAAAAATGCTAGGTTATTTTTAAACCAGCGTTGGGTCAAAAAGGAACAAGCCCGGTTCGTTGGGTTGTAATTAAACCTATGCTGGGTTGCTTCAACCCAAAATGCTCAGTTGTTTTAACCATTTGTTAAAAAATTTCTGGGTTAATCTAACTCAACGTCCGGGTTCATCACTTTTTGACCCAACGCTGGGTTTAAAATAACATAAATTAGATAAAATAAGTGTTTTCAATATATTTAGTGGTGTACTACACAGGGTCAGATTGACGCCTGAACCCAACGTCCGTCCTGTTGACGCCAGAACGCAACGTCCGTCGGTTGACGCCAGAACGCAACGTCCGCCCGGTTGACGCCAGAACGCAACGTCCGCCCTGTTGACGCCAGAACGCAACGTCCGCCCTGTTGACGCCAGAACGCAACGTCCGCCCTGTTGACGCCAGAACGCAACGTCCGCCCTGTTGACGCCAGAACGCAACGTCCGCCCTGTTGACGCCAGAACGCAACCTCCGCCCTGTTGACGCCAGAACGCAAGGTCCGCCCTGTTGACGCCAGAACGCAAGGTCCGCCCTGTTGACGCCAGAACGCAAGGTCCGCTCTGTTGACGCCAGAACGCAACGTCCGCCCTGTTGACGCCAGAACGCAAGGTCCGTCCTGTTGACGCCAGAACGCAAGGTCCGTCCTGTTGACGCCAGAACGCAACGTCCGCCTGTTGACGCCAGAACGCAACGTCCGTCCTGTTGACGCCAGAACGCAACGTCCGCCTGTTGACGCCAGAACCCAACGTCCGTCCTGTTGACGCCAGAACGCAACGTCCGTCCTGTTGACGCCAGAACGCAACGTCCGCCCTGTTGACGCCAGAACGCAACGTCCGCCCTGTTGACGCCAGAACGCAACGTCCGCCCTGTTGACGCCAGAACGCAACGTCCGCCCTGTTGACGCCAGAACGCAAGGTCCGCCCTGTTGACGCCAGAACGCAAGGTCCGCCCTGTTGACGCCAGAACGCAAGGTCCGCCCTGTTGACGCCAGAACGCAAGGTCCGCCCTGTTGACGCCAGAACGCAACGTCCGCCCTGTTGACGCCAGAACAACCCAGTGTTGGGTCAAAAAGGAATAAACCCAGCAGCCATTGTGTTAATTAAACTACAAAATGTTTACATCGACCAGTGGGTTAAAACATAGGTTAAATCACAACATACTGTGATGGGTTCATCCCTTTTTGAACCAGTGCTGGGTTGAAAATAACCCAGTATATATCAATTTTTATGTTTATCTGCTAAAAACTATTATCATCATTATTGGTAAATGGCTTCAAATTTAATAACGTTTAAATTCTTGACCTGACAAGGTATTTTTTGGCATGGGGTGAAGCCAGTGACAATAAACAACTGGCCTGATCAGTCCAGCAGAAAATATTTTTCTATAACATCTTTCATTAAAATTGCTTCTTAAGAGTACCAAATGACTAACACTTGACTTTCCCATGAGGCTTTGCGGCATGAAGATGCTTTTAGGAAGCGTTGTTTCGCAGCGTCCGCCATCCACCCATAAATATTGCATCAGAATGAAACTGCATGGAGGTAGAGGGTCCCAGTAGCCTAATGTACAAACATGCTAAACTACACAAAGGGAAATTAAGAACAAGAAGGAAAAGCAATGAAAGTATACGCAGACCTGTCCATGCATGGCCCACCACAGATCCTCAATAAATCATGAGAATATAAGGCACGTTGGGCGTCTTTAGGGCGACTCTAACTGTGTACGAGAGATAAGTGCATCACTTCGGGTCTAGAATCAAAAGACACTCTTAAAGAGTTTGTCATCATCACCGTTTGAGGTTCTGACATTGAGAGCAAAAGTGTAGAAGACTCCTGCGTTAACAGCATTTCCACAAACCACCACGCTTGGCTGAAGTGCAAGCGTTGATCAAAACACACTCGCACACAAAATCTGCACACCGTGCAATCATTTCAATGTCAAACACCTCTTCAGCCAAGCGCTCTGACCTGCAAGACTACCGCACCTCACTTCAAGCCTCGTAAGTCCGTTTCATTTCCCCTTTCCTCTCTCCGGCCGAGTTCTATTTCAAAGGGCTGGAAAGATTACCTTTATTTCCATTATAAAGTACTTTTGATATGACAGGCACCTTTGAACACAGTAGGATGCTGAAAACTACTACACTGGCCTTCATTATATTGCTCTCTGTCTCGGGTGAACAGGCGCAATACCCTTGTAAAAGAGCGGTGAATGGTGGTGGGCATCCTGGTTTGACTTGTTTGCTGCATATCAGAGTGGATTTTTCTGATCTATTTATAATGGCCTTATTAAAAGTGCTTTTGATGTGAAGAATGCAACAACCGCACACAGAATTATTTTATAGTTTGTGCCCAAAGCATGCAAAGAATCAGGCCTGCCCATAGTGCAAATTGTTTAATGTAAGACATGTAAGATCTTGCTGGTCTCCTTTCATTTTGTTTTCTTTGCTTTATTTTATTTTTGACTTTTTAGTGGTTATATACTAAGCTACAAGGAGTCTTTATAAAATGTGAAGTGTAATAGTAAAAAATGTACAGTATAGTACATCATCCAGATCATACATAAAATTGCATATGTGTACAGTATAAATGCTACTGTAAGAAACAGAAAGAAAAGCATGGTAGGTTTTGTGAACGCACTTTATAATTTCGCCTGTTGGTGTTTACAATATTTCAGGTTGCTTTATTTAGGATATTTTTCAACATTTAACACAACATGTGACCCAGTCTGTGAAAACCCAATTAAAGTATTTTTTGACGTACTGTTTTCTACATCCTTCAAATCATCCTAATAATTTTAAGGGATTATTCACCCAAAAATTCTGTCATCATTTAATCACCCTCATGTTTTTACAAACCCACATACATTTCTTTGTTCTGATGAACACAAAGGAAGATATTTTGAGAAATGTTTGTAACCAAACCATTCGTGGACCCCATTCACTCCCATAGTAGGAAAAAGTATACAATGGAAGTGAATGGGGTCCACGAACAGTTTGCTAACAAATGTTTCTCAAAATATCTTGCTTTGTGTTCATCAGAACAAAGACATTTATACAGGTTTGTAACAACATGAGGATGAGTAAATGATGACCAAATTTTCATTTTAGGGTGAACTATCCCTTTAAAGGACATTCTTAACCTTAAAGGGATACTCCAGCCAAATATCAAAATTACCCCACGATTTTCTCACTCTTAAGCAATCCCAAGTTACATGTCCATCATCTTTCAGACGAACACATTTGAAGTTATTTTAGTAAATGTCCTTGCTCTTCCAAGCGTATAATGGTAGAAAAAAGGAATCAGGGAACAATTTCTGATTTTAAACGCCAAAGAAGTGCATTCTAGGGCTGGACCAGAAAATTCGAATATTCGAATATTCGTTCCGTGGGTTGACATTCGATTTTCAGTTTTGAGATTCGAATATATATATATATATATATAAATATTTTTCAGCGTTAATGCAGAGCTTTTGCCAAGCAGGAAGTGCGCTTCACGCTCCCGCTCTGTAGGTGGCGCAGAGAGACCAACATCCATAGTCAACAGCCATCAAACAGCACCAGTGGAAGAGATGGCCTCGAACGTAAAGCGCGCTTCCTGCTTTGGCATTCACGCTAATAGTGTTGTAAATAACGTTCAGTTTCTTGCAAAAACTGATTGATTTGCTTCACAAGACTTCAATATGTCACACAGAGTTATGGGGGATTACTTTTGTATTGGATATATATGCTTTAACTCTTAAAGTGTGCGGATCGGTTGACTTGCATGACGGAGCACTGGGGTTTCTGCAAAATATCTTCTTTATTGTTCTGCTGATGAAAAAAACATATTGATGGTTTAAGTGTTATAAATAAACTTGATTTTGAAAGTATGCTACCGTTTTATTACAGTTTGTTGAACTTCGTTCATTTATTTTCGTTGTTTTATTTAAATAGCCTACCCTACGTTGTCAGTAATTACTGTGCTGCTAATTTCTGATACGGGAATGTTTATTTGTTAGAAAAATGTTAGGCTACCTTATTAAAAGTATTGCTCTTGTGTTTTGTTTCACTAATGCTGTTCTCGCAGGACGCGTGACAGGCACGCCGCTTCCAGCTTGCGCTGTTCTGTAGTATTTTTAAAGTTTATTTCTTAAAGTTTATTCTTAACGTGTCACATGTCCATATTGCACAAAAAAAAGGCACTACACTCCCTTGAGTCTGCAGCAACACATCCGCCACATAATAAAACTGTAGATAAACAGACACACACACACACACACACAGATTCCTGCCTTTATTAAAGAGAAAAATATGTTCAGCCCCTCCTTCCGAAGCTTCGAATATTCGATTTTATTTCTACTAGAGCTTCGAAGCTCAAAAAATGGTATTCGGAACAGCCCTAGTGCATTCATCTTGCACATAAGTAATCCATATGACTCCAAGCGGTTAGAAGAAATTATGTTTTTTGAGGAAACCATTGCAGGATTTTTCTCATTTTAATGGACTTTAATAGAGCCCAACATTTAATACTTAACTCAACACTTAACAGTTTTTTTCAACGGAGTTTCAAAGGACTCTAAATGATCCCAAACGAGGCATAAGGGTCTTATCTAGCGAAACCATTGTCATTTTTTACAAGAAAAATAAAAAATATGCACTTTTAAACCACAACTTCTCGTCTAGATCCGGTCATGATGCGGCAGCGTGACCCCACGCAATACGTCATGACGTCAAGAGGTCACAGAGGACGAACGCGAAACTCCGCCCCAGTGTTTACAAGTGTTGAGAACGAGGACCGTTCCTACGTTGTTGTATGTCAACTGATACTAATTAATGTCTTTGTGTCAGTTTATTGTTTACAATGGTCCGCAAATGTGCGTTTTATATATGTAACACGTGACCTCCCTACGTCACTACGCATTCACGCTGGACCGGATTTAAACGAGAAGTTGTGCTTTAAAAGTGTATATTTGTTATTTTTAGGGATGTCCCGATCAGGTTTTTTTGCCCTCGAGTCTGAGTCCGAGTCATTTGATGTTGAGTATCTGCCGATACCGAGTCCCGATCCGATACTTCTATAATACATAAAAAAAAAGAATAAAGAAGAGCGAAAAAACAGAACCAGTCCAGGATGTTCCTTATGTCATGCCGCACGCATTGCTGTTTCTGTGTGGAGTCAAAAGAGTCTAACTCTGTGCCAGCGCATGTACAGATGTGTTAAAAAATAATGAATATATAGTATATATGTTCAGGGGTTAAATTGGGGTTTGTTTTGTGGGGAGGATCTGTTGGGAGGGAGGGTTCGAGGGGTAACATGTTTAATCCTGATGACAGCAAAGCCACTGGGTGTGTTTCAATGACATTTTGTATCTCTGATAGGATTTTATAAGTTTCAGTTTTAAAGCTGTGCCACATGTTGACCCAAACTTTAAAACCTGAACTTTAAATTATGCAAATCTATGAGTCTGACACCCTATATGCATTTGGTGCACATGTCATTATGCACAATTGATCAAACTTTGAATGAAGTTATAAGACTTAACCTCCTTGACTCATTCTAGGCATAAGATAGGCTACCCAAAAAGACTCAATTAACAAGAAAAACAACATACTGATTCAGCAATATATCTTATAAATTAGCCATAGATTCCCTAAGCTGGTCAGCAGTTAGTTATAAAATACCTATAGTTAGGTCGTGATTCATTTGTATAATCAAAATACATTATTTTATTAAACTATACAATCAGTTTCATCCAGTTATCTAGTTAACATTTTGTAATGAGATGAGTGACATGGCTATACATTCTTTAATACTTTGTTTCTAGACTTCTATTAAGTTTTTTCGACATGGGCACCATTCTTACCTCTCTTTCTCTCTCTCTCATCTCTACAGTAATGTCAAATGATCCTGCGCGAATGCGCGTTCTTGAGGTTCTGAGAGAGACGCGGAACTGCATCTGAGCACATGTTAACAATAACGATCAACGCGTCGTTTAAATGAGCGGTAAAAACGCGGTTTTGTCGTGGGTTCCTTGCACGCACGAGTGTGAAGCCTATGAATGAAAGCACGTCAATAGGCTTGTTCGACTTCATGCGGTGCCGCAACAATCGACAGCCGGGTGACGTCAAACTACCGCGAGAGTGATCCGCGAAATCATACGGAGGAGTTTGCTTTTAAATCGTTCTCGCGGAACTTTGACGTCATGCAGCACCACAAGAACCGGCAGCCGGATGAAGTCGAACAAGCCTATTCTCTTCAGTTCACACGCACCAGCGCAGCGCGTACACTGGCGCGGAGCAGAGCGAGAACTTAATGGATTTTAAACCCTGCATATGTATCCGAGTCCTGATCGGGAGGTAACGTCCGATTCCGATCGAGTCTGAAACCACGTGATCGGGGCCGATTTCCGATCACGTGATCGGATCGGGACATCCCTAGTTATTTTTATTGTCAAAAATGACAATCGTTTTGCTAGATAAGACCCTTATGCCTCGTTTGGGATCGTTTATAGTCTTTTGAAACTCCGTTGAAAAAACTGTTAAGTGTTGAGTTAAGTATTAAATGTTGGGCTCTATTAAAGTCCATTAAAATGAGAAAAATCCTGCAATGTTTTCCTCAAAAAACATAATTTCTTCTCGACTGAACAAAGAAAGACATCAACATTTTGGATGACATGGTGGTGAATAAATTATCTGGATTTTTCTTTTAAGAAAATGGACTATTCCTTTAATAAACTGTAATAACTAGCTTCACCATCCACAACACCATCCTGGATTTATGTGATTCCTGGGAGTCACTTCACGATGTATCTATGGCAACCCAGACTACACTAAAACTATCTCGTGAATCGTGTGAGTCCAAGATGGCGCCATTCCCGGATGCCAGTTATTATAGTTTATTAAGTTTGAAATATTTTTCTTACACAATCGCATCGATTACCCGGATTTTTTTTTTTATTGAATCCTTGGAGCCTTGTGGATTACTTCTGTGAAGGCTGGATGCACGTTTTGGGGGTTTAAATTAAGAAGTTGTTTCCTGATCCCTGTTTTCTATCATTATAAAGCCTGGAAGAGCAAGGACTAAAATAACTCCAAATGTGTTCTTCTGAAAGTTGATAGACATATGTATCACAAATTGCTTGAGGGTAAGTAAATCATGGAGTAATTTTGATATTTGGCTATACATTTCCTTTGGTGCATATTAACGATATGCAAAAGGTACCTACCCCTCCAACGTAAATCTCTTTTCTTGGACTACAACAAACACACGGATTGTAGGCAACAGTTTACTTACTGGGATTGGTGATGTAGTAAAGACCGACATTATCTTAATTCCTCCCGCTTGGACTCATTGCCTGTAAGTTAACTCTTGTTAGCATTGTATTGTGACCGAATCTTTCAAACATGGTTAGGAGCGTCACGGGTCCGGCTGACGTCGGAGATATTCAGGCCAATCACAAAGTACAGATTAGCTGGCCAATCAGGGACACAGAGCTTTTCAAATCCGTGCGTTTCAGGCAGAGAATAAAATCTGGAGCTAGCATGCGAACACATTGTATTTTACGAAATACACAAAATAACATTGTTTTTAGCAATGAAATAAGTGCTCTTTAATATTGACTGAGCAAGGTCATCCCAAAGATTGAAATGAAAGTGAAATGAATGATAGAAATCTTTGCTGCTCCTAATCTCATTATAAGATTGAGACTTTAGCTTTCACAGACAGGTTCACATATATGCAAAAAATATATAAAGATGCACAATACAATATTGTGGATATGGTACACTGATGTTTTGTGTGTGGTAAACATAAATATATCTATCATGATTTATAAGATCAAATAAACACTTAAATAAAATGCGGGTGGAAATCAGGTTACTTCTTTAGTGTGTCGTGTATTATGGTGGGGTATTGTGCACACAGTCTCCTCTCAGTTTTATTTTTCAAATAATGTAAATATCTTGTTTATTTGATACGCTGTTATGAGAGCGGTATGTACTGTTATATATTCTGACAGACTGTCATGCATATTTTCTGCGATGTAAATATGACAATTTGATTCCCGGAGAGACTGAGATTATGTCCTTATCACACAAAATCGACTCAAGGTGACATTTCTACTCTCAATTGATTTAAAGAAAATAAAAAATATATATATTTGATATATTACATTGAACTGATTTGTATGCATGCAGTAGTTTAATGCACCATTTTATTTTTAACACCACATCACTGTACATAAGGGGCACACCTTTGATGTGCAGTCTTACAAAACAGTAAATCGGTCAATTGTTCTACATTGCATATCAATGTTTCCTGCAGTATTATTTGTCTTGGACAGGAATTTGCAATGCAAATCCAGATTTTCTTCTCTTGTTTTAATGGCACGCATTCACCTACATGTTTTGTTAAACAAATGATCGACCACAATTGCTGCTTTTCATTTTTACAAGATCTGCACTTGTAGACTTTTCATAATAAGTTTACTACTTAAGATAACAAGATAACTTTAATTTGCAAGGGCTTTTGGAGCTGTCAACAACCCCATGCCGGCGCCCAAAGCAGTGGCTCACTTTCAAACAATCTTTTTAAAGGTCAGTCCGATGTTACTTGTCACATTGTTACTCTTTCCCCTGTTTGATTTGTTTATAAAATGTGTTTCATTAAATGTTGTACGTACCGCATAGAAGCTCTCTAAAAACATTGGGCCTGTCAGACTTGTTGGTCGTCTACAGTAATGAGTCAGTTGTAAGCTAACAAGCCAGAGCTTTTTGGATTGCAAATACAGGCCGCTGTATTCATAATGAGACCTTTGCGATCGCAGATTAAGCAAACATGTCATGTGATCGGACTCATTACAATTTTAACACCAGATGTTGCTTTGTTTTCGTTGATTTCTGTCAAATATTTAATATGGGGCCTTATTTCGAATTCAGGCATTTGAGTGACGTGCACTATTTTTATTGGCATGAACCTCCACATTCTCTCCTTGGTCCGACTTTTTTATGTGTCACGGGCATTTTTACCCAGGTGAAAAAGTAGTACACTTCCATAGTGTACTTAAAGTGCTTTATTTTCGCACACTAATTTTGTACTTAATATACTAAAAATTCATCTTTAGTACTTCTTAAGATGTTCTTAAAATCATCTAAGTGTACTTCACTGTGCTATTTTGAGACACCATAAATATGAACTAAAATGTGCTAAAAATGTATTTAAAAAATGTATTTAGATACCACTTTTAGTAAACTTGAACCCATCTTTGTATGAAAGTTGAGTTCAAGTTTAATTCAAGTGTTAAGTAAATACATTTTTTAAAACAGAGATAGTATGTTAAAAATGCATTTTAGTTCATATTCATGGTGTCTCAAAATAGCACAGTGAAGTACACTTAGATAATTTTAAGAACATCTTAAGAAGTACTAAAGATGAATTTTTAGTATATTAAGTACAAAATTAGTGTGCGAAAATAAAGCACTTTAAGTACACTATGGAAGTGTACTACTTTTTCACCTGGGTAGACTGCATTGAAATTCTCTGCATGTTTTTAAAAGATGTCCACATTTATCATTTTACACATCGATATTTTTATGACATTGGTTTGCTATCCAAAAAGCATTTTTATCATTTATTTACAACAAAAACTTTCCAACAAGGGAAACTTGGGGTATGGGCAAAAAATATAGTTTAGTTTCGCAAATGTTTGTATGGCACAAAATACATAAATAAAATGTAGCAATGTTTTAAGCAGATCAAAAATGAGAACTATATCCCCTCTCGCTCAAACTTCCATCAATATGACTGCGCCCGAGGTCAAAGTGCTGCAAACGAAGTGTTCTTCCGCTATACAATATAGTTCTCATTCTCGCTTAAAAAAATCGCCACGTTTTATTTTGTGCCACCATACTTACTCATGTAACTACTCATGTAACAGTCTTTAAATAGGGAAAACATGGAAGTGTTCGGTGGCTTCTAAATTCATCCCTGTTTGGATCCTAAAGAATGAATGGGGCTAGGCTAAATGCTAACACATTCACGACTCGCTGTACAAAGATAAAGGGCACATATTGAAAAAAGATAGGTATGTAATAATTCGTCTAAGTTGAGGTAAGAACAGAGTAAAATATTAAAAAACGGTGGTGTTTTCCTTTAAATAAGACAATATGGCACAAAGATGACTGCTATTGTCTACCTCTCTTGTGTGTCTGTAATATGTGCATATTTCAGCTGAAATCCTTTTTTATTAAATTATAAATCATTGTATATCAAACTTTTTCTTACGCTCTTCTGAAATGGATTCGATAATGCTGAAGGCTTTTTTACAACCGTAGTTGTTTTTCATACCGGTTTCTTACTAAGCCCCTTTATTCTGAATCCATTCAAAGCACATAAAACCATCAGAAGATTTTAAATATCAATAAATCAGGTGACTCCTGGAGACCGGTGAAGCAGGACGCCCGCTCCAGATGTGCGGGTGGCACACGGGGAGGTAGAAGTAAAGGAAACAGCAGAACGAGGTTTGCAGTTCAGTAGAGGAGAAAGAAACTCCAGCGTGTCTCTATACCTGCCTGGCGTGTGCCGAACGCTGCGTGCTGCATGCTAAAGCCAAGAGGACTTTTTTTAAGCTGGAGCTGAACTGACGTTAACACTGGCGCCAATCTTCAGACTTTGTTTTATTGGGAAAACTGGGAATCCGCCAAATATTACATTGAAACGTGAAATACACAAACTGTAAGAAATGCAGATGAATGCAGACTACCTGTGTCTTTATTGTTAAAAAAAAACTTTATGTCCTGAAAACAACTTTGACATTGTTTAGTATTTTACCGTCTTATTTGGGTTTGACTGTTTTATGAAAACAGAATACAGTAAAGGTTTGTACATGCACTGAAGAAAATGTCAGGGGTGCTTCTCTGTGCAGAATTTGCAACCATAATGTTTTGAATGGTAGCTGGATATATTCATGTGGTTGCTAGGGTGCATTGGGTGGGTTGCTAGGGTCTCATGGGAGGTAGCTGTGTGGTTGCTTACTTAACCAAGCTATAGAGCCCACCCTTAAATCTCTGCCTTTGGTTTTTAAATATGGTTTGAGCCCCTCTTACAGTGAGTCTATAAATTTTAACATTCGTCCCTAAAAATAAATCTATATAAACTATAAATCTGGTCACTTAATAGTAATGGCACACGTAGCTTTATCTTTATTTCTTTCCTTATTTCTTTCTTTACCTGTTTCTTTCTTCCTTCATGCATTTTTTCATGCTTTTTTATTTTTTACTTCTTTTATTAATTCATTCATTCTTTCCTTTGTTTTATTTTTCTTTTGTTCATGCTTTCTTCCTTTCATTTATTTGTTCATAATTTTTCTGACTGTCCATCCATCTTTCATGCGTTCTTTTTTTCAACGCTTTATGTTCTGTCTTTCTTTCATTTGTTCATTCATTTTTTTTTTCTTGTTTTCCTTCTTTCTTTCTTTTGGTTGCTCTTCTTTGTTTATTATTTCATTGATTCGTTCATTATTTCATTTGTTCTTGTTTTCTTTTTTCCTTCTTTCATTGATTGAATCATTCTTTCCTTTGTTTTTTCGTTCTTTTGTTCATGCTTTCATTCTTTAATTTGTTCATTCATTAATTCTTTCTTGCTTTCCTTCTTTCTGGTTGTTATTTTTTGTTTATTATTTCATTGATTTATGATTGATTCATTCTTTCATTTGTTTATTTTTAATTATTTTTTTCCTTTTTATTGATTTATTCATTCTTTGTTTGTTTTTTCTTATGTTTATGCTTTCATTCTTTCATTTGTTTATTCTTTCTTTTTTCTGTCTGTTTGTCTGTCAGTCATTTTTTTCACACTTCTTTCTTTCAGTCATTCTTTTATTTATTTATTCATTCATTCTTTCTTTCCTGCTTTCATTGATTCATTTCATTCATTTTCTTTCTTTCATTCATTCTTTTTTCTTAGTTCTTTCTTTCTTTTTCACTACTGCTGCTGTATTTCGCCACTTTCATTTTCTGTGCTATGCATTTGAATATACATTTTAAGTATTAATAATGGACCATACAACTAAACCCAAAACTCAGTGGGTGGCTGAACTTGCAAGGGTAAGTCTGGAGAATTATATTTTTTGCTCTGTTAAAAACAGGATTGAGGCGTGCTTTGTTGTTGATTTATTGTGCGTGGAGACAACCGAGTCTGTTTGTATTACTTGTTTTATTCCCAGATGCCTTCCAAAATCAACAAGTTAAAAGAGTTTTCCCCTTCATGACAGTTTACACCTTTGTCTAAGTTTTCTTTGAACTTGTTGGTTAATGGTTAATGTTATGAGTTATGATGCTGATGCTGATCCTCCGTTAATTCCCTTTGGCTCTCTGCCCTCTCTGTGTGAAAACTATTGAAGATGCTGTAAGTCCATAAGCTTTTTTCATTCATTTGCATGTCACTGCAATTTTTTTGTGAGCGACATGACTGCTGAATGTAAACAATATGCACGTTTACAGCCAAATTGCACAGAGAGATGCTGACACTGCAGCCTGTCCTGATTGGTTGCAACATTGCCCTGTCAGTTATGCATGTCAGCACTTCAATAGGCTTTATGCCCAGCTGCACTAATTCCTGAACTTTAACCAGCTCCTTGTTTCCTGTCTGCCATTATTGGACAAACTGATTAATCCAGGTGTGCCCGACCTGAGTAGTCACAACTAGGGCTGTGACGGTCATTATATAACCGTGAGACCGACGGTTATAGTTGAACACCGTCATTAGAACTCTATAACCGGCAAAACCGTGTTATTAACATATTTAAAAAACATTTTTATCATAAAGAATGTTTAAATAGTTATTAAAAACAGTTGTTAACAGTCTGTGTTATACGCCCCCTCACGTTCTCACGCAGTGAAAAATACAGAGCGGGGCAGACACTGAAAACGCGCTGACATACAGGACAGACCAGGTTACTTTTCAGTTACTTTTGAGGTTTAACAAATTAAACAAAGTCTTACCTTTCAAATCATCTCTTCCTTCTAGTTAATTTATAGCATCAAATAAACATGAATGACCATAAGAAGGATGTTGTTTTAACCGCGGAAAGGCGTCAGTACACTCCGCTTTTCAAGTTCAAATCCTCCCGTGCTAATCTACTAACTCTCCTGAAAGCACATTCACTGCTTGTCTTGCTGTTAATTTTAAATAAACGTAGAGTAAGTAGCTAATCAGTGTCTTGTTTATTCAAACGCCGGTTTACTTCGCAAGTGTGAGCACTGAACAGCGCGTACTGTATGTGGAGAGCGTTTGCCGCGCGTGGCCATTGTCGGCTGCGTTTGCAGCGCATACTTTGCAGTTTAATAACAGTATAAAAATCTCAAGTTCATATTACTTTACTTTACATGCATTTATGAGCAAAACCTCTTCAAGACGCTTTTTAATCCACATTCCAGTCCATGTAATGACAGATATAGACACAATTAAATCTATTTCTCTGAAGATTATCAAAATAGATGAGAGAGGATTCATTTATGCTGAGCAGAGAGTGACAGCGCAGTCTTCTGTTAACAGTGTGTGTTTTTTTTATATTTCATTGCTCTCTGTTAAATTGCTTAAAGTCATTAATGTTTAAAACACACTTGGCATCACATTCATGATTTTATGGTAAAATGACACTTTCGCGTCAATCCACAAGCATTTAAACGAGCAAAACGCCCCCCACAGACGGTTATGTTATGAACCGTCACATTTGACTCATGTCATAACCGTCATCACCAATTCTGAAACCGGCACACCCCTAGTCACAACAACAATAATCAGACACACCTGGATTAATCAGTTTGTCCAATAATGGCAGACAGGAAACATGGAGCTGGCTGAAGTTCAGGAATAGTGCAGCTGGGCATAAAGCCTTTTAGGATTGGCTGTAATTAGAAATCAGATTTTAAAGTTGAAACATGGCATGCCATTTAAATAGGTTAAAGTCAGTTTTGGACACAATGAGTTTATACAAAATATAAAAGTGACTACAAATTATTCTGTGAATTTCAAAGGGATCAAACCATTAACCAATAATGATGCTTTTAACAGTATATACTGCTAATAAGATATATTTAAATAAAACCACATCTACATGTATTGTATTGTGGTACTCGTGCGGTCGTCATCCCAAGGTTGAGAACCCCTACTCTTAGAAGTTCAGGTGGTCCAATAAAATGGTCTGCAGGTACCTTTTAGAGAACCATTACTAATGGCACATTACAAATAGCTCACATATGTTCCATTTACAAACGCACATACAAACATCACCCTTACACCACACGAGCAAACACAGCGTTCCCACCATATGTCCCACAAACATTATCTACCGATGTGTCTCGATGCTTTGCCCTCAACCCTGTGCTCTGTGCTCCCCGTCTGGTGTCCGCATTCATATGTTTCCCATCGCCACTGTGCCTGTGGTTCCATTTCCCCGTTTCTGCCGGACTGGAAAAACAGAGCTAATATGGTCTGATCCGCGGTGCGAGCTTTGATGCAGGACCTTTGACAAACACCCCCGCCCCCCAAAGCCATATGGTTCGAATTCGTCTCTTAATTTATTTCCTATAAATGTCTCTTGAATATTCAGGCCGGCCACGTGTGGAGCAGAAGCTGGAAAACAGAAGGCCTCAGAGAGCAGTTTGTGGTGACGTGTGATGATTGTATTTTCCTTTTATTTGTTTTTATTCATTTGGTGTTGCCGTCCGTTTCTGTGCACGGGGTGGGTGCGGACGAGGCCCGGCGCTCGTTCCGAATCAAACTAATAAATAATCAAATCTGCATGAAAGAAAAGATGTCGGCTGTGATATTGAGCTAAAATGAATCGGGAGTCATTAAAAAGCTGGAGGATGAGGTCATTGTGATTCATGAGTTGGAGGTCAGGTTTCATGGCTTTGGAGCTTGTTTTAAAGTGGCCAAATCTGGAGCACATGGAAACAACGCTTTCCAAATTGACTCTACTGTAATTTCCTATACAGCAGGCTTATTTCCCAAAGACTAGTGAGCAATAGTAATCTCATGTTTAGTGTACTTTGACAGTAGGGTGCTGGTTTGGCTATTATAAACTGCAGGGAATGTTGCTGAATATGTGACCCTGTCTGTAAAAGTCCCATAACCTAATTTTGACATCAAAGTTTGATTTCAGTCATTTACACATTTATATAATTTTATTGACATGACCTTACTTGGTCAATATTAAAGATACCAAGGTGATATTTTCACACAAAGTTTTTTACATGATGTATGATGATCTTATGTAGGAAACTATAGCAATCATCACAGACAGGGTCATAATTTATTATTCTAAGAAACATTAGAATAAAGGTCCTATTAATAAAAAATAAATATTAATTAAAAATATAAATAATTGTATTTTGCATTTAATTTAATACAAATGTTTTCATTATAAAGTATACTAGCAAAACAATACAATATATAGTATCCAACTTCAGTCTGAGTCAAGACCAGAGATTAAGTGTCTAGTATGAGTCAATCTGTCTTGGTATTGACTCAGACTCGACTACAATACTGGCAATATTATTATTTTAGTATTTTGTAAATTACTGACAATATTGTACTTTAAACCAGCAAGATGCTGTTGGTTCACCCCAAAATGTTGACTCACCTTAAAATGAAAACGTTATTTACTAACCCTAATGGGCCGATTACACAAATGTGTTAATGGCAGTGGCAGGCACCTTTTCTAAAATATTTTTTTTATGAGCAGTTAGTTTTTATGAGCAGTTAGCGTTATGCACGCTGTTTATCTGTGTCAAGCGCCTCGCGTACAGGAGCGCTTTGACTGCACACGTATTTAGACGCTTGAACATTTTGACTTAACTCACTTCATTCGAGTGTGAAATTTTCGGCATTCGCGCATGTAATTTATGTCATACGCACGTGAAATTCAGACGTGAATACGCTTAATTTGCTGGCTTTAGCTAGATTGTTGTCTCTCTCTCTCTCTCTCTCTCTCTCTCTCTCTCTCTCTCTCTCTCTCTCTCTCTCTCTCTATATATATATATATATATAAGCTTAAACTGAGTAAAGAGCAAATTGTCCGACCTCCTCACTCACTTTCTTCCAGGCAAGATCTTTTTATTTCTGTTTCTATAAAAGTACAAAGATGTGTCGTACAGCTCTGGTAGTCCACATACAGCAACGATGATTTTGTCTTCCATTGTTTTTTAGTATTTCTACCTCTGTTCGCTACGTTGTAATCATGTCACTACTAGAGCAAACTCCTGATTGGTTAATGCAGTGCTAATATCTGCTAAAGCGTTGCATCCTTTGCGCCGCAGGATGCCCATCTCGTCTTTGCATTGACTTAACATATAAATCACTCATGCTTAACTAACCCTCATTTACTTGCATAGTAGGAAAACACTTTATTCGCGTCTGATGTGAATGCACCATAAGCGGAAAAGCGCTTGACATTATACGCATTTTTCCACTGTCCAATTGAATAAGGCAAAAGGCTAGCATTTCGTTGTTTACAGTCGCTGGGAACAACCGAAGACTGCACTCACTCACTGTCTCCACCGTAAAAAGTGACCAAAAAGCAGCATGCCTTGCGCTTCCAGACGTTTAAAACATGTTTGTGTGATTGGCCCCTTATGTTGTTTAAATTTTTAATGACTATTTGATCTTTGGAAACCAGATGATTTTTTTTTCAAAACTTGTTGTTTTGGGTTTTCTGGTTTCAATGAGAGATGATTGTGAGCACCTTTCAAGCTTCAAAAGGACACAAATCCATTTCCATTGCAAACAGAAAACCCAAAACAACTTAAAAAATGCAATCCATGTTTCAATTTTAAAGATCAAAAAAAGCCATCAGGGGGTAAATAATGACATCATTTTCATTTTTGTATGAACTAACCATTCAAGTATGATTTACGTACCTTTACATTTGAAACTGTGAGTACACTAAAAATAGCTAGGTTGTTTTTAACCCATGCTGGGTAAATACTGGACAGAAAACATTGCTTGTTTAAAATGTACCCAATGCTGGGTTGTTATAACTTAACTGTTTGGTTATTATAACTCATGGTTGCATGACAACAACCCAACATGGGTCATTTTTAACCCAGAATGTGTTCTGTCCAATTTTTAAAAACAACCCAGCCATTTTAAAGTGTATATTTCTTTAGATAATTTATGTGAAGGTTTTTTTTCATATTTTTTATGGTGAATTTTGCTAATATTTCAGCTTATATTACATGCAATATATTTTATAAGATGTCATATACAGGATAATTAATATGTATTTGTTCTGAATTGTCTCCTTCAGAAACCCCCTGAGTGTCTTCCTGCAGACAGAGTCATTAAGGTGTTTTATCGATTCTTCACTCTCTGTCTGTCTTTTATCTGAGGAAAAAACTTGCCTGTTGACTCCCCACCCTGTTCCCGCTTTCTCTTTCTTCATCCCTCTAAATCAGACCGGCCTTGTCAAAGAGGACTCGATGAAGGAGGTCAGTGTCAAGCTGTCTGTACAACACACCCAGCCCGTGCTCTCCAACAGTAAACAATAAGGGTGTGGATTAGTTTTGAAACAATGTGTTTATTTAAATAGCTCACTTCCTGTATGCACTTGACAACCCTTCCATTAATTTCATTGGCAGCGACTGCGGTTCAGAAAAAAATGTTATCATTGTTTAGGAGGAAAATACAAAAGAAAATCCTGTGCTTTTTAAAATGGCACTCGGTTCCTGAGAGATACTGAAATGCTAGGCGAGCCCACGTTGAATTAGTGCCCAGAAATATCTCGACCAACCACAGAAAACAAACTTAAAATCACTTTTGTTTGTCTTGGCCCCATTTTTATTATTATTATGTTTTGTTTACAGTCAAAACAACGAGAGAAAAATGCTTTTGGTAGCTATTTTAAATGCGGTTGTTGCATTTTTCTTGGTGCCTGTGGGGTTTAAAGTGTAGCGCTCCGTTCAAAGCCTTCGAGTAAATGCTGAAAGTCCCAGTGCCTACAGCCACATCCTGCTCAAAAATAACACACTTGCACTTTTTTAACATAAGGAAAACAAAGCATTTGGCAAAAACTTTGCCATGTGCAAAGGTACGCTTATTTTGATGATGCACCTATGTAGCAATGCCAGCATTTAAAGTTGCTAACCCTCTTCTATTAAATGATATTTTATTCATCTAATTAATTAACTGATTATATTTTTAAAAAAGTGTTTACAAGACAAGCACACTGAATAAAATAAGTGCAGCATGAAGTTAAAACAACTTGGTTTTGAAAATCAATCCCACCTACCATTTTAAGTTTTGCCCTGCGATAAGTTGACACAACTTACAAAAACAAGTTGAACTTGTTTAACTTAATTTGTTAAGTTAAAGTAACATAAAAATATATGTTGTTTTGACAAAAAAAAAACAACACTTTAAGTGTACCTTATGCTGCGTTCACACCAGCCTTGGTAGAGGCGTGCAGCGCAAATGATTTCAATGTTAAGTCAATGTGAAGACGCGATTCCGCCTCATTCGTGTGTCTAGTTTGTGCGAATGGGGCGAATTAAGTGTTGCCACGGGAAACGCACAACTTTAATTTTTTTTTAACTTTGGCAGAAAAAACGCGTTAACCAATCAGTTGCTTGCACTAGTAGTGAGGTGATTACAGAAAGCGAGCAGAGTCGCAGAAGCCCCTCCCATTACCCGAATGTCTCGATGACTACAATTTCACGCACGGCTTTCAAGTGCGAATGAAGCAAGTAAACTCAAAATGTTGAAGCGGCAAACTAGACGTGGTTGACGCGAATTTGACGCCTCAAATGCAGCTGGTGTGAACCCACAGTAACAAAGCAACAAAACTAAAGGCCAGAGTAGGGAGGAAAAACAATTCGACATGTTGAGGTGGATGAGAAGAATAATGATTCTCTCACATTTGCAGATGATAAAAATGTGAAGTTACAGGTTAAATAAATGCATTTCAATTCAAAAACCTAGTAATTGTCGCCACTGATAGCCCTATTGTTAAATAGTGCCAGTGCACTCATGCCGACCCAAGTTCGATTTCCACATTGAAAGTCCTCTGGCAATCCTGTCCCCCATCTCCACCCAACCCTTACCTGTCAACTCTCCATTTTCATGTCCCAATAAAGGAATGGAAAGCTCCTAAAATATAACATAAAAACTAAATTAGTGTGAAGCTCCAGTGATGTTCACTACCCTTGCTGCCTAGAACGAACAAGTTTGTTTGCTATCTTCTTAAACGAAAACTGACTCTCAGAAATCCGCACTTTAGCCCATTTCCCATCAATAATACTTACACCCCGACTTTGAGGTTTGTTTTGAACCGATTACCAGCGTTAACCCCGCAAATGACTTCGTTCCCGAGACTGACAACTGTGAACAAACATAAAAAGCTTTGAAAAAGCAGCCGTCTTTGATGAAGTTACGCAGTATAGCAGGTAAACTTGGAGGATGGTGTTTAAACCCTCTTTAAGCTTGTTAATCCCACCCCGGTACAGACGAAACCCGCTCGGCTAGATCCCTGTCAATCTGCAGCCCCTGCCTCGGCCTGGATTTACATGCGCTAGCTTCCAGCCGCCTGTATTACATCGGGTTGTGACAATGAGGGAGAAACAAGGTTAACTTTTTTACGCTTTGTGCGCTGGCTTTTCTCCTTCTTTTCTCGCTTTCTTTCATTTCTGATGACTGAGCAGACGGCCTTATTTACAACTAAACCTAACTGCTTTTGTAAATTGACTCCTCGGCTGCGTTCGGGGGCCAGACGCAGGGGAAGGAAGGTTAGCCGCCTGTTGTACGATAAGCTGGCAGAACCTATCAGGCTAGCAGATAGCGCTCTGCATTTCCGTCACGCTTTATCGCCAGCCGAGGTGAAACCAAACTGCTTGCGAGCGAGAGTGGTCTAAGGGGGCGATTTCAGTGGATTACCAAAGCCGACTTTAATTTCAAAGACCAGTGGCGTATTCAAGGAAGTTCGGCGGGTGCCGATTGGCAACGTTACCGTGCGTCAAGGCCATGTGGCCTGCGTTTACCAAAGGGGCCCTATTGATAGCCGAGCATCTGATTCATTTCACCGAATCTGTGGTACAACGTGGCTCAATCAATGGTGTGGCATCTGGCTCAGCTGGCAAAGTGTGCAGCTCCAGCTATTTCGCTCTCTCTCTCCCTTTTCTCTTTTCACCCCCACGATCGCAGGAAATGCACCACAGGAAGCTTTGGGATTTGTAAGGAGCCATTAAGGAAGGAGGTGACAGTTCAAATGAGCGGTTTAGAGACGGTTACAATACCGCACACAATGCCAAAGGGAACTATGGCTGCTTCATCACCACACCTCTGATTCGTCTCGCTACGGCAACCGGAATCAACCACAATGCCATTATTTTAGCTTGATGGATGAATCTGCACCATAAAATATCTGAACGAATTCAAGTCGGCCAATTTACAAGTTTAATTCTCGCCTTTGTGGAGTTAAATGTTTATAAGAAACCTCTGGGAATCTTTAATATTTGTTAGATGTGTTTTTGAATCACAATTCATATTGACATTAAGAAGTGCTCTTCCCCCCCAAGACGCTCATATTTGTGGAATACGCGATGGTATAAGAGTGTCTTGTTTTTTAATATCGGTTATTATTAGAAATAGCATTTCAAATGATATGTCACAAGGGAGCAAGTATCATTTACAAATCACTAATGACTAGGGAACACCAAGTAGCCTCCGGTAGAGGATGCATGCAGCACGCAGTATGGGAGCAGAAGCGTTATGAGTTTTTCCCATCCTTGCGCTAAAGCGGCCACCCTCGTCTTAATTCTTAAAAGCCAATCACTCAAAAGTCCTTCATTACTATGCGTCCAACAGAAGAGGTGAGCACCGGCCCTCTAATGGGTTTGTGCCGCTGTTTGTTCTAAATATGCAAATGAGCAGCTAAAATATGTACATGTCCCGCGTTGAGACGGATTGGGTTTTGGAGGATTAATTATTCAGTAGGCGTTATCATTATTAGGCTTTGCATCTTCTATTAGGATGGATCGAGAGAAAAAAAACAGGCTCACCTCACGCCGAACGACCTGTAATGAGTCATCAATAAAACATTTTCATAATGTCAGGGAGACACAAGTGTGCCTGCTTGATCTAATTTTGCATTGACTCTCCTGGTCATTAGTTCAATATGCCATGAACACCATTTTATTAAAGATACAGGCGAGAAGGACCCACGCCTGATGTGCCCTGACAGTCCGTGCATCACAATGCTTTTTTAATGTATGTTTAATGGTTAATCATTACAAATAATCAAGGAAATCTGTTTAAAGGCTGCCGTTCGGGTGAGTTTTTGTTTCTCATTGCATGTTGGACCACAATGAGTTATCATGAGATGCCGTTTGCAAGTGTGGATTCATAGGGATTAATTTTTGAGGTCTTGGAGAATAATGTTCAACTTGGAAAAGTGTACATAAAGTGGGGTCCAACTCTCGGAGATTAGAAATATGTGACCATGCATGTAAAACCAGCGTTGTTTTTGGCAGCCCTTTTAGTTTTAGTCTTATGGACGAAAATGCTTTTTAGTTTTCGTCACATTTTAGTCACTTATAAACTTGATAGTTTCAGTCAAGTTTTAGTCTACGAAAAAACACAAAAAGGTTTTCGTCAAGTTTTAGTCGATGAAAACACAAAAAGGTTTTAGTCAAGTTTAAGTCAATTTTAGTAAAATAAGTTTTTAACAATTAATTTAAGTTTAAAAGTATTGGAAATGGGCTTAGGTTTGACAAGTAGATACATGTAAAACATTAAGCTTACCGTGAAATGTGTCACAAGCCGATTGTCGAGTAAAATTGAATGTATATGATATGTTAACAGCGTGACTTGTTAGTTACCTTTAAAAAATATTAGCGTGATGAGCCTTCAGGTGCCGCTTGAGGTTGGTGGTATTCTTCCCAACTAGTTTGCGGCCACATTTACCGTTGTCTCCCAATATGCATTCCGTTTTCTTTCTGAGGAATTATACTAAAAGTATGTCCATAAATCATCTCGTTGTTTCCGTTTATTGGTGTCACCTCCACGGTCCTCGAACTCGCCACGGCCGCAGGTGTGTTGTTGTTGTGTGAAATCTGGTGCACGTGCCCAGCATGGCAGCAGCCGGGTGGTGGCTGTACCCAAAACACGGATAAGAAGCTGCACCATTGCTGATATTTTTTAGCTATAAACAGACAGATTTCACGCAAAATTGGCAGAAATGACATGCATTGTGAACGTCAGACTTCGTTTTTCATTTTCGTTCCGTCTTGTCAACGAAAACTCGAAAGCATCTAATCATGTTTTCGTCACCTTAGAGCCATTTTTAGCTAGTCATCGTCGCGTTATTGTCATAAAAAAGGTGCGTCAATGAAATAATTTCATTATCATCATCGTTGATGAAAACAACACTGGTTAAAACCCAGCTAAAGTCAATTTTTGTTATTTACATGGCAGCATATGTCACCCGGAGTACCGTCTCCTGCTCCCACAAACACACCCCTAAGTCACAGGATGAACCAAAAGGAAAGTTGTGGTGTTTGTGTTGTTTTGTCTAGGTGTATGATTGTTGCTTTGGGTACGAGAGGTCCTGGGTCAATATCCCGGACGAGCCCCCATTATTTTACAAACTGTACCAACAGACATTAAAACGTAACGCAGCTTGTAAACTACATAAAGTTTTCTACATAAAGTCATTTTACATTACCTAAAGAATATTCTGTGAAAATATAACCTTGATATTTTGGATATCAAAGATTAAAATCAAACAAAATTAGATTTTAGACTTTAGCCTGGATTTCAGACAGGCACACACAATTTTAAAAAACTTTTGAGAATTGCATAAAGAAAATTTCTGATGTAAAAATGAATGATGAATTATTTCCTGCTTACCAATCAAATAAGCAAATGTGTGACATTGACTATTTGAACTCTTAAATTAAGCACACAACATGTTATTGAAACTTTCTCAAATCATGCTGACAAGATAAAATAAGATGGACCAGCAGGTTTTGCACAAGCTGGTGTTCATGCCAGCTTAAGTGCATAGTGCTGTGAAAGCAAAAGTGAAACATAACCAAATACACCAAAGTCCAAAATTTATTCAAAACAAGATTAAAAAAGTATATAGAAAAAAGCTAAATACCGGTTTATTAGTGGTCAAACTTTTGCACCTCACTAAAGTAGTATAATGTTTTTATAGTATAGAATAACTATCCTATTGAATCCTAAGAGGTGAAATTATAACCATGATTATAACCACCGGCATCTTATGAAATTACAGACAAGCGTCTGCAAATAAACTGATATATTGTACGCATCCGCAAAGAATGATTTCAACGCGAGATGATATTATCAAAGTCTTCAATAAAGCTGACTCCCCTCCTGGGTGTAAACTTAAACTTTCATGATCTCAAATCTCGGCAAGTTGCAAACAATCAAAAGTTTGAGATGGGGGTTGGAATAATACCAGCAGTCTACTTATGGGGACTTCCAGAACGAGAGGGGGCGGCTTTATTGCCACTGAGACATAATAAGTAAATGCAAATTGTAACTAGTTAAGCACAGCAAAATAATATGATACCATTGTCTGAGACAGATTGCCATTATAGTGTTAGCATGTGCAAATAATTACATTCTCTTCTTGATACAATTACATTATTTGTTCTGCTTGTATTATACACCAATAAAAGCAAACATCATATTAGGATTCATGGCACTTTTCGCTTTGCATTATCGATATGTGGAAATAATTGTCTGCTGAGAGATTAAATTACATTATTGTGTATCTTTTTCATGCCTAATAAATAATGATGGATGGCTTTTATTTTCATCACCACCTGCAACCATTTTATCTTCCCTGTGAATGTAAAAAAATGAAAGAAAAGGGGAGCGAAGTACATAAAGAAACGGGAGGCGACTGTTGTCTGGGCCGTCGAAATAAAGTGGGAGAGAGACGGAACGTGACGTGCCGGAATTCGCAGCCTCTCAAGTCTGAACGTTTGTTCCTGGCAGGAAAACGCAAAAAGGAAAGCCTTTGAGTCGGGAAGTGGTAGATTAAATCAGTTTGCCATCTCTTGTTATCCCTACAAATCATCAGATATAAGAATATTAACACTCCATATGGTGAACACATCATTCCTGCCTGTATAAACTATAAGATGTACGTCCTTCGAGCAATTGATATACAGTACAATGGAGATGTATGGAGAGAGAAATGCGTGTGTCGATGCCGTTTGGATTTACAAACGCCCCCTAGATCACGCATTTGCATTTGGGGACATTTTTCATTTACAATCCCTCGACACTGTGGCTTTATCCTTGCCCGCCTTCAATTCTCATCAGTGAATTTGCACTTTGCAGTGATAAGAGAATTGATTAGCTACCAAGTCTGCGAGAAGCTTGATGTTTAATTGGCTTCTGTCTTTTTTCCCTCCGCGGTACCGGGCCATGCATAGCCTGTTGCATTTCTTACCACGCGGTTAGCAGAGATAAAACAAGGTAAGGACATTTATAGTCCAAGTTAATTGCCGTTGGTAGGGAAATAAAAAAAAACAACGATTGGTGTTATAACTTCATAACTTCTTAAGTCATGCCTTGTGCGCAGCTAGGCGTTGGACCAATGTAAAATTTACATTTTAATGAAATATTTGAATAAGTACTTGAAATTCACTCTAACCGGTGTCCCAGGCCTAAAACCAACATTTCATGTTTGTGTTTTTGAACGACAGCGTCAGGGAAATTAACATGCCAGTCATACAGATTAGAAAAGCATCAGTGTAACGTCAGACGCCGCTTCAATCAGAGTTCACTGCAGGTAAACAGCCGCCATGAGATATTTTAATGACAGTTATTTTCCATCTCTTCCCCTCCGGAAGAGCATTAAATCTGGGCTGAAATGAGAGATGCTGAGAGTCAAATCACAAACTCTAATACGCAAATGTGTGCACGGGAGCTGGGTAAAGGTTTATGAAGTAACGCGGTAATCTTGAACAGTAATGTGCCAAATATTAATGAGACAGTTAAGAAACGTAGTCCTGCTGCTTTTGGGATTTGATGTTCTCGGAGCTCTGGTATTTTTTTGCATCTAACGTCACATCGTGTTTCCATTATTTATACGGCAATCACATTTGTCGGTTCAAAGGATGCCAAAGGCGTGTGATCTGGTATTTTACATATAGCAAATATACGTACAATACTAACGTAGCAGTCGTGCTGCACTACACAGGATGTGTCTGCAGTCATTCAAGACTCACTTTAGTGGTTAAAAATGTATTGACCTTAGATTGATGCATAATTTGCAAATGTGCTTTTTGCACTCATGATATGTAAATGAAAAGTAAACCTGGACACGTCCATTAATGCGCGGTGGCATAAAGTGGCGAGACTTGTAATTATTCATGTTGTTTTGCATCCTCTAAATTATTCACATATCTTGTTTGAATATGGAAAATATGTGAAAATTAATCTAAGCAGGTCTTTTAGCACATTGTACTGATACAGGCTGTTTGTTTTAATAGAAATGATTTTATTTTTATATGTTATTAATTTACTAAAGTGTGCACAACAAAAAGCGAAATGTTTTAGGAATAAATAATTCTGTAACACTTTAAAATAAGGTTGTATTTGTTAAGATTAGCAAATGCATTAGCTAACATGAAATAGCAATGTAGTTTTATAGCATTTGTGACTCAGTCTGTGAAAATCAAGCTAAAGGCATTTTTTGTGTATATATATATGTATGTAGGTATGTATGTATGTATGTATATATGTATATATATATATATATATATATATATATATATGTATGTATATATACATATATATCAGTGAGTAAAATCAAACTTTGATGCTCTAAATCTCCGATTATGAGACTTTAGCCTGGATTTCACAGACAGGGTGATATTTATTGTTTGTGTTAGCCTATTGTATATTAACTAATGTTAACATTTACAACTATTGATTTAAAAAAATGTATTAGTAAATTCTAAAACTGGTAACCCAGATATTGTCTTTACTTAAACAATGAAGTAAACATCACTCAATATTTTTGTGTTATATTTTATTGTGTTTTGCACATATACACTGAAAAAAATACTTTTGGAGATCGGTTGCACATTTAGGTTTTCTTAATTTTCATTTTAAGAAAACTTGCTTCAATCATGTTGAACTGGTGTACATAATTAAATTACGTAGATCCAACAATTTTTTAAATTTTTTAAAGAAAAATCATATTAAGAAAACTTAATTCAATCGTGAGGTTTTTTCAGTGTACATAAAAAATCTTAGTTCATTTAACTTTTAAGCATATTAAATGTATTAAGCTAAAACATTCAAGTGAAATGAACTTAAAAATATCAGTTCCTTATGTTATAAGGAATACCCATAATCCCTTGTGCTTGAATAGTTTGATTATTTAAGCTTTTTCACAGAATAAGAACTTTACCTACTTAAATATTTGTAAATAAAATGTCATAAAGGTTAAAACTCTTATATTATCAATGTTGTTTTGTTGTAAATTAGAATTTTGTGAAGTGTTTACTTACATGAACCTTGTTCAGCACATTTTTAGTTCTTTCCACAGAACCGCACTTTAAAAAAAAATCTTTGCATGAATTATTTTTCTTTCATCAACTTAGATTTACAAGTCATGTCAACTTACCATTATTTATCTTAATTAGAGATCAGTTGCTACAACTTATTTCATTGTTTAACTTTATTTTATAAGTTAAAACAACTCATCTTTAGTCAAGATAAATAGTACGTTGAAATGACTTTTAAATCTGAGTTGATTACAAAAAATGTAAAGAACACTGTAAAAAATATTTTTGGGTTGAATCCACTCAAGATTTACAAGTCATTTCAACTTACTATTTATCTTGACTAAAGATGAGTTGTTATAAAGTTGACCTCTTTCTGTCAAAACCGTATTTTTTATAAGTTATAGCAACTCCTCTCTCCTCTATATAAGATAAATAATAGTAAGTTGAAATGACTGAGTCGATTAAAAAAAATTGAATGCAATATATTTTTTTACTGTGTGACAATTCATGTCAAAAAAGCAGTTTTTTGTGAGTTTATGTGGAGAATCGCGTTTATTCATGTATGCCATTTATAACCCTAAAAGTAACTTAACTAATTGGAGATGTTGGACAGAGCAATTTGTGTCAAGTTAAATCAACTCAAATTTAAGTTTACTAAATTTGATGAATTAAGTTTGAATTTTTAGAAAATGTAATTTAAATCTTGATTAGTTCACATTACATAAGTGCAAATTCAACTTGTCCCAGTTTACATAGGATTAATAAAGGCTTAAGTATTATTAGTTCATGTTAGCTAACGCATTAATTAATGTTACCAAATTCAACCTTACTGTAAAGTGATACCAATGATTCTGTATGACCTGTATTTTTTCTATCTATTGCAGTTTGCATTTTCTATAATATCCGTTTACTTAACAGTCACTGTAACTGCATAATCCAATGCATACAAAAATGAAGTGAACTTAAAAATAAATGCACAATGATCATTCATTCTGAACATTTCATTGTAAATCTGTCACATCTGTAAAATTAGATTTTGCAATTTTAAAGGCATTATTTGTTTACATGTTACTCTCATTTCTCTCGACTCGATTGTAACCCAATGCTGTGTTTATTATATGCAGCGCTGAGAGAACAGGCAGGCCTTTAGAACGGCTGGCGTTAATTGAAACAACACCACAGGCTTATTAACCCGCCATCTGACAAGCCATGATCCAAACGGCATATGCAAACAACAACCAAACTCAAACACAAGAGGACCTGGAATGAAGTGGTCATCATCTAATTAACGCCAAATGTTTTAATTACAAGCTAAACCAAGCAGCACACAGTGTGTCAATTTAACTGATGTGCTAAGTGGCAGTTTACAATATCAAAAACCCACAAATAATTGGAATCTAATTGCAGCAGGTCTATTGCCCACCAGCGCCCGAAGCAGCAGCTCGTCTTAATAAACTTTCTTTAAAACATCAAACCGTGAATTGCAAACACTGCCGCTCTTGCTAATTGCCGCGTTGCAGGATTGGGAATTTGCCAGCACTGACTATTAAAGCAGAGCTCTTGTGTGGATTGCCGTTGCATTGCCACACTTTAATTAGAATGAAACGAGGAGTCTTGTTACTGCAATTCAATATATGTAAATAAGATAATGCACTAATCGGTCCATTTCATTTACAAAGCCTAAAGAGAACACATGCTTGGAAATAAGAGGAAGACTCTGTAACATAAGCAGACTGGTGTGAATGACATGATAGAGTTTATTTCATTTTAAGATCAAAAGAAACGTATGGCGTGCAATGACATTCTGGCGCTGAACGTCACAACATTGCATTTGTATAAACTTACAAGTCAGCGGGTGACAAATAAACTTCTTTCAAGCTGTAAATAAGCGAGTGAAGGTGTTGGGAAAGAAAGATCAGGAAGCATTTCATCCTTACAGTGCATTCAGTCTATAAATTTTATTAGTATGCATGTACCCTGAGATTGTACTCATTACCTTTTGCGCTGCTAACACAATGCTCTACTAACTGAGATACAGGGACGATTTCATACAACCTCAAAAACCTAACAAATTTATTTATTTAAATGCTTTGCTTTTAAAGCCGTGTTATCCTTTTTTTATGTCGCTTAATATTTTGTTCTCTAGTCCAACCCAATTCACACATTTGTGTGTCAATGTGGTACCACTGTGCACTGTAAAATAATATCAAATCATCATATATTTTTGTGTTACTTTAAAGGGGATAAATCATGAAAATCTGACTTTTTTCATATTTAATTTGGGTCCCCAGTGCTTCTATCAACCTAGAAGATGTGGAAAAGATCAACCCTGTATCTAAGTTTTGGTAAACCATTCTCTGCAAGCATGTGAAAAAAATAGCTCATTGAAATTTGGCACCCTTTGTGATGTCAGAAGGGGATTATACCGCCCCTTAATCTGCACTATTCAACCACGGCACTGCCATTTAGTGCAGAGATCAGCTCATTTGCATTTAAAAGGACACTCAACACGAAACACGTTATAATAAATTATTAATATTATAAATTAAAAATATATAATAAATTAAAATAATATTTTGAGCTAGAACTTTACATTTTTACTCTGGGGACACCAAATTTTTTTGTCATCTTAAAGTCATCCCCTTTAAGTTAAACAATTTAAACATGTTTTTAAACTTAATTGAGCATTACAAGAAACAAGAGCAATAGTGTCCGATAACTATAACAAAGACAGAACAAGCCCACTATTATGAACAGACAATATCAAAGAGACAACAGCAATAAAAAATAAGAAACACCAAATGAGAGCTAAAATATTACCAGCAAATAATTTTATATAGTTTCCTTTAAATCTTGTCTTTCAACGTGTTTAATTAATAATATAGCCACTGACATTTATGTATCAGAGCAATAAGCTAAGCGGGAAACAATTTATGTCACCCCGAGCTTTTTAACAAATCAATGCAACTATTTGTAATTGCTTGTTTCACAAGATTGAAACTGCTTTGGCCTGATCTCTGTCTGCTGTTTAGTGGCTAACGTGACCTCGTGCATCCCCCATAAAAAGCAAACTCCTCATCATCAGCATTAATTTCCATCAAGAAATCTATATCCCTAATATTTCTGGAGTTTTAATGCGGTAACAATTTATAGCTGGTCAAATGCAGTTACCTAAATTGCTGTTGCTAAAGGACAGTTTAACTGTCTGTTTTTAATGAGACGGTAATTTAATGTGCGAGCTGCCGTGATATCGCTTGTCATGATGGACTTGATCATTCGAGAACAAACTGCACAAATATCTGTATCTATCATAATATAATGAAAGGTATTCAATAACATTGCGCCGGAAGTGATGAATGCAGTTCAATTCTGCTCAATCTGAGCATGATCTTAATCCAGTTTGGTGCATTGCATATGTGCAATAATTAAAATGTATCAAATTAATTATCATGACTTATATTCAGAGCGGGTAATAATAACTGTATGTGATGCAAATAACAATCCATAAAAAATATGAACAAACTGCATTTTATCCAATACACGAGTTTACTAAATAGGACTATTGATGAAATATTTAACTGAAAATATATGACCTCTATACCATCATCCTCTATTGAGCGATGAGGCTTTGAGATCGGCATGATGGAGGAGGGTCAAAATACATGCATTTGTCACCAATGGAGGTAACAATGGGATCATGTGGACTATAAGGAACTATGGCATAAATCTAGCATACAGACATTTAGGTGCGGTTTCCCAGACAGGGCTTATCCTAGTCCCAGACTAAAATGCATGTTTGAGCTGCCTTAATTTAAGAACAACTTGTACATCTTAACATTTATATCAGTGTCATTGTTTTGTGTCAAGATGGACACCAGTATTGTATTTTGTAAGGTTTGTTTGTAAAAACTACTTGAATGTCTTTATATAATTTAAGACCTAATCCTGGATTAATCTAAACCCTGTGTGGGAAACCACCCCATAAAGTTTTCAATTTTAGCAAAATAAACACTTATTAAATATGAAAAATAGACTGAAATTTTTTTTATTTAAGCTACATTTAAAAAAAAATAAAAAATTAGAAAAAAATTAAATTAAAAAACTTTTGTTTAAATGTAGCTTAAATAAATTGATTGCAACCCCTTCCCTTAAAAAATTTAGTAAACTGAATAAATCTTTTTTTTTCAGGGTATTTCTGCTGCTTTTTGCTATGGTTAAGTTTTATAATCATATCATCCTGATATTTTTGTATCTTTTTATATTCACATTATGCATGCAATAAATGTAAAAATTTTAAAGGTTCATCTTAAAGTGGATATTCTCAGTTTATGCCTTGTATAACATTTTAAAAATGATTATAAAATGGATTTTTGCAAAGGACCAAGCAAATAAATATTTATAGTTAAACAAATAAATGATGCAAAAAACTACTGCTTATATTGAATTATTGGACAATAAATAAAAAATAAATTTGTAACATTTTACAATAAGGTTAACAATTAGTTACAAATAAAAACAAATTAGTTATTAATAAACTAAGCATTCATTAATCTAAGTTCAATGTTAATTTCGGCATTTGGTAATACAGTTATAAAATCAAGTGTTTAATTATTATTTTTTATTATATTTGTTCATTGTTTGTTCATGTTAGTTAATGCATTTACTAATGTTTATGAATACAACCTAATTGTAAAGGATTACCAATAAATTGTCCTTTTTTTAAGAGCAAACTGTACACTACAATATTTTGATATGGTTATAGTTTATACATTTTCTTTAAACTTACATTTAGTCATTAAAGCTTAAAAAAAAACTGAACTAGGAAATACACCTGCCTTTATAAATTGCAAAAAAGCAAGATCTGTTTGAAAGAAGTATTAAAACAGCTTAACACAAGGATGGGGATGTAACAGGCTGTAAAAAAACCCCGCTTAGGTCAATGATAACAAAATCTGTTTTCTATTCTACATTTTTTAAGAATCCAAAAAAACGAAGGATTATCCCCAGATCCATTCCCTCCCTTCTCGCTCACAGATGTCTGCGAGTTTCACTTTTTCCCCAGACAAGCAAGGATTACCAAGTCAATTACATTTGCAGCACAGTACGCTATTGGAATACATACAGCAGTAGTTCATTTCGGTTTGTTTTATCGTCGTTTTTTTAATAGTAAATACAAAGCAGTTGTGATAAAGCAAACATGGTGATACAAACAGTATTAAAGAATCAGAAAATGAGGACAGAAAAGCTATAAAATGGTGTAGTATGTACAACCTATACTTCAACAAAAGCTAAAAACAGCAGTCTTGGAAGCAGTTTACCGGAGAGGAAGTAAAAAAATGAACATTTGAAGCAAGCTAAGTGGAGTTTCCAACAATAAAAAATCCTGAGGTTTGGATTTGCTTTAAAAAAAAAAAACACAAAGAGACCCCCCAATGATTACCAAGCTCTGATTTTTATATATTTTTAAAAATCTTTTTCTTAAAATAGTTTGCTACAGTTTTAGACTAAACATGCAAGACGTACAACTAAGTGCAACTGAGTGAAATGTTATATTATTTATTTTTCTCATTCCCTATAAGGATTGAACTGAGGTATGCGTACTAACAGTTTCTCATGCTGTATTTCTTCAGTAATGCCGAGCTACACATGCGGTGAGTGGTCTCGTCGTCCTGCTCAAGAATAACAATTAACCAATCAGAGACGGCAATCCATCCAAGCTTGAATCGTATCCCACTGTCCTTCGGTGAAAAACAGATTGCCCTTTTCATCAGTAAGAAAAACGATTGGATAAATTTACATGTAGTATTAACTACCATTAAAGTACCTTGTACCCAGCTTATTGGTTGACAGGAGTGTTTTTTAATATAAAAAAGTAATAAGTTGACAGACACTAAATCACAATCATAGAGCATTGCCAAGGATAACAAAGGACATCGGGAATCCCGTTGTGGATTTACAAGATAAGTGGCATACAATCTTAAATGGCAACATAAAAAACATCAACATGTGTCTATTATTGTGTGGTCCAGTTTGAAATCTGTTCACATTGTGTTATGCAAATGCTTTCCCCTTTCTGGATTTAAATATCCTGTGAACACAGTCCTAAACTCTTTCTTCATAAGCATCATCATCATCATTATTTCCAGATAGAACACTCCCTTTTTCCTTTTCATTGGCCCAAAGACAACATCGCTTTGATTTGGTCGTCTGTTGGTCTCTCCTATTTTGGTCATGGGCAAAGACAGCTGCCCGTCGAACACCCCTTTGGCTTTTTTCACCGATTTATTCACTATAATACAGTTTGAAACATTTCATCTTTTTGCATTTAGCCAGTGTGGGGAATACTAAAGATATTTGGCCTTTATGTTAAACTATTGCATGAACACAGAATATATCAACTTGTAGTATCTTTGGTAGTCACAGACAAAGTAAAAATAAAAAGACAATAAACACTGGAAGTAATAAATAAGAACAAAAAAGTGGTTGGTTGCAATCTTTAAAAAAAAAAAAAAAAGTCTAATCTATACTTTTCTAATCTCTGCGCAGTCCAAAAATTTTGCCTGTCCTCTAAACTAGCAGGCAGCATTTCCGAGTTGTTTCCAAGTTTCAAGAACATCCAGTCGGAAACAACATGAAGTGAACGGTTATAGTGGGCTGCCCCAATGTTGTAATGCTCAGTGGTCGTGGCTGTAAATAATCCCTTTAATCTTGTGTGTAATTATTAATAATGCCTAATAACAGAGAGGACGAACCAGTCGTGATGTGGTAAAAAAAAATGCAAAGACAGTTTCTGAAAAAGTTTCTGCTAACAAAATCACAAAAAGCTTGATGACTAACAATTATCAATGATGCTTTGACATTTCATTCTTTTTTTTAAATATAGATGCTTGGGATTCGGTTGACGCTAACATGCATCACCACAAAAAGGGATTTTTGAAAGTAATTTTTTTTTTAATGATAAACCTGCGTTGATTTCTCTGTCATTCATTCCATAGGAAAATTAAACTTCATCGGTGCGTGGAGAGAGAGAGGGAGAGCCTTCATTACGAATAGTGCATTTGCAGAGAGTCGTCATGAATGAGAAAACGTGTGTGTGTCCGCCCATAAGGGGATGTGAGTGCGGAGTGGCGATCCGAAACGCTGGGAACAAATGACAGAAAAATACTACACGGTAATGCGACATTCCGTATCAATTTTCAAGGAAAAGATAGCATGACGAAAGAAGCCTGACACATTCATCCAGTGCTAAGCACACCATAACTCCACATTATTATTCATGAGGTCTGATCAGTTACCAAAACAAACAAACCCAAAAAAAAAAAGGATATATAGCTAACAGCACAGAGTAATGAAAGGACACTACGTTTAAATTATTTGCTCAGGAACCCTCAAGACATTTTCCAGCTGTGACGGAAGCAAACTTAAAGAAAGAGTTTGCCCAAAAATGACATTTTGCGCACCCTCTCGAATTCAAAACCCATATCAAAACCCCGTAACTCCAATTATAAATCGCAAACTTCTCTAACTGTGGGTTCCCACCAGTCGCGTTTGAGGCATCAAATTCGCGTCTACCGCGTCTAGTTTGCCGCTTGAACATTTTGAGTTTACTCGCTTCATTCACGTGTGAAATTCTAGTCATCGAGACATTCACGTGGGAATTCGCGTCATGGGAGGGGCTTTTGCGACTCCGCTCGCTTTCTGTAATCACGCAACTACTACAGCAAGCTCCTGATTGGTTAACGTGGGGTGTTTTTCCGCCAAAGTTAAAATTTTTCAACTTGCGCGTTTCCCGCGGCAACGCTTAAATCGCGCCATTATCGCGAACTAGATGCACGAATGAGGTGAAATCGCGTCTACCGCGCTAACTGCCTCATATGTGCCAGCAGACCTCCAGACGTGTGTCAACGCATCTTTACATTGACTTAACATTGAAATAACTTGCGCTTGACGCCTCTACCGCGGCTGGTGTGAACACAGCATTAAGCCAAGGAAATGTCGTGTTTTTTATTTTTCGTAATTGTTCCTCACACAAAGATATTATGTGGCTTCCAAAGCCTTTAGAAAAGCTTAAGTCCACATTCATTTTCGCTTTTTGCTAAGGAGTGAACGGGACATTATTGAAAATGTTCAAAAGTAACAGATTTGAAACACGAAGAGGGTGAATAAATGATTTTCATTTTTGGGTGAACTATCCCTTTAAGAAGGTCTGAAGAAGGCAATGATTTAAAGTCACATACGTACACGCACACCATGTGAGTGGCACGCTCCAAGCGCTATTGATTTGTGTGTGTGTGTGCTTTACAGTTCTGATCAGTGTTTATTAGACTCAGAGGGCGATGAGCCAGTCTTTCTCTGCTGCGTTTCAATGTCCGCTCTGGTCTCGGTGACACTTTGCCAAAAGGAAGTAGAAGCAGGCCCCCAGTACCAAACGTCTCTTCATCGAGTGACGAGTAGAAATTTACGCTCTTGAGTCTCTTAACCGAAAAGTAGAAACAAATCAAAAATACTTCCAAACGGATTTGATTTTTCTTATCACGTAATTGGTATTTAAATGGCACTAAGAGTAACATTTGAATAGCTGTCAACAAGAGTACTGTGAATTCAGTCTTGGGCTTGCTATATCTCGCAGTTAGTTTGGCCTCGTCGGGGGAAACCAGGCTTACAGCATGTCCTCGTGCCCGTGGTCGTCCTCGTAATCTCTGTGGTGATCAAAGTCTGGACTGTGATTGGCTGTCGTCACGAGGGAAAGGGGACCGTCGTGCTCCTCCGGGTCCAGTGGCTCTTCTTTAACGCTGATATGATGCCTAAAAAAAAAAAATCAGGAAATGTTTCACTATTTTTCTGGGACAAACATACAAAGCATCCAAAAGTCTACTAAGCTTGGGCAAACACTTTATCGTGAAATTGTAAATGGGCTACGATATGTGCATTTGCAAAATCAGTCTTAGGGCACCACCAGACTTGTTGTTTTAGAAGTTTTAATGTCCATCTATATTTATTTTTCAATCCATTTCATTAAGATACAAACAGAAAATACAGGAAATATGTACAAAAAAAATTAAAATTAAATGTTCAGGACATCTTTACTCAGAATGAAGTAAAAATATAAATATCTTAAAAATTAGGACTTAATTTTATTTAGGTTAAAGAGATCCTGCAGTTTCCTGCTATTGCTCAAGTGGAAGTGGAGTTTACCCTAAAAACTTGACACATCAGTTTACATTTTTATGAATTTTTTAATACTATATAGACATTTCCTGTATTTTCTGGATGTATTTTATTAAAGAAACTGAGAAACAATTATATATGATCACTATAACATTGCAAAAACAACAAATCTAATTCTGGCATGGTGGCCTAAGACTTTTGCACAGTACTGTATAAAAAAAGGTAAAAAGTTAGGAAACAAGGTTTAGGTTTAAATGTTTAAAATTTCTTTTGTGGAAAAAAATATAATTTTGCTAACATTGTTTTCTAATCAAAGAAATTAATAACATTTTATTTAAAAAAAATTTTTTTGAAACTGATAACTTGAATATAAAAAAGCAGCAAATGCATCTTATGTTGAGATCTTATCTTAAGGCGAAAAATATACTGTATGGGTCAAATTATTGTTTTTTATGCCAAAAATCCTTAGGATAAGTAAAGATCATGTTCCATGAAGATATTTTGTAAATTTCCTTTCGTAAATATATATAAACTTTATTTTTGTGAGAGGAGGCAGTTGCATATAACTTTACTTGGACAACTTTAAAAGTGTTTTTCTCAAAATTTAGATTTTTTTTGCACCCTCAGATTCTAGATTTTCGGCAAAATATTGTCCCATCTTAAACCATACATCAGTAAAAAGCCTATTTATTCAGCTTTCAGATGAGATGATGAGATTTTGATGAGATTGATCAAATCTCAATTTCAATAAAGTGACCCTTTGACTGGTTTTATGATCCTGTGTCACATATACAAATGTTTGAAGTATAAAATATCACACATAACATGTTATAAATATATATATTTTTAAATGCATCAAGAGTATATAAATGACTTCTCATACTTTAATAATTTTTTACGTTTTTTTTTTACAATTAAACAAAACATTACATATTTACTTAATGTACTGCTGCATCTTATTTAAATTCTAGGCACAGTACTGTATAAAAAAGGTAAAAAGTTAGGAAACAAGGTTTAGGTGTAAATGTTTAACATTTCTTTTGTAAACAAAAATATTATTTGCTAACATATTAATTTCTTTGATTAGAAAACTAAAAATGTATTTAAGAAATGTTTTTGAAACTGATAACTTAAATATAAAAAAGCAGCAAATGCAAATGTTGAGACCTCAGGAAGAAAGCGAAAAATATATTGTATGGGTCAAAATTATTGTTTTTTTATACAAAAAATTATAAGGATACTATGTAAAGATCATGTCCTATGCAGATATTTTATACATTTCCTACTGTAAATATATAAAAAACTTTATTTTTGTGAGTGGAGGCGTATAACTTCAACTTTAAAGGTGATTTTCAAAAAGTTAAGATATTTTTGCACCCTCAGATTTCAGATTTTCAAATAGTTGTATCTCGGCCCAATTTGTCCCATTTTAAACCATACACCAGAAAAAAGCTTTCAGATGATGTATAAATCTCAATTTCAACAGGGTGACCTTTGACTGGTTTTGTGGTTCTGGGTCAGATATACAAACGTTTGAAGTATAAAATACCACACATAACATGTTATAAAGATATATATTTTAAATGAATCTAGAGCATATAAATTACTTTAATTGTTAACAAAACCTCTAAAAATGTTTAAACAAAAAATTTAATATTTACTTAATGTAAATATCTCCATCTTATTTAAATTCTAGCAGCATCAAATTAGTTGTTATTAATTATATAAATGAATTATATTTTGATAATGCACTGAATACTTTTATAGATTAACACATTAAGGCCACTGCCATGTTAAATCTACATGTACCTTTATAAAAAACTGTACATGTGTTTTTTGTTCTGTTATAAAAATTACTACTGATAATCATGAAATTTCACAATTTAATACTCGTATTTGTATTGGCTACTTCAATTAACTCTTAAGGTACCATTGAAATATTGTGCGACAATTGTGTAAAATTGTGACATTTTTTATCTCTTTATAATGAAATTCTAACAGCAGTGACACAACGGCACGTCAAATAACTTCACTTCCCTTTCCAGCTTCCAACACCGGTATACCTGCCGGCTTTATTTTCACAGCTGGTCTGACGACAGTGTTTTCACTTTGAATTGATGAATGAGGTAGATTAACAAAGTGCGACGTGGCGACGAAAGAATGGACCACAGCGAGCGGTGGCAGGCGAACGAGCCGTCAGATTCCCGGTGGCGTCGGATCAGCGCCGCTCGGCGCGCTACACTTCTCACTCGTTAACATGCACAACCTGTGAGGCGGCTCCCCGGAGGACGACCCCGCGTGAGCTTCCGTCATTAATCAACTTCAAGTGCGTGAAAAACCTCGCAACGCGGTGACCAGACGACGGCGCGTACGCTTTAAATACACGCACAATTAATGCAACTTCTAACTGAAGTGTCAATAAGGGAAAGAAAAGGAGGTGTGCAAGGGAAGGAGGGGTGATGACGGGGCCCAACACAAACGGCTGTGATAAGAAACAGAGCCCTTACAAGAATAATAACACTGTCAGTTGTAAACAAGGCAATACACATGAACCATCGGCCCACAGTCTGGGCAAAGGATTGTCCGCAGAGATGAGATCTGCCAAATTTCTCATTACAGAAATATGGTAGGAATAGAGCGCCAATGAGCAAACAGGGAAGGGAAAGAATAGGACAAAAAGAAATGAATGAAAGGATAAACATAACAAGTACTTACTTTCAGCAAAATTAGTCTATAGGATTGCTTGGCAAATTAATTGTTAACCACAACTGATCTTAAGTGCAAATAACAACGCTTTTTAAAGTTACGAGTGTTAAGAAAGCATGTTAATGAGTTATCGTATGTATGCCTGAATAAGAAAGTTCATCCCATTTTATTGGTTTCAGATCAAAGCATCCCCACACATCCCTTGGCCTCCGGTTCTCAATCTCTTGCTGGAGGGCAAACATGGAGTTGTTATTAATATGCTACTGAGCTTCATTCTGCTTTAGTCTTTATTGTAATTAGGACTGAGATTTAAGTAGCCCTATACATGAACCTTTCAGTTGTGTGCAACAAAGACACAAAAAAAATGATGCCAGTATATAACAGTTGCACTATGATAATGTAAAGCGTTTACCACATAATTACAAGCCTGTTGTATCTTGTATCATGTTAAGACGGATATAATAACATAGATGGATTGACAATACCATGCAATCATTTTGATAGTTAACATTTAATTATACCGCTCAAAACAAACTCATAAATTGAGTCTTCAGGGGCTGTGTTTAAAGGTTTATGTTTTGAAAGGGTTTTAACATTTGTTTGAGGCATGCATCATTTGCAATTTCATTTATAATCAAAAACAAGCTATGTTTTATTAGAAAGAAGTTTTGATGATGTTGCCGCAAACTTCTCTATACTTTTTACACTGCTGTTCATAGTATTTATTCTTTATGTTATATCAAACTACTTTTTATTACTCCTGCTTTTATTACATTTTTCTTCTTTTGTTAGATGGAAAAGCATGTTAAGTTTAATACGATGCCTGCTATGAATCATATAAATTGACTAAATGTTTAAGAGTTGAGAACAAAGTATATACAGTACTGTGCAAAAGTCTTAGGCCACCATGCCAGAATTATATTTGTTGTTTTTGCAATGTTACAGTGATCATATATAATTGTTTCTCAGTCTCTTTGATAGAATACATCCAGAAAATACAGGAAATGTGTATATAGCATTAAAAACTGTATACAAATGTAAAAAGTTTTTAGGGTAAACTCCTCTTCCAGTAGCAGGAAACTGCAGGATCTCTTTAACCTAAATAATATTAAAACCTAATTTCTAATTTTAAAGAAATTTGTCTTTTTATTTCATTCTGCTCAAAAACGCTCAAGTTGTGTTTAGTGCCAAGAGGTGTCACACTAAACACCGACGATGCCTAAAGACGACATTTAGTCCTGTTTTGTTTTTTTTACATATTGCCTGTATTTCCTGTTTGTTTCTTAATAAAATAGATTGAAAAATAAATATGGATGGACATTAAAACTTCTAAAAAAACAAGTCTGGTGGTGGTGGCCTAAGACTTTTGCACAGTACTGTATATAAAATAAGTACATATTTTAATAGATCATAATCTATTTATGAGGACAATAAAATGTGCAATACTACAATTTATTCTTTTATACATATATTAGAGATGCACTGATATAAAATATTCCTGCCGATATTTTGTTGGTATATTAACTTGCATTAACAAAACTCTGAAGATTACATTTTCTGAATTTTATTAATTCATATAATGATCATAAACCTTGAAGAACAAATTTTTGTGGATTCTCCAGGGGTAATATTGAACATTAAACTAGTCATGTTTCTATACATTTTCTATGCAGAGCTCAAATTATTTGCATTTCCGTGTTCTCATATATTGACATATATTATATATCAGCCATGACTATCGGCCGCCTTAAACATGTAAAAATTGCTTTTATAGACCGGTACTGATTATTGGCCGATAAATCGGTGCATCTCTAGTATACACACACACATATATACATATCTTTTCCTATGTTTTTTCTTTGTCTTTCTAGTAAAGCTGCTTTGAAACAACGTAACATTGTAAAAAAGCATCAAGTAATTAAAGCATGAAAAAATTTAACTGGACTAACTGTATTCATGCTTCATGACATTTGCATAAAGTATTAGATCTTACAATACTAAGTTGACATTCTGACACCAAAAATACAGTATGGTGCAAAAGTCTTAGGCCACCACCCCCAGAAGTTTTAATGTAAATCCATATTTTTTTAATCTATTTTCTTAAGATACAAACAGAAAATACAGGAAATATGTAAAAAAAACAAAACAGGACTAAATGTCTTCTTTAGGCATAGTCGGTGTTTAGTATGACCTTTCTTGGCACTAAACACATTTTGAGCACTTTTGAGCAGAATGAAGTAAAAATAGTGATGCACCGATGTATCGGCCGCCGATATTTATCGGCCGATTTTTGATGAATTTGAAACCATCGGCATATCGGCAATAGCACGAGAAAGGCCGATACCGATTGTTTATTAATTAACTGCATAAAGAAATCCATTATGTGTAAAAAAAAAATATTAATATTGTTAATAAAATAAATGCTGAATAGCAAAAACCACCTTTGAAGGTTGTCATGCTGTCTTATTATATTTGTTTTAGCTTAATTTGTGCCTCTCTTATTAGGTTGGTCAGTTGAATGTTAATGAGATAAAATCCATGTTCAGTAAAAAATAATTTGATGCAGAAATAAACTAGCCAATAGACCAACTGTATAATATTGTTTACAAGTGTTTAATATCGGTATCGGCCAGAAGTTGTCTGTTTAAATCGGTATCGGCCCAAAAAAATCCTATCGGTGCATCCCTAAGTAAAAATACAAATTTCTTTAAAATTAGAAATTAGGATTTAATTTTATTTAGGTTTAAGAGATCCTGCAGTTTCCTGCTATTGCTCAAGTGGAAGGGGAGTTTAACCTTAAAACTTGACACATCAGTTTACATTTTTATGCAGTTTTTAATACTACATACACATTTCCTGTATAAGAGACTGAGATACAATTAATTTTGATCACTATAACATTGCAAAAACAACAAATCTAAATTCTGGCAAGGTGGTCTAAGACTTTTGCACAGTACTGTATATTTTTCAGTTATTTGAATAATTTGATAAAAAATATAATAATTGCACTTTGCAAACTATATCCACATGCTATATGCTCACAATATTTTCGAGTTGTGACCCAGATATCCATCTATATCATATTCACCTTGTCCCTAGTGAATTCCCATCCTTTTTTACTCTTCATACAGCTCATGTTTGGGCAATACTAGCGGATGCCTGGAGAGATGAGAGGCAGGCAGCCTTAGAGCAAACAACCGCCATCCTGTTTCTCTATATCCTGCTGATTGGGCAGACCTGCAGCTATGTTACCTACCATTAGCACTTCTCCAACCCACATCTTCATGAGTTCATTATCCTGCCGTTTCTCTCGAAAACCATTTTGCTGATATTTCACAGAGACTGTAATAAATCTCGTCGGGCAACAAATCACCACTTTATCCTCCAACATCTGGAAGCCATGTCGTCTGTGGCGTATTATTTTAAGCTTCAAACAACGCGGCGGTCCCTCCCGTACAACAAGTGTATGGGGAGCTGTGGTTTCCAAACCCGACCGCAGCGCAGCTACATGGAAATATTGGAGCTTTTTGTCTGGTTTAATTGCGGCCCACCACCCCCCTTAGCCCGAACGTTTTGTGGACGTGCTGCAAGTCCTGTTTGGGCACAGCTCTGTCATCTTCTATTCACGACTTCTGTAAATATTTAGGCAATAATTAGGGAGGAACTTTGCACAGCGTGCCACACACTATTGACCCGTAATAAAAGCCGGTTTATAAACTTCTCCTTGAAATAACACCGAAAGACACCATTTTCTTTACGAGCTCCCCCAGCACAGAAACCTTCCAAAGGTGGGGCTTCCTTTTTTAAAGACTCTCAAGCACAATTCACAATTCGTACTTCCTCTGTAATTATCTATATAATATTTTAAGAACGGCTAAACATGCATGAAACCCTACAGTGAAAACAATTTTAAACCCCTGTGACCTTGTAAAAAAAATTGTATGAGCGCTGTCCCGCACCCTAATGATGCCTGGACGTCTCCCTTATCTCGGTTACGCATACGCACACTCATTACGTGAAGGTAGGATGCGAGCCACTCACATAGTTGGCAGGGGCGAGCGTCCAGGGCTGCTGTCACTACCGTTGCTGTTCCCGTGGTCCATGGCCCCATTCATTTCCTCTCGGATGACGCTGGCAAGCGAGTTAAGAGTGGGACTTCCGATGGAAGCGGTAGTGTATAGAGGTATGTTGTTCTCTGCCATCGAAGCCTAAAAATTAGGTAAAGAATGGAGGAGAGGTAAGCACAACATGCATCTTTATAATGGAGAGATACCTAAGCTTACCCAAAACCGGCCTTTAGTACCTTGAGGTCTTCTTTAGCTTTAAAAACTTCGTATTATGTCATGATGTGTAATTTTGAAGATGTATTACTGACGCTTTAGATAATTTAAACTTCTCGGCTGCCACAAAAGATTATGGGATATATAGTTGTGTCAAGGATGCCTGACACTTAAGCCGAAGGTGTACTAGGGATGTGCGCGGCGTCCGCATGACGTCATTTTCGTCATCAGGACAGTCTGCATCGATAGCGCAAGCAAATGTTGAGACAGGACACTGCACTACAAACAATTACACAAAGGCAATAGACAGCATTTGCGCATACACCATCGTCTTTTCTTCATTTATTTTCACTTTTTCCAAGAACAGAAAGCTGTGGAACACTTTTGTCACCATAATGTTTGATTTCTGTTCTTTGTTTTCTTCTTGTTCGCTCAAAACTTTATTTGCAGTAGTGGATTCGCAACTTTTCATCATCTGTCCTAATTTTTTTTAATGTACTGTAAAAAAATCAGTGCTGCGCTGATGGCCTGGTAGACTAATAATTTGAATAAGAAATCATTTGTATTGCGTATACGTGTCCAACGCGGCCATCCGCGTGTAGCCGCGAGGAGTATACTTGGAAAGCTATGCGGACCTGTGGGACGCGGAAAAAAGTATATCACGGTCCTTTAAAAGTTTTGCCGTTCTTCAACAAAATTATACCAACTAAATTGGAGTCAACATTAACAGTGTACATAAATGTAATTACAACCAATACAAAGCTACTTAACTCGTTAATTAAGAGAAAACGCTTCCTTGCCAATGACAAGTTTTTCCGTAATACCGCTATAATCCACCATGCTCTTCCAAAACTTATAAAACCCAGAAGTATCGCAATAGGGCAAACAGTTGTATGTCCGTGTACGTTTTGAGGATCGCTTTGAATCTGATACAAACTGAACAAAAGTCCTTCACAAAAATGGAATTACCTCAGCTTTTTGCTCAAAACTTGGTGTTTTTGAAGACACCTACCCATATTTGAGAGGTGATAAAAAGAGAACAAATGAAGGTAGGATGAAACTTTTTTGTTTGAAAGCAGAGGGTCTGTTCTTTCATTCGATATATTAAATGTTTATATATTTAATGAAGAACATTTTCTGAAAGGCTTTCAACTGTTGTGAAAATCATGAAAAATGCTGGGGCTGGCTGGCAACTTAAAAAAAAAATGCTGGCGGGGAAGGAGTTAATCTTTTAATTAGGGCTGTGCAAAAATATTGATACAGCTAACTATCGTGAATTTTTTCACGATAGTGTATCGATATTTCTATCTCTACTATCGGTATAAAAAACATAAAATCCCTCTGTATGCGTCAAACAACCTCCTCCGCCGCTGTAGTTGCCAATCGGCCAAAAATTAGTTGGTGTGAGAAAATGCCAGAAAATTTAAAATACCTGCAGCTTTCAAAGCCGATGTGTGGAAGTACTTTGGCTTTTTTTTTTGAAAATCGTTTTTTGTCATTTATCGCAATGTGTACCGCAACGCAATGTGTTGTATCGTATCGCGAGGCCCTTGCCATTACCCAGCCCTACTTTTACTACCATCATGATCTGAAAATCATAGCAGCAAACAAACCGAATAAAATCTTATGGATGATAATATTGAGAGTGGATTTACCTGGAAAGCTGCAGAAAGGGCGGGACCGTATCCCAAAGTGGTATGGATGTTCTTAACAAGAGCTGGAGTTCTGAAAAGATAAATATATAAACACATTTTCAGCTTGGAAGCATCATAAAATGGCACAGTGCTTTATTAACTTAAACTGAGCTTAAAGTTAATGATCAGAGAGAGTTTAAGTCACTCAACATGAAGGCTATCCTGCGTGCTTAACACCAGTATTGGTCTACTGGATGCATTGATTTTACACTGAAGTCAGTATTTAGAGTCCAATCCGATTTCCAATGAAACCCAATAGCAAAATCAATACATGGCACTGAACTATCAAAAGCTCTTTAACATCATAGCTCTGTTCCAAAACTTGAGCTTCCTAAATAGGTGTCATGCATGATGCCGCCTAGAAAGCAACCTCATTTAGCCCAAATACTATGGCAGCATTACATGTATCTTTCAATAGGAGGCCAATCCCAGAATGCACTGCAATAAATTCATCGCTACAAGCTTAAGCTTAGTGCAAATTATAAATGCACATTAGGTCTGTCTATATAGGCTGCAAGGGAGACCGCAAGGTTTTGGACCAGAGCTTATATATGTATGTGTTTAATTTTATATGATTATATACTGAATCTAAACAGATTTGATCATCACATATCATACACTCAACACTCATATATAAGCAAACACCAAAAGCGTAAGACATGAGTAAGGATGAGTAAGTGCACAGAGGCAAAGCATGCAGGGTCATGACAGGAGGGGGCGGGGCAGAGGGCGGTGCTTACTGTACAAGAAGCTCATCAAAGCTTTCATCCACCGCATGCTTCCTGGGACGACCTCGTTGTATGTGACGGCCGCGTTTAAACTCTTCGTCGTCTACGGTCCAAAAGGACCCAAAGTCATCCTCAACTCTTACAAAGCATTTATGCAGGGACAGATTGGTGCGCACAGCACCCTGGAAAAGCGGAGAGGGGCAGCAAGCAAGCAGAAACGGATGCAGCAACCACAGACAGACAGACACAGACAGACAGACAGAGATATGAAATGGATATATGAATAAGCACAAGGGACTGGGGGTTACGATGCACACATAGCCAGCACATAACTCACAGAGATGCACGCTAAAGCTAGCAGGGGGACAATGGGCGGCACAGCACAGACAATGACATGGAGCCCATCAATCTACGCCACGAGACGTAGGTTTGGTCAGTCAAGCTATGCGGGGGTGGAGCTTGAACACCTACCCGCTGATCTTTTGCGGCCTTCTCTTTTGGAACTCTAGTTCGTCGACGGTCCATACCGCCCCTTTAACGTTCTCTACCCGCACAAAACACTTGTGAAGACTAAGGTTATGCCGCACTGCGTTCTGCAGTTGGTGTAAGAAAAAGAGAAAAGGCCATGAGTGCTAAAAATTCAATCATTTAGTATAGAAAAATCACACCATATTATATAACATTTCATTTATTAAAGGGTTGATACACCCCAAAATGAAAACAAAATAAGATCTGATCACCCTCATTAATCCTTCGTTTTAAAAATGCTTGGATCATACACCTTAAAATCTTAAGTATCAACATAAAAAACATCAAAATAATTTAAGTATTACCTAAAAAAAGTAAAACTCTGTATTAAATTAATTTTAAATTAAAATATGGACTACTAACAAATTTCCATCACATTCTGATAAACAGACTCTATGGCACTTATGACTTCTGAAGCTGAACAATAAAGGAAACAGATGCAATTCAAACATGCTTAACTCTGCTGTTTTGTCATTTACCCTTTCATTTGGCCATTTGTGCAATTTGCAAGCGATATTTAGTAAATAAAGCCTTCATTGATTGATGGAGGCATGTGTGTGTGTTGACACTGCAATGCTTTATCATTACGCTGCCGCGGAAGTCACAGATAGTTCATCATTCTCTGCCTCGGTTCAAAAACGGGAACTGAAAACGCTTGAGTTAAATGCCAATAAAGCTTCTGCCAAGAGAAAACATCCTACTCAAATGACCAGATTTCCCCTTAAACTGTTGAAATCCATCCAGAGAAAACCAAAAAACACTTACAAAATAAATCCAAATGAAAAGGGGTTCTCATCCAAAAAGATAATTTAGTTTAAAAAAAAAAATTAGTTGGAAAAACTTGCTTTCTCAAGGTAATTTGAACTTTGATGAGTAAATTGCATTGGACAAAGGGTACAAAACAATCTTTACATGATCCACAATGTTTGTATTCCAGAAGGCTGGGGATGTTTGGAGCAATTCAGAGGTTTTATTTTCATTATGCTATTATATTTAATCATCTTAATATATTAATACAGAAATGTTTGCTTGCCAGAATTACAGTTTGGAAAAATAACAAATATATTCAGTAGTGGGCAAAAGTGATGATCTTCACTAATTATTCAAATATTTTATTCAAAATGCATTGCAGATGTTGTATGCATGTTGCATTGGTGTGTTCGGAGTACAAACCAGGGCTCAACATAAAGGACTGCCCGGTTGCCCAGGGCAAGCGTGAGAGACGTTCGGGCCAGTAAAAAGTATTGTCACTTACCCGATTGGGCCAGTGCTTCACCCTCAGTCACTAATATATATTTTCATCAATGTATATTATTTAACATCTTGGAAGCAGACATTTACTGGGGTAAAACACAACAAAAGAAACAATGCAATATTTTGCAGAGTTTGCTGCCAGTTTACAGGTAAAGGAGAAAGTTGGGAATCTTTTTTCTTTGGAACATGTCTGTTGTATATGTATACAATTATACTTGACTTTTATTATTATTATTTTATTAAAATTATTATTTTTAAATATGTTACACTGACAGTTTTTTATTGGTGCCAGTGAACATTTTGGCAGGGAAAGTGAAAACCTGAACCACTGGCCCAACCGGGCAGTATAAAAAATTATTTGCGTTGAGCCCTGCAAACTGTAGTGTAGCTTTGAAAAAAAATCGAAGGAAAAAATAAACACAACATTTGTGCAAAAAAAAAAGACAATGACTACTAAATAATACCACAAAAGAGGATCTTTAAATATTAATAACAGATAATTTTTTTGTATATTCGAACAAAACCCAATGGTTGATTCAATGGTTCTCAAACTGGGGGCCGCGAGATGGTGCCAGGGGGGTGCCCCAGTTTTATGACATTTTATAAAATACATTAATTTAGCATAAATCCTGTGTACTGAAACCTCAGAAAAATAAGGCTACTAACCAACAGCAATATGTTGTATAATTTAATATATTTCGTTAAATTAAAATTATGAAGTTTTAGAATGTTTTGTGTCATACATTTTCTTTTGGGGGGCCAAAAAGGGGCCGCATGCCGAAAAAGTTTGAGAACCACTCCCATATAATACACTGCCGTTAGCCTTTTTAAATACAAGACCTCATATTTTGCTGGTTTAATCTAACCTGATGGGCATTAAAAGCAAATATTGTACAAATTTCTTCACTTTTAATCACTACTGTACTGTATGTCCCTTTTTCATATAGGGACACTATAAGGTTAAACCACAGGACAGAAGAAGAATAGACAGGATTTGTTCAAATGTTTGTGTGTGTGTGGTCTTAAAACGCTGGGTGGTTTTTCTCTTGCCACGAGTGATTACGAGATCAATTGTCTAGCAATAAAACTTAAATATTCACAAAATTAAGTTTGTGGTTTTTGGTTACATTAGGTTTTAAAAATCTGTTTCCAAACGTTTGTAATTATTCAGCCAAATACTGAAGAAAGTCAGGACTTATTATTTAACAGCAAAAAAGAAAAAACAGGAATTGTGAGCTCACCTTCCACGTCGCTGCATTGCGTCTGAAATATGCAAACATTCGCGTGAACCAATTGTAGATCTCGTTTAGTGTTAGCTGTCTATCTGGCGACTCTAGTATTGCCTGAAAAACACACACACATACACAAATGCTGATAAGCAAAAAATTACATTTTGTTTCCGCCAAACCTGAAGCAAAACAAAGTGAGATGCACACAATATGTCAAGTTAAACATGATCTGAGAGTAACATGTAAAACACCCCCATAAATTTCCGCTCTCAGATGCGAGCTACTTTGTTTACTGAACGCTTCCTTATGCAAATGTGCCAATTTGAGTACATCCTTTTCCGTTAAACGACCAGAGCAAGAAAAACTGTTTTATATGACCAGATTATAAAGCGGTGGCAATTATCCCCAGCCCAGATTAATGCCCTGTGATCACAGATTACTGGTTCAGTCCTAATAATTGACTGGGCATCTCAAAAACGCCCCGTTCCTACTGTTGTGTGAAATGAATTCCGTAATAATCACATTGGCTGTAGCGCTTAATCAAAAGCAATTGTTATATATGGGCTTTTTGTCCTCTCGACTAACAGCAAGTGCTTTCATGCTCATTTGCTGATGGTTAATCTTGTGCTCTGCTGCTAAATTACATCGGAAATTTAACCGGGAAGATGTTGAGATTTTCATAAAAGAAGCAGTTTGTGTGAAAGATGAACTTTTATATGGCATTTGAGCGTGTTAGATGCATGTGTAATCTTAAATCTAGATGTTAGATTACTTTGCTCCAGGCGCATTAAACATGTTGAGGCTCTTACCTGTCGTATTAATGAAGCGTACGTGAAAGGAGGTCGTACTTCAGCGTTCATATAGAATTCTTTGTTCTGGACAATATCTGTTTAGATAGAGAGAAATTTTTTAAAACTAAAATACAAAGACCTGCTTACACATCACATTAGTGTTTATGTCACAACATACAGTCTTAAGTAATGAATGACAACGATATATAAATGAAGTATTTGCATGCAAAAAAGTGTGAAATCTATAGAACAGTGATCCAGAATTGAGGATCTCAAATGCAAAAGCCTCTAAACGCGTGCACCTCCATCAAAAATTAGATAATGATAATAACCGAATGCTCTTGGCACGTATTATACATTCATCAAATACTTTTGTGCGTCAAATTTGATTAATCTCTGCCTCAGGCCATACAGAAATACCGCTTGCTTGGCAAAATACATTTAGAGTTTAATGTTTCATTTACAAGAAAACATGTCAGACGCACTTAGAGGGTTTTGCATCAGAGCTCTTCAATTGCTGATAAGACAGATTAGGGGCACATTCAGGCCTACTATGCATACGTTCCCAGCCTAATTTTGTTATATGTATACAGTGTTGGGGAAAGTTACTTTTAAAAGTAAATGCATTACAATATTAAGTTACACCCAAAAAAAGTAACTAATTGCATTACTTAATTACTTTTCATGGAAAGTAATGCTTACGTCACTTTTGCGTTACTTTTGCATTACTTTTTCTTGTTTAAGGCTTAATCTCTTTCAGGCCTTGCAGGTGTTTATTATGACTGAAAAGTTCTGCATTCAGAAGTTGCATATTTCATCACAAAAATGTTGAGTTCTGGCATGCCATCTCAGTTTCTCAAACGTGTATGCATGGAGTGCATAATGTGACTAGGTTTAGTTTAATTCAGTACAACTTTTTTATATAAAATGAATTAAACTAAAAAAGTAACTTGGATTACTTTTTAAAATCGTAACTCAAATATTTATGTGTACACTTAAAAAGTAATGCGTTACTTTACTCATTACTTCAGAAAAGTAATATCATTATGTAATGCACGTCACTTGTAATCCGTTACCCCAACACTGTATGTATATCCAAAAATGAAAATGCCATAGTGAAAAAGCGTATTTTGCTGAAATGTGTGCTAAAATAAATGTAGCAATGTAGTATTTAGTAGTTTCCAAGCTAGGTGCATTCGTACCCGGAGAAATGGGCATGTTGTACTTGTCAGAGTAGCGTCTGCGCATGGGTCCCACATTGTGCAGGCTTGTGGGAGTGATAACGGAGTGGGTTTGTGAGAGCGGTGTAAGGGGTGCCGTCGGGGTGGTGGGCGTCCGGGGTAGGCTGAGGGGCGGCGAGGCTTCGGGAGCCGTCTTGGACAGGGTAACGTTGGACACCAGGTTCAGCTGAAAGACACAGAGCAAACACACATTGCAGAGCGCTGTTACTCACCACAGATGCCTGCTGATGCTAATTGTTACCACACCATCCAATCAATCTTTGTCTCGCAGAGAAGCACTGCTGGTTTTCTGGTTTATAAATATTTGTAAACACCACGCTTTCTTTCTCTCCTTCCATCGTTATGCGAGCAAATAGGGTACATCCCTCCGGTTGCCTCTTTGTTTGGTCTGCTGGCACGCTCCCAGAATCCTTTGCTCTCGCAATGTTTCTCGCTCGTGGGCGGCAGTAGCAGACTTGTTGGCTGATGGAACAAGTTTCTCACCAACCCCTAAGAGGCTCCTAATAAGCCACAGACAGAAACGGGCCAATCTACACTAATTACAAGCTCAAATTGCATTGCGAGGACCTTAATTAGTGGATACTTATGGAGGTGATGCCACAATTACACGTCACATCTGAATGACCCTCATCGCAGCGATAAGACGGTTCTTCTAGAGAAATAGTATAGCTTCCTCCTCCCTCATCAGGGCTAGTAATAATCTCTATAAGGTAAAGTAATTAACCAATGCCCTTTGAAATGGACAGTCTTGCTCCCAGCAGCCATATTGAGTCGTCAGTGTCGGATTTACTTTTTATTGGAGTGGAAAACGCAAGCCTGACCCGATGCTTCCACTATTAATTTGTAGTAATGACACACATACGTATTTCCCAACCAAACTGTTCCAGATGCTAATTCGGCAAAGGAGGTATTGTTACCGAATTAAACATGACTTTAAGGGCATTCGCGACGACGAAGGGTGGGATGGTGACAAAAATAGGCACAAAGAGGTTGTGCCAAATCTGGCTAGAGATTGTGCTGGCAAATTAATGAAATGTCAAGGCTGTCAATTGCTTTGGAGGTATCAGATGTCTGATTCTGCGCTATAATGGCACTGCTGACAGACAAGACAGCAGCAAGGCGAGTGAAAACCAACAGACAATGTTTAACATCTAACCCCCCGTCATGCGGATACGTCGCAGGCCGCGCAATTACTGCACACACTATTAACGGTCATTACCATAGAGATGCTTCATTTGATAGACAGGTACATAATAAAGAAATTTGGGGGCTGACAGAAGCTTCATCCTTGACATGGTATTGTCTGCATGCCTATCTAACCTTTTCGCCCCTTTTTGTTTGTTAATTGGTCTCTCCTGGAGTCTCGTGTGAAATTTTTATTATAAAAAAAAAGACGTAGATGCTAAAGTTTATTATGTAGTAACAGTTATAATGCAAAATAGCTGTATTACTGTCATTTGCATAATATTAAAATAGCATCTAATAAATATTTGTTTTCATACTATTTTTATTGATACATAAACTTTCTACTAGGAGCACACAATAATAAAAAAACTGACTAAAACACAAAAAGCGTCTCGGTTTTGGCTGAATGTTTCGCATAGTATGCATTTATGCTCTCTCTGTGCGCATCAGCCTGCTTTGTTATCCATATTCCTAAGGCACAACAAGTCAGTAACCTCCACAATAGGCCAGACAGGCTGGTAATGGTCCTCCTTTTGTTTCTCGTACCATTTGGGTGCTCCCCAGCCCGCCCGCAAAATGACACTTCAGACAGAAAATAATTAAATGGTAATTGGTGATCTAATTATACTGGCTTTGACTTGCCAAGCTGCAATGGAAAAACAGAAGACAAGCTACTAACAAAAGCTAAACAAACAGCGGAAAAAATCTGTTGTTTAATTGTGGACAATGTAAAGGTCAAACTACAGACGGGAACGCTTGGCAACACCCTCATTCCTAAACACAAACATGCGAATGCGCAAACATGCACAGGTAAAAAAACAGAGGAAATTTGGGTCAGTAAGGGATTGGCAGTCATATAACAAATTGCATTTTTTTTATTTGATTATACGTAAAATTGTAAATAGCTACATAAATTAAACGTGTTAAGTTTTACACTTTGCCCTCATTGGAGGGCATGTAAACGCAACATACCACTAACTCAGCAAGACTTTTTATTGAATAAATGCCCGACAATAAAACATATACCCTTGCGGAAAGACAAAAATAGCATCTGAAAAAAAGGTTTAATTGTAAGGCTCAAAGCCATCAGCGTCTCAAACTGCTTTTCATATACAAACGTTGCCTTGTCAGACGGTCCGTACGAACACTAATCCAAACAATCAGCGTGTGTGACAGAGGCAAAGCTTTTGTGAATTAACTATTGTCAGCTGCTGTCTCAGGACGCTATCTCCGGCCCCTGAGCACCACAGGGCCCCCGAACAGCAAATAAATGATCAGCGTGTTCAGGAGACTAAACGGTCTCTCGAACACTTCACCAAATCTTGGTTATCGTAATGTCTGCCAAAATACCTTACTACACTACGATGGTTATTTTAAACTAAAGTAAAACTTTACAATTTTTGCTTTGTTTATCAGTCGTTGTACGATGCGCCGGTTGGTTCCGCCCCTCCTCCACCGTGATTGGATGGCCGTGTGATAATTGACATTGACGAGCTGAGCTTTTTACCCAAAGTTGAATATTTTTCAACTCTCCGCGAGTGCCGGCTTTCATCACAGGTAAAAAAATTCTAGCTGCTGGCTTTCTTGAAACGCAGAGCTTCTGTTGGAAACAATTGAAAACATACGGCGGCCACGGGCATAAAAGTTTTGATGTGCACGCCCCCTTACTGTGGTAAAATCTGGTAAAGGTACACACACAGGGTATTACACAACACAGGCCTACAGGCCATATTTTTTATGAATAATTGCAGAATAATTTGGCTGCAGCTTCAAGCAAAATGCTTTTCAATGACATGAACAGCTTAACATCTCATGAACATCTGTCACCTAAAGGAAACTCACAAAATGTTGGAAATTCTCACAAACGTAGAAACATAGTAACTCTCAATCTATATACAGACACGGCACACTTTAAAAGTATGAACATTTCCATCAAACTTTTAAATTTGAGACACTAAACATTTCTGAAATTGTGATATTATGTATTAAACTGTTTGTTTGGGTTGAAGTTGTGCATCTCGAGAAATTAATTAATCTTTAAATGTATTATCACAAAATTAAGTTTACTAAAACGGGGTTGTGGCTCATGTTAGCTAACTAGGCATGCACGTATCACTTCAAAGATCCACCAGAAAAAGTACATTATGCGGGTGCATACTACTTTTAACATTCTTATCTCGCACACTATTTAGGACGGACAGGGTGCAAACTGTGACAGTAAGAGAAACGGGAACGATGGAAAAGAGAGAAACGGTAAGATGACAGGAGTGCTACTCACTGGCTGTGGGGTGGATTTGGGCTCTGTAGACTTCACGTGCAGATGTGTCATCATGGCTTGGAGACGCTCTTTGTCTTTTGCTAACTTTAATGAGCACAAAGAAGAAAAAACTGTTAAGACATTTTTGTATTCACATGCATGATGTCATCAAAGAAATAATAAACAACCCCTTGAGCCGAGGCTAATCCACAACACTGTACTTTTATTCAAGATGTATTTACAAAGAACATGCCCTTAAACTTTAGTACTAATACCCATGACACACTATTTAAAACTGCATGTTACAAAAGAAACAAGCAAGCCCTTAGTCACGGTAAACGTGAACAAAAGCGTATCTACACCTGAGGACCAAGATCTCTTCCTCAACCCTTTGTCACTCTTTCTTTTTGTGCTTTACCACATTAAAGAACCAAACAAAACCCAACTTTAAAGTTTAAAGGCTTTACTGGCATCATCACAAACCTTTACATAAAAGGCCAAATTTATTTGTAGCGTTGAGCATTTAAATAGGGTATAAATGGCAGATGAACGTGCGGATTAAGAGCTGAATCATTTCACTTTGATGCCTGGGGTGAATTTTCCCAGCGTGCCGAGTGTTCTAGGTGCGCTACATTCAACATTACTCGTCTTGGGCTTTACTTGACTTGACTTGTTCTAGCTTATGCACACTTTTATTTAGCAGTATCACAAATTTGTATTAAAGACAGAAAATGTGAAGAAGAAGAGGAAACCCATATAGGACCACAGCTTGATATCTTAACTGTTAAAGGATTAGTCAAATTTCTTTTAAAAAATCCAGATAATTTACTTACCACCATGTCATCCAAAATGTTGATGTCTTTCTTTGTTCAGTCGAGAAGAAAAACATTCCAGGATTTTTCTCATTTTAATGGACTTTGATGGATCCCAACACTTAACACTTAACTCAACACTTAACAGTTTTTTTCAACGGAGTTTCAAAGGATCCCAAATGAGGCATAAGGGTCTTATCTAGTGAATTGATTGTCATTTTTGACAATAAAAATAAAAATATGCACTTTTAAACCAAAACTTCTCGTCTATCTCCGGTGTGATGCGCCAGCGCGACCTCACGTAATACGTCATCACGTCAAGAGGTCATGGATGACGTATGCGAAACTACGCACCAGTGTTTACGAGTGCGGAGAAAGAGGACCGTTTCGACGTTGGTGTATGTCAAATGATACTAATTAATGTCTTTGTGTCAGTTTATTGTTTAAAATGGTCCGCAAATGTGCGTTTCATATGCATATTTTTTTTTTCTTGTCAAAAATGACAATCGTTTCGCTAGATGAGACCCTTATGCCTCGTTTTGGATTGTTTAGAGTCCTTTGAAAAAAACTGTTAAGTGTTGCGTTAAGTGTTAAGTGTTGGGGTCCATTAAAGTCCGTTAAAATGAGAAAAATCCTGGAATGTTTTCCATAAAAAAAAAAAAATATTCTCGACTGAACAAAGAAAGACATCAACATTTTGGATGACATGATGGTGAGTAAACTATCTGGATTTTTTAAGAAAATTTACTTATCTTTTAAACAACACACTGTAAAAAAATACTTTGCTGCCTTCATTTTTTGTTGAATCAACTCAGATGTACAAGTCATTTCAACTTACTATTATTTATTTTGACTAGAGATGAGTTGTTATAATTACAGGTGAGTTGTTATAACTATACAATTAAGTTGACATTTCTCAATTATATTTTATAAGTTGTGACAACTAATCTCTGTTGACATGTCTTGAAAATCTGAGTTAATTTAACAAAACATTTTAAGGCAGCAAAGTACTTTTTACAGTGCAGCACAAAAGGTTTATTACTTCTATCATACAAAGTCCAAGTGAGAAACAGAGTCACCGTTCCTCTTAAAAAAAAAAAACCTACAACACTGTACATGCCCAGCTCTATGGCCGTGAAAGCTATTAAGAAAGTATTTATGTGTATTTTCAGGCGATGCAACATAGCCAACTACATTAGTTGATCAATTCATTGTAAAGCCTAGAAAAACTCTGCATTGTTACTGCGTGGTTTTTCACAAAGTGTTTTATTGTGGTGCCAAATAGTTAAAAGTCATAAACGACTTTAAAACCCAGTAAAATTGGAAATGTAATTATCTTGTGGAGTTTGCCTCAGGGCACTCCATATATCTCTGCCTGGCTGTCATGCGTACATAACACATTTTTAATGACTGGTTACTCACAAATGTACAAAATAATTTCATTTTTATCCCTCCCTCCTCTATCTCTTAACTCCTTGAAAGCGCGCGCGCGCGAGAGAGAGAGTGAGTACAAGTAAAATGTCGGAAGAAACCTGAACGAGGAATGATGAGAAACTTACCTGCAGTTCCAGCTGCTGAACTACTTGCATCTGTACCCGACACTGCGCTGTGCTCCTGTCATCCAGAGCATGTTCATTATTCAGATGTCTACAGAGAAAAAGAGAGAGATAGAGAAAGTGAGAGAAGAGCAGGAATGGCCTTCATTTTAAGCATCATATTTTATAGCCGCCTATTAAACATTTGATAAAACTTTCATGGTAAAATATTGAATTACATTATCTGCACATTCTGCAGGGCACTCATTTATTTCTCCATATTGGAAAAGTGAAAATGGCCCGAGATGCACGCGTGCTAAAATGACAAGTAAATAAAGCTGTGTCCACACATCCAAAATATCAAATTTCTCAAACACAAATGAAGAGTGCTCTAACAAGATCTCTGCATTACTGGAAACAGAAGCACTTTTTAAATAGCTCATGCATAATGCATGAATTGGCCGCATGCATGCACACCTAAAGAAACATTAAGTTGAACAGATGGCAGAAGTGCCTTGGCAAACTCAGGTAAAAACATTGAAATTATAAAGTGTCCGATATGCACTTTGCGCTTTCAAAATTAAATGGATTTTTCTTATTTTTGCTTCAGTTAATTGTGTCATCTAGATTAAAGGATGAAGCCAGGACGAAAAAGCCAAAGGACAACAAGGAGAAGAGATTGAATCTGTCATAAACTTGAATTATGAATATAATTATGCATGATTATTTTATGCCGCCAAGATCTCTCCCCTTTTTTATTCCCCCTCACATTTATAACTAATCTAAATAAGTAGCTGGGCCTCAGCAAAGCGGGCCAAGCTTTCCTTTTTATACCTCTCTTTTTTTGTGGTGATTTATATAAAATGGCGAAGATAAGGAGAGAAATATGATTGGAGGATTTTTATCAGCGCTAGCATGAATTATAGCTTGAAAATGCTTATGCAGCGGCATTTCATTAATCATTTAATCATAATCCGTGCAGAATGTTTGAACTGATTTCACAAATACCCTTTCATTTCAGTACTTCATTATGCCCGCTAATGGATGCAATATATTATATATATCATAAATTATATCGCATCTTCGCTGACCCTGTAGGTCGCTGTCACCAGTAGGTCGCTGCTGAAACAGAATGACGGCGAAGAATAGCGCATCTACCCGCATGTATGGTTACTGTCTCCCACTGCAAATCAAAGTCGCACCTGTGCAGGGGCAGAGACAAGAGGAGCCAGAAGTGATGCTGATGGGCTAATAAATTGAACAGGGTGGCATGACATGATGGCAGTCGCGACATTAATAAGAATAAAGACAACATAGTGGCGCGGTGCAAATACGTTTGAAAACAGGACATCTTTGATAGCACTTGTGCTCGGTTTTGACTTCGGAAGTGGAGCACTCAACCTTGACAGAGTAATGATCTAAACATACCTAAAAATGCTGTCTGTTTTGACCATATAAAGATGTAAGCAGTTAAGACTATTTGAATTAAACGTTTCGTAATAATAACACAAGGATTATGGCGACAGTAAATCAGCACCTTGTTTAGTACTACACCATGTTTGTTTTCATTTTCAACATTAATCAACTAAAAACAAGTTGCTTTTGATGTCAGGGTAGGTCTTGAAAGGGATCATGTAAACAACCACCCAACATTTCATTTGTGCAAAGATAAAATAACCAGGACGTCTCGGCCAACGCTGCTGATTTTCAATGAACGCGGCTGGACGTGACATGCTTAGGAATGCGTAGTTCATGCCACCCCGCGATCTCTTGCTTCGTCTTTTCATCCTTTGTGTTACTACGGTGGACGTTTCGGTTTCTCCTCGCCTTCTTTCCATCTAATGACATGTAGAGTCACAGTGCATAATTAATAGGAAATGAAATATTCAAATGGCCCTTAATGCAGCCCTCTCAGAAGAGCATCTTGACAAGACGAGGGAACGGCAGAAATGACGTTGGCATGTGTCACTTTTTGGACTTCAAACGAAGGCTTGTTTTAAAAGCTTTCTGGCAGGATGACAGTCGCTAATGTAAATGGCCACAATAAAACAAGTTAAATAGGCATTACTTAAACAGTCAGCGTTTTACATAACACTGTGGTTAGCTGTCCTTTAGTCTGGGTTTTAATGAGGAGGATTGTACCCAGAAGCCCTTTCCATTGCAATGATGGCTGGGTAAACTCCATTGTTTATTCCCAAACATAAAAAAAGGCGTTACTGTTGCTACAGTACATATTTGTATGTTTGGTAGCATGTTTTTGCTTATCTTTGCATTATCAATGAATTTTATTTACTTTGATGGGTAAACATACATTTTCCAGGATGGGATTACGTGCATGGTAATGCAATGCAACACATAATGCAACATGTTTGTAAAAGGTAACCGCCAGAAACCAGTTTTAAGACTAATATGCTTAATATTTTTTGTTTTTAACTCAAACGGGTGATTCTCGCGAAATAAGACTTATGAGGTGTGATAAAAAAAGTAAATGCAAAGTAAGAGTATCAAAATAAGAAGCATACAGCTACAAACATCTCTTCATGTACTATTTTGCACATGATTTCAAATGACATCATATAAACCAATTTTGTTGATTTTTCCACATTTAAGAGGAAAATTTTCATTACCGCAACGTGTCCATGACTGGATTTGGTTTTGTTAACTTGGAAATATTTATAATTAAAAAATCTAAAAAATAAAAAGCTTCAGTGCATATTATACTATAAACATTTACAGTAAAGAAACATGTGGTATTTGGTGATCACTGGTAAATGTAGAGACAATAATAAGGAATATAAATGTGTCCAAGACCAATTTTCTCATCCTCCGCAACAATTTTCAATCATTGTTTAAGCCCTCAGGAACTAACATTTTCAAAAAAAAGATGGCTGCCAGGGAAGTTGTTCTTATCTCTCCATACGAAAAGTTTAAATTTTGTTTGTCATAGTACCTAGACAACTTTTTTAGTTCTCATTACCGAAACATGAGTTTTTAAATGCATATATTTAATGTAATATCATGTTGCGGTAATGATAATTTTTGATAATAATAATCTAAAAAAATGTAATAATTCTATAGGATTTTTTTTTAATCCTCTAAAATAATGGTTATAGTAAGTTCAGACCTTAATCTTACATGTGCAAAAAAATTGTCTTCAAGGGCTTTTTAAAAATTCTATTGCTGGACACCTTCTAAATCTGGATTTCGTGACAATCCCCCAAACTCAAACAATAAAACAACTTTAATTTTAAAAAGACAAATACAAGAAAAATGTGTCCTTTTTCGAAACAGCGATGGATGACAGCCCACCGTAGCTGACCTTTTCGAATATCGCAGCTCATGGATGCACTCACTTCTTGTAAAAGCATCCAAGTTGTTTTCTAAACCTGTGCTCCACCCTTCCTACCCTGCTGGAAAAACACGTATCACGTATACCACCGCTTCTCTTTTTATTTATTGAAACTGTTATCATCCAGTGTGACTAGGTATGCAATGTTTTCTTTTGAAGACATAATAAATATCCACATGATTTAAAACAACACCGGCGCGCATTACCGTTTGTTGCTGTTGGCTCGGGCAATGGAGATGGACGTGCCGCTAATGCGCATCTTTCCCCATAGCACCCATTTCTAGCTACCCAGAAAACTTTTATCATCCGGCTAATTTTCCTCCCTATTTCTGTTTGTGATTTCTCGGGCCGTCGGGCGGAGGATGCACATGTGGGAATGTTTAGTGCATGGACGGTTAGCACCTTCAAGCGTGCCAGCTGAACTCTCACCCAGCCTCGCTTTCACAAAGGCGGCTTTGTGGAGCGTCTCCAAATGTTTTCTCAACATGTTCCAAGCAGTTTAGGGCAGGCAAGAAAAGTAAACAAGATGTTGCCATGATAAAAACACTTGTGTAAACATCGCAGAGTGTACTTTTTAAAGTCACCCTCTCTCTCTCTCTTGCTCACCCACTCACACTTTGCAGCCCTGAAATGTTAATTTCTCTTATTCGCAATTGATGAATCATGGTTTTGGCAAATGAAAAAAAAAACAAGGAAGTGAACTGAAATTCAAAAACGTATCTGTGGTTTATTCTCCGGGCACTATTTAGACACTCGGTTGATCTTGCTCCAGAGCAGCAAACCTACTTTCTATGCTCCCAGCAGACAGAACGACTTTGCATCTCTACGTCCTTCTCCATAAGCAAACACAGATCCGAAGTAGATTATGTTATTATCTGCTAAGTGATCTGCAAAAGTGTTTACAGTGGCCGGGCCGGTTTCAAACAAGACTTCAAATAAACCATCGCGAGGAGGCCGCTTCCTGAATTGGAAACCGAGGCAGGAGTGCAGATGTGGTTCTGCACGCCGTTTGTTTTTCTCACTTTCTCTACTTGTGGGTCTCAGTGTTGGGCTTGTTTTGGTTTTAACACGGGATAATGGAACAGTGTCATATATTGTTTGGAGTGGGACTAATCCAGCCAGATACACACACAGAGTGAGGATTAAGCAAGACCAGGTTTTCTTCAGTGGGGATCAGGATGTACAGAATAAGCTGTGCACCTTAAGCTTGATCTCTATGTAGGCTGCTGTGTGTTCCCCATTGGACTTTAGAGGTAAAGGTGCAGAGTTTACTGTATGTGCTGAGACCACCGGTGTGGTATTCACCTACAATCGAAAGACAGTAATAGTGATGCTGGCCTTAGCAAACATCACTACCCTTCTAAAAACAGAGAAGGGAATGATCTGGAAGCAGACAAGGGCAATCACGCTGTACTCTCAGAATGTGGGTCATCATAGATAAACATCCCCAAGTGTTTGTTTTGGTACAAAGTGTCAGGAATCACCATGGGGACCACAGTTATCGCAGGCAGTACAGAGCCCTATGGAAAGCCACACCACAGAGAGGCCACACACCCGTCAAGAGCCCAGACCACACGGAGAAAGGAAAAATATCAAAGCGAAGAAAGTAAAAGAAACAGGAAAAAAAATAACTGGAAATACTGTGATGGGACGAACTATAACTAAGTTTGACTGAGTTGATCTTCATGAGAGCGTGATGCGTGCAAAATTCATCTTAGCATACTGGTTCCAATAAATGACTTCATATTCAATGCATAATTCCAATAGAAACTACATTTCTTAAAGGAACAGTTCACCTAATAATGTAAATTATCCCGTTTTTACCTTTATGTAATTTTCTTCTTAGATAAAAAATTATCCTTGATCTTTTCAGCATTATAATGTCATTGGAGGCGAAGGGATGGATTTTTGCATGAATATAACATATACAGTACAGGCCAAAAGTTTGGACACACTTTACTATAATGTTACCTATGATCTTAAAAATCATTTAATCTGATGATGTATGGTTCATAACTTGAAATTACATTTGTTGACAAAAATATAGCTGTGCCAAACAGATTACTTTCTGTTATTAAAAAAATAAAATTTTATTTTACAATAATCTTTTTGAAATAGATAACTTGCACTGAATATTGAAGAAAAAGCAGCCAATAAGAGCCCGGATTAAATGTTAAGTCCTTTAATATTCTTTAAAATTCATCCTAGAGTGAAACTTCAAAAAGCTGCTTTATAAAATGACACGAGTATGGTTTTGCAATTTCTAGGCAAAGGGTGACTGCACTTCAGATAATAAAATATAACAGAGTTTTGATTTATTTTGGATGCTTTTAGTCACCAACATAATTCCCACAGTTGCATTTGTGTTATGCCATAGTTTGGATGAGTTTATTATTATTCTGTTATCTGGAAAAAATATAAGTGAGTGTGTCAAAACTTTTGGCCTGTACTGTATATATTTTCAAACTTTATAAAACACGGTAATATGCATGTTCACACAAGAGTTAATGTCAGGTGGAAGGCTGACCTCTGACCCATTGCTTCATTTTAGAAGACATTTAATAACTGTATGGATTATTTTATGGTAGATGGATGCGCTTTTTCAAGCTTTAAAATTGGGGCACTATCTAATGCCATTACAAAGCTGAAAATAGCTAAGATATATTAAAAGAGATAGTTCACCTCAAAATGAAAATTCTGTCATCATTTATATTCATCCTCATGTTGTTCTAAACCTGGATGAGTTTCTTTAGAAATATTTTAATAAATATGATGGTAAGCACCCAGTTGATGGTACCCACTGACTTCCACAGTATGAAAAACAAATACTATGGAAGTCAATGGGTACCGTCAACTGTGTACTTACCATCATTTATCGAAATATCTTCTATTGCATTTTATAGAATAAAAAAAAGGATTTAAGGTGTGTGTATAGTACTTACTTCAGAAACATATGATAATCGTCAAACACTGCTTCACATCCTGGCCATTTGCAGACGCCGTGACCGTAGAGAGGATGACTGTGGGACGAATGATCATCCAACGTTGAACTGTAAAAAGAAATGGCAAACGTCACCGCCACATCAAAGCTGCAAATATTTAAGACATACATGAAACTCAATCATGAATCATTTTAATTTTATGAAAGAGGCTAAAGAGTAATTAATCTCCGTAATATCACTTGATGTACTAATGGCTCATCCACTAAAATTTGACATCTGATAAAAAAGAACCCTTTCCCTTTAGCAGACATCATGCACATCATACTGTTGTTGTTTTATTGATCGACCCCTGACCTCTACAGGAAGTGTGTGATCAGAGCAACCATGTGATCTCTGCTTTCAGCATAGTTGGAGTTGTCAGCCTATCACAGCATCCGAGCTGCCCGATGCAGGCCAATCAATAGCCAATTTCATGTCTCCTCTGAAGCGCATGGAGGAGGGCTTTGATCAGAGCAGCGCGAGGCTCAGCGATACAGCACGTCTTTATGCTCTGACCGCTGAACCGTGACCTCTACGGTCCACCTGGAGCAACAAGTGCTTCCCACAACAGGAAGCTTCCAAATCAATCTGGCTTGTTATTGCAAAGCGCAAACAACAAACACACTCCACCTGTTATCAATTTATCCACCTGCGTACAGTCGTCGGCAGCCTGATACAAAGAACTTGCATGCAAACACAATAAAGTCTAGACAATGAAGATTCTCAAATTTAGCATTCTGCAGATCTGTTAAATTGAAAAGCTAGCAATGTAACTTCACTGTCTTCTAAATAATTACCAGAATCAGTTTATGAAATACAATACTTTTATTATATACACAACACTAACTGCACAGTGCCCTACATGGATATCTCGTCAATTTAGAGAAAGCGCTTCCGTGCCAATCACGAGTTTTAACGGCAATCCATATTTTCACTATTATACACTAGGTGGCACTCTTACCCAACTTTGATCCAAAAAAAAAAAGAAAAAACACCGTATGTTTAGATCATCACTGTGAATCTGATCTCTCATAAAAGTCCTTTACAAAAATGCTATTATCTCAGCTTTTGTTCAAAATTGTGTATTTTTTTAAAGAACCTATCCATATTTAATAGATGATAAAATATCAATTGAAGATAGGATGAAACTTTTTTTGTTTGAAAGCAGAGGGTCTATTCTTTTATTTGATATATTGTAAGTTCATATATTTAAAGAACAACATTTTCTAGGAGGCATTAAACTTTTGTGAAAATCATAAAAATGCTGGTGCGCTGGCTGGCAACTTTTTTTTAAAACACTGGCGGCTGAAAGTTTTTATCAGTATATGGGTGATCTTTTGACTCCACTGAATTTCTACTTTCGCAACACAAGGTGGTGTATGTCTACAAAAGTTATGATTTTTAAATATATAAGAAAATGTAATTTGTTTTATTAAATTCTTAATTAAAAAAAGTTTTACATGCATTTTAAAATGGGAATGTACGTATATTTAAGTAAACCATGAAAATATAAAATAAAAAAATTGCAGTACATACAGTTTTGACCAATTTAAAAGTAAAAAATCTATTCTAAACTTGGTATTGGATTATATTAACATATATAGACTCCACATACACTTTCATATTAAAACATTAATATATTAATATATACTATTTAAATATAAAAATATTTTGTCACTTATAAAAGATCTATTTCAAATAGATTTTAAAGAAGTGCCATGCCAGGACCTCACAACTTTTCATTGGTTAAAGCACAACGACATTGGTTAAAGCAGAACTAATACTCTGAATTGTGAAATGCTAAGAGAGTTTGGTGAGTGAGGAAACTATACTCTTTTAGACAGTTGCTTACTAAACTGTGAATAAACAGAAATCTACAGCTTAATCTTTCCGAGATGACCCCATTCTTTACTTACAAAAAAGTTAAATTTGCTATCTTGTTAGTAATCTGGTGATCTAGTTTGTTTAAGTGTGTCAGTGTGGTAAACTTGCCACTATGAGGTTACAATTTCTAGGGTAAGACTTGATATCCAATTGTTTTTGTTAATGCACTGAGAAAGAAACTGTCAAATCCTTTGTGTTTGCATGCTTAGAGGAAACGTAATTTAAGAGCTTATTTGCAAAACCCTCTAAGTGTGTCTGACAGGTTTTCTTTTAAATGAGCACTTTTTTATCAGACTCTTAATGGATTTGTGCCAACAAACTGGTATTTCTGAATGACCCGAGGCTGGTATTAAGTGCACTGTTAGACATTTTTGTAAAATGTGTTGCCAGTAGGTTACTGTAAAAATCCTTGAAAATGTCTAACAGTGTGGATTTGAAGTAAAAGTATTAGACTAACGTATAATACGTGCCGAGAACATTGACTTAATATCATTATCTCATTTCTGACGGAGGTGACGTTTCGCAGCTATTGCATCTGAGCTACTCAATTTCATACACCCAAAAAAGTGCCATTATTTACTGACCCTTATATCAAACGACACTAATCTGCAAATGACAGAATGCAATTTTTTGAAAAATAAAATACACAGTACATCACAAACACCACTGCCTGTGCGTTTAAATCCTGCCCTTCAAATGATAGCCTAATGCTTTCCTGTGAGCTATCTGTGCTGTCATATCATCTTTCATTACATTATGATCTAGGATCATATTATCATGCACTGAGCGCCCAAGTATCACCGTTGCCAAACTAAAGAAGAGGTCTGATGTCTGGAGAGCCAGACCGGCACAAAACACCATTACTCCCCCTCAAGTCTTCATATGGGGATACATCATCAAAGAAACGGTCCTCCTCCAAGTCTACTGGTAAATCCCCTGACTCAATCCCCGACCGGGCCACCCTCCCAAACCCCTCAAAATGTTTTAATTATCATTTCCAGAGTTGGAGATCAATTAAAGGGAGGTTAAGGGCTCGTTTAGGGGGGCAAATCAGATTATTTATCTCTTTAAAACAAATTGACTTGGTTTTAAATCCCTCAAGCACAGCAGTCCTGAAGGATTTGGGGAGAGAAAAAGAACTGGGATGACTCGAACAGGGTGACACTCATTTTTAATGGCTCGAATTGTTGAAAATATATTTCCTGAAATTAATGCATGGATCGAAATATATTTATATTTATGTATACATTTTCTTTTTTATTTATATATATAAACCAAATATAAATCAAGTTGGCTATCTGGCCTAATCTGACCCTCTAACCCAAAATCCCCCTTTAGTTAAAAAAAAAGTGTTTGTCCCTTATCTCAGTGCTGATGGGTCAGGTGGACCAACACGTCAAATGCTTTTATCATATTTGGGTGTGCACACGGAGGTTGTCTCTGTGCAGGCACCAGTGGGAGCCGATGAAGGCTGTTAAAAGCAGGGGAGCATTGCGTCTAAACATGCACGAGGTGATTGGGTTTCTCTCTCCTTCCTTTAAGACGGAAGTGAAAAGACAGTGAATGATGTTGGTGGATGCACTTAAGGTTTTAGTTGCAGGCGTCGTTGTGACTGGACAGATTTTATATGACACATGAAACGGCCTGCGTGGTGCTTAAGACCCCACCGGTAAACTAATCTGAGAGAACCGGGGCTAAGCGAGTCCATCAGAGCAGCTGCCTGCCTGTTTCACAACAAGAGGGTAAAACCGCATCAATTAAAAGTTCATTAACACTTGCGTGAAAATGAGTCAAAGACTTATGCGATTAAAAACCAAGTAGAAGTTTTTAAATTAAATTGCTTTAATATTATTACTAAGGAGGAACTTGTCAAATTACTAAACTATTTGTACAAAAATTACAAAGCAGTGCATTTCAGGCACATTTTTTAGACACCAGGATGAAAAAAAAAGAGGTGCGATAACCTACTCATGTTTTTTGACAGATCTAAGGAAAATTCAGTCTACAAAAAGCCTTTTTCACGGCACCGGTGCTAAACTCCTGTTGACGTCTTCTTTAATCTCTGACAGAGAGAGGGGCAGGCATGGAGCGCTGATCTTTCTGGAACGTCTCCTTGAGTGTTTTAAACCAGACGTGGAACACAAAAGGGTTGCGGTGTTGTGATGGAGGACTGGTTGTTTGTGCACTTTAGGGAAATTGGTGATAGACTGTTACTCTTCAGAAAGCACGAGTGAGCTTCTGAGTGAGTTGCTCTGTTACAAAACCTAGTGAGCTGCCTAACTACTAGACAACATTTTAAGGCATCATTCCCGGCGAGAATGGGGTTGCAAAAAGCAATGTTGCTGTCCTCCAAGATCTATTCTTCTAGACAATTTCGAAAGCCTGGAGAGTAGGCGAACGTTCGTGCACGGTCGAAAGACGTTTGATGCATGCGCACTGCGATAAAATGCAATGCATCTCCTGCACATGTGCAAACTACGCATACATTTGCTGTGTTTCAAAAATCTGCCAATGCGTGTATAGTATGTGCACACTCTTCTGATGATGAAAACACACACTATTGCAGACCCTCGCGTATGCATAAAAAGTAGACCATACTTCGGCTTTTAGTATAGCAAGTATCATTCTTGGAGAAGGCAATCCCAGAATGCACTGCTACATGCTACTATGAATTTGGATTGTTATTAGATTATTGCAAGAGAAAGAAAGAAAGGTAGAAAAAGAAAATAACAGTGTACATTTACAATACCTCCATTGCCTACTATAGCGCCCAAAAAACCCAGTGTCAGTGAGATCATCCCCAGCTTAAATAACCCTGGAGGGAATGTTGATCAAACCTGTCACATGCTCAATTTTGGCCTACATTGATAGAAAATGCAGATACGCTTGTACGTGAACCCTCCCTTACCTTCAGCTAGAGCTTGTTTTGCTAAACGTGTTTTTATTCGCATCGCTTTCATAATGACACAATGGTTTTGATCAGTCAAATCTGAGTCAGATGTGCAGAGTGGGGGAGAGAGACAAAGAGACAAACAAATGAGCTCAGAGCGCCTGGAGGCTTCTCACCAGCGGTTGAAAGATCAAGCCCGAGCACATGAAAACAAGTAAATGTGTTATAAACCAAATTAATTTCTTCCTTGAAGACACAGCGATGCAATACCTCTTCCAAATAAATCTTCAAGTGTCAGGGGTTTAAAGAGCACTGTTTGAAAAACGCAGACGTGAAATGCATAAATGTTTAGTGGACTGTTGCATGTAAAAGAAGAAAGAGTAAAACAGAGAATAAATTTAATGAAAACCACTTGGCTGATGCAAGGTGTACAAGTGCAATATAGCAGCAGCTAATTTTTAACATAACTTCTTTTCATTACAGTAATCTAACATTTATTACAATGCCATTCTCTCAGGTGCTTGACAGGAATTCCCTGATGAACGGGATTCAACGGACAGACTCCAGGTCCGTAATGAACATACCGAGGTACTTAAAGGCAATAAATGAATATTCATTTCATAAAGAAAATGCCCTATGGGTACCTGTCAATCAAGCTGGCTTCCCTTAAAGGGATTTCCACCTTCAACAGGGACATTGGGAGAGTTTATTTGCTTTACTCTGTGATGTCAAGAAAGAGCTAAATTCCCATGCATATTTTTTAAGGGTGACTGGAATCTGAATGTGAAAATTAATTCAAACTAATATTACCATTGCGATTTACACTTTCAAACCTTTTATCACCTCACAGATCTCTATCGAGCCGATATTTGCAAGTTTATGTGTATCGGCCGATACGTGGCTGCCGTGTTCGCCGATTTTTTTCCGGCATTATTTACAGACAGAGTGCTGTAAGCCGCAGGCGATTGCAGGTCATGTGACTAAAAACAACCAACCTTTCCATGACAATATCAAAAGCTCGGGCTAACAGCTGATCATAGCTGAACAAAGTGGGTTTTTATTTCTCATCTCTATGGGGCGATTTCTCAGACAGGGATTAGACTAGTCCTAGACTAAAATAAAATAAATGTAAGAAAAGTCCAAACTAATAACATCTCTATTTAACATATCTTAAAATACATCAGTGCCCTGTGTTTTGCCTCAAAATGGACACAAGTAATGTTTTTAGTAAGGCATGTTTGTTAACCCTCACTTGTTTTTACTATTTGTAAAATATATTTTTTTTAAGTTCAATAAATGTTACTTTTTTTAAATTGAGACTTGTAACATTTGGCATCATTATTGTGTCATTTTAATTATGTAAATTGAGTGAGCAAAAGCAGTATAGGCTCTAAATATCGGCTCAAGAAAATCTGCAGCCTGTATCGGTCATCAAAAAAAAAAAAAAAAAAATCGGTATTGGCAAAAAAAAAATGTCGGTCGATCCCTAATGTTAAGTCAATGCAAAGACGCGAATAGGCATCCTACAGCACGGTAAGCGTGTCGGCAAATGGCGCATTGACGCGTGATCCGCGCAAGTCGAAAAATCTAAGATTTTTGCGCCGCAATAACCAATCAGGAGCTTGCTGTAGTAGTGACGTGATTACAGGAAGCGAGCGGAGGCAGAAACACAAAACAACAATGGAGGACAATCATCATCGCTATACGAAATGACTTGTATTACTACAATAACACGAGCGACATTTACGCACGAATGAAGCGAGTAAACTCAAAATGTTCAAGCATCCAACTATGCGCGAATAGCGCGTTTTTGCCGCCTCTTCCGCATCTGGTGTGAACGCACAGTGAGTCTCCAGCTTCTTAGTATTTCTCCCCTTAATGACTTAATGTTGTGCATTGATAAAATGCGCTAATCTTAAACCAAAACTCTGTGTTTTTAACATAAACTCGAACAATTCTCACCAAAGATCAAATTAACAAAGCTGTGCTACTCATACTCATTTTACAGCTTTTTAATCTTATTGGATGCTCAAGTTGTTTTGATATTTATATCTTCAAACTTTTAGTCTGATGTTTATCTTCCGGTCAATAGTGGGACAACTGACTTACCTCTCTCTCTTGGGTGCATGGCTGATGTACTGCCCGTTGGTGGATACGTGCTGGTTGTGGGTTTTAGGAGGGGCGGGAGAAGGTGACGACAGGTCCAGACCCCGGTGCCCGTTATTTGTTGCGCTGTTCTCCTCCTTCACATGGCTGTTTGTTACCTCCTTCCACAGCTGCTGTAGTTCAGCTGGAATCATGCCTGCCACAAACAAATTGGATAATTAAATCAATTAACAGCTAATCTGGTTCTACTCGTGGCATAATTAAATAAAAAACAAGGGCTCAGTAAACAAAAGAGGGGCATTAATTATTCCACTACAGGCTGATGTGCCGCCTGCCCTCTCTCTCTCTCTCTCTCTCTCTTTCTCCCTGAATGCTTTGTGAAGCGTATTTGTGTACAGAAATTCTCTGGCATTCACGCACATTTCATGCTTGAAGTAAATAATTAACATACAGACAGGGCATGAAATCTGAATAATCACCATTATTCCTCTGACAAGGAAGTCAGCCAGTTCTCTCTCTCTCACACACACACACAAAACAAGACCACAAAAACATCCCTGTTTGAGAGCGAACGAGTGAAAAAGTGAAAGAATGAACAAGCCCCTAGGGTAATACTCTCGAAAGCATGTTAATGTGCAAAATGCTTAAAGTTTTGTCCCGCCTCCAATTGACAAAGACGACTTAAACCTCATTTAACAAGTCAAGCACGCTGCGGCTCATACGTCCTTTGGAAAAAGGAGATGATGATAAGTGAGAAGAAATATCGCTTGAAGACAAGTTGTTGCCTCAGTTCTGTGACAGATACACAAACACTCGCATACAAACTTGCAGAAACGCGCACACACACACAATTGTTGTATGTTTTGCTGGCTGCTGCAACAGTTTAGCGCTAGCAGGCTGGGAATTAAAAAGGGAAACATACAAAAAACTGCCTCGAGTGTACAGTACAAGCTCTTGAGGGACTTTTCTTACATTAAAAAAGCAAGAAATCCATGAATGATGTCTAGATTATACAGCTGTTTGACCCTAATTAATGTTTTGCGTGTATATATATATATATATATATATATATATATATATATATATATATATATATATATATATATATATATATATATATATATATATATATATATATATATATATATATATATATATATTTTAAAATGAGCCAAAGCCATTTTTGTTCGGATTATCTTCATCCGTCTCCTTGTTTTCACCCCCTCGTTTCTAATTCTCTCTCTCTCTCTCTCTTCCGTTCATAATAATTTTCTTTACAGATACCAGAAGTGGCCTCTTTCAAGCGCTTCGCCGTAATGCGTTTGCACGAGATTCGCTTAGTCTTAATTTATTCCTGTTGTGGCCGAGGTGAAGATCTCAATACGATCAGCAGAAAATATTTTTAATTTGATAAGCTACTAAAGATTTTAATTATGCCGGTAATGGAGAACAGTAAGCTAATGAGGCGGCTAAGACTCCAGAGAGACAGACAAAGAGACAGAGACTAAAAACTGTGAAATGAGTCTGGTAAGACCGCCATAAATTCACACAAGATCGTTTGCATATAAAAGAGCTGGCGAAAATTATTGCAGGACGAATCAATAACCTTCCCACATGCCAAGCGGCATCTTTTGCTTCCTTGGGCATGTTTTTAACCTCCTCATCTAAACCCCTCTAATTTCGACTACGGAGACCTGAAGTTATCGACTTGCTTGTTTTCTTTTTGTCTTTGCCGTTGTCATTGTGAGCAAAGGAAAAGTTGTCTGTGTGATTTCGAGATAGAAGGTCACGGTGCTGGTGATTGTTTTGGGTTTGGGCATAGAGGGGAACAATCATTTTCCCCCCACTTGGAGCACAGTGACAGCGTGCGATGTATTTTTAGCCGATGTGCTTGACAGGGCGGCCCACTCTCCCTCAATTACCCACAAGTCCAGGTGACCCCGACACCGCTGTTTACTGAAACGAATCCAAGCTGGAAGGGGGTGGGGTTGAGGGAGGTGGGCTGATGAGAGTGGGACGAAGCTGTCTTGTTGTGTCTGACACCTCCCATAAACCTTTCGCTCTACCTCTCCGTTTGCTCTTCTTGTTTCTCATCCATGTCCTTTCTGCATTTCTGTCTTTCATCTCATCTCACCACACCTCAAACCAATAAACCAACAAATACATCTCAAAAAGTAACCTTTCAACCAACCGTACGAACATCACTGCATTATCATCATTTAGCGACGGGTGATGGATGCGCGGCTTCGCAACATTAAAGCAATTCTTTGTCTTTAAATCTGTCTTATAAACTCCAGATCGTTTTAACTGGCCCAAAGTCATTTTTCAGCGGCGCACCTCTTCTCATTAAACGCCAAAGATACACACTTGCGCTTTTAAAAAATGGATGTCACCGAGACGTTTGACTGATCGCCGGCGAAGCAACTCAATTTTTACCGCAGCAGGTAATGCCGACGCCCAGACAGGGGCCCCGAACTCGCGTTTCAACCTTTTTCCGTCCTTGTACCCCCAGTACCCTGGTGACCATGTTTGAGCAAGCGGAAAGTTGATTTAAGGTTCACAACCACATTAGTCGTGGCCCATCAGCAGCCGATAAAAAATAGCGCCGAGCGTTGGGGCCGCGGCAACCGACGACTGCGTCTTTTTCAAAGGGGGCCGCAACAGCAAACTGACACTACTATTAGTTTATTGCTCTGTGAGGCAGAGATCTTCTCATTCTCCAGTAAAAGGGGTTATGATCGCTGGGGCCTTTGATATGCAGCCCTAAGGCCTTAAATATGTTTCTCCCTAATGCTACAGAAGCTATTAAACAGTGCCGCACTGCCAGCCAATCAATCACTGCCAGCCAAGCCGGACGAGGGGCCGAAGTCCCCTGATGGGCCCGCGCGCACGTCGCACTTCATGCCTGGTCACATTCGCTGCTTTCATATTAGGAGCAAATTTGTCTTGTCAGTGTCCTGTGGCCCTTGACTGGACGACTTAACTAATGTGCGGCCGGGGATGCGACTGAACTACAGGGATGCCAAGGATCATGATGTGTGTATAAGGGCACAGATTCATATGAGAGCTAGCCAATAGTGTGGAAGATGAGAAACAAACACACACATCTGGCATTTACACTGATGTAGACGTCAAACTGAGATCACATGTACAACACAACCTAATGCAGGTATCACACTGAAAAAAATATTCATTTAATTTACTCACATTTTAAAGTTTTAAAGTAAACACAGAAATTGCTTATTTACAGTTATGAAACTGCATTCAATCCAAATTAACTCTCCAAAATAAATAAAGTTAAACAGTATACTGTATCTCAAGAGACCATATCCTGTTGGCCTGTGTCCTGAAATGTTACAAATGGTTTAAAACTCCATGAAATCTACTTCTTTGAATATTCATCGGTCCTGTATTTATTTTCCAGCTATTTTGTAGTTATTTTCTCTCTCTGGACTCCTCTTAAGATATTTATCTCATCTAACACATTGCTATAATTCATTGCAGACTCTGTCTGACCCTCTCCAAAACTTAATCATTAATGTCAAAAAATGATCTACCCGCAAAAGTGATCCAGGCCCGTTTTACGAAACATGACGCACAAAAACACATTGTTTCAGCTTCAGATAGTCTCAGATGTCTCCCTTTGCCAGAAAACTAAGCTTGTGTACTCATAAACAACTTTTTGAATTGTGTAGAAAATGACTGGAAGTAAACACAAAGGCGAAGATCTTATTCAAACATTGAAGTCAAAGTGTCTAATAAATAAGCCAATTTCAGCATGTTTCCCTGACCGAGTCATCTACTTTAGTTGCCCGAGCGCATAATCACCACACACGCGCACACACACATGCAGAGAGGTAACATAAGTTATCATCCCAATGCTAACTACTGAATATTATAGATTACATCTTGCGAATGGAAAACTGGGTTGCTGAAGCATGAACGAATGAAGCAGAGTGTGAAAAAAAGGTCATCAATAACTTTTAACAGTGAAGCAGAAAATGTGAAGGACACACACAAAACGGTAAGCGCTTTAACTGTTGCTTTAACAGCCAATGAGGTTAAAGGGAACACTACAGATGTTAAAAATATAAATTCAACATCTAATATTATGTGTTCAGTGTTACTTATTATATTCCCTTGGTAACAACTACTCTGACAATAGTTTGATCACTTGATAGTGAAATAAAATTGTCATCCGGAGACCTCTTAAATACGGCCTTGACACAAGCTCACGGTTTCAATCGTCTAGCCCAGCCCCAGGGCAACGTGGATATTTGGAGTGGCTCAGGTTTGTGACTATGCGACTGATCAAACAATAACTGAACAAACACCGTTTGTATTTGCGAGTTGCCCAAGAACCCCTCCCCACCCTTTATTTGGTCTTATCTTGTTATGGCGTTGTTTGTTTTAGTACAGTCAGCTTTCAGCAAAAAACCTGAAAACACAACCGGCATGAATGCGTTCTTTGTCATCCTGTAGCTGCTCCTTAAGTAAATATGACAAAGGAAAATAAAGCAATACACTTTCTGGAAAAACACCTTTTGACTCACACTGGCAGCTTGTGAAGTGATTAATCTTTGACTAGTCTAGTGGGTTGAGGTTAGAAAACATTGGTGCAAGAATTTTTACGGGTCGATGGGGAACCAACTTGAGATAACAGAGATGAAACAGATATGTATATACAGACGATCGGATGTAGGAATGGAAACATAAGATGTTTCCAGTTTTGTCTTTCCTAGTAAAAATGAGCGTCATATCTGACATGCTCCTGTTGTTTAAAGATAAAAACAAGACAATATTGAATGGGAAAATATAAAAAAATACAATAAAATAAATCAAACCAAAAGTAAATCAAAATAAATATATTAAACAATAACAAAAGCTTTTGGCTCTTAGTGTCTGCAAAAAATGTAAATGGATAGTTCACCCCAAATGAAAATTCTGCCATCATTTACTATCGGTCAAAAACTGTATGAGTTTTTTATTATGTTGAAAAGAAAAATAAATTTTTATTGAGCTGCAACAACTAATCGATAAAAACCGATTATGACATTTGTTGTCAACACAATGTTTTACGTCTTTATTGACTTCTGGCACGAACACACGGTGTACAGCGCTATTTTTAGCCTTTCATTGATAAAATTAAAGAGGCTGATCTCCGGGTTTCATTTAGTAAGCGTGTGAAAGTTGCGCGATCTTATTTCATCAATTGCGCTGAAATATCAGAGAAAGCTCTAACATACATGTACAAAACAATGTGCGCAGCATGTTCACTTACAACACAAGCAGCGGACTCCGACATATTAGTTTGTGTCCATATAAACTCGTCATTACTCCCGCTCGCGTGTTGATAATTAAATAAATTTAAATAAGTAAATATTTATTTATATTTTATCCGATTAGTCGATAAATCAAGAAAATAATCGATTAATTTTGTTAATTGATATTTTGAAATTTAAAGATGTTTTACTATTTAAAAGCTGCACAAACTTTTTTATATAAGGTTTAAAAAAAAATAAAAAAATAAAAAATATTATATTAGTAAAACTCTGTAGTAGTGTGTGGCTTTTGCACTTTTAAAAGTACACTTCTATACGTCAAAACCCTAATTTAGTGCCTTAGCTTAGTGGTTCTCAAACTTTTTCGGCGTGCGGCCCCCCTTATGTATGGTGACCCCCACTTGTGGCCTTCATGGCCCTCCAAAGAAAATATATGATATAAAACACTGTAAAATATAACTTACTACATTGTATATTTTAATGCTGTTGGTTAGAAGCCTCGTTTTTCTGAGGTTAAACAACATAGAATTCATGATAAATTAATGCATTTTATAAAATGTCATAAAACTGGGGCCCCCTTGGTACCATCTCAGGGCCCCCCTGAGGGCCACGGCCCCCAGCTGGAGAAACGCTGCCTTAGCTATAATACATAAAAACATTTAATTAAGTAAATATTTATATTTTTTCAGTTTATTCGATTAATCGAAAAATAATCGCCTGATTAATCGATTACGAAAATAATCGTTAGTTGCAGCCCTAATTTTTATAAATGTTTCTAACCACACAGAAGTCAGTGGGTTACGTCAAATGTGCGTTTACATCATTTAATTATTAATTACTCGATCAGGAGAATTAAGGGGTGCGATCTGAACTCACCCTGAGTGAGGGAGTGCAGGGGCAGAGTCTGGTTTGGTTGGATAGACAGCAGGCCTTGTCTTTGCAGATTCAGAAGATGCTGCTGCTGCAGCTGCTGAACCTGAAGGAGCTGCTGCTGGAATGCCAGCTGCTGCGCAGACACCTGCAGAGAGAGAGAGAGAGCGAGAGAGAGCGAGAGAGAGAGAGAGAGAGAGAGAGAGAGAGAGAGGGAGAGGGAGAAAATGAATGAATGAAAGGTCTACACTCACAAATAATTGTCAACACATTTACAAACATACCGATTCACTCATAGCTGATAAAAACACATACAGTAACACGCTCTGACAAGTCCGTTCCCACATCCCTGTCCCTTATTAATTAACGAGGAGTCTGGGAAGCTTGTGACAAATAATGGAACGTTGTTAATCATTCCTAATAAGAGCCACAGGATTTTAATTATGGCCATTCATACAATCTGTGACTAAAAGGAAGTCCTTAAGATTCAGCCACATTTAAACAGAGGAGCCAAACACTCATCTCCCCCGTGTAAGGGCTCTTGTAAACTAGAGGAAGTTCTGAGGGAGTGCCTGATAGATTTGCTAAAAGGTGAAGTGTGCCATTTTTGCGCCTCTGGTGGTGATATTGTAAAGAATATGATCGTTCTCAAACAGGTTTTCAGAAATTCTGTACATTTTGTCATTTAAGGTTGCGAAAGTAGAGGGCAGCTTTAAAGGGGCCACGCTGGTTAAGCTAGTTAATCATGGGTAAACCGGTAAGGAAATCAGCATACCAGTTCTGCATGATGGGGACCAGCATCTGAAGGCCAACAAACTGTATGGTAAAGACCAGCAATCCGGGTCTTTTCAGTAAGGAGGGAGGGTGGAGCAATGTTGAGGGCACGCTGGTGAAAAAAACGTGAAGTTAAGCGTAAAAGAGGCGGGCGAGTTAGATTGTAAAGGGAAAAGGAAACGAGTAAAAGAGAATAAGAGGGTGTTGAAAGACAGAAGGAGAAGGAAGGATGCTGGACGAACTGCTGCGTAGTCAGAATGATAAATAGAAGGAAATTATCTAACATCCCCGATCGCCCCACAGTCAAAACAAACGGGTGATGTTATGGAAATACGAGGGCTATTGAACCCTCTCGCTGACCCCTTTCAACGCCAACGCTGTTGTTTATGACCTCTACACAGTGCATTATGATGTTTCTGTGACAACAGCTGAACGTCCTCTATAATCACGGGAAGGTTCCTCTGAAGGTTTCTGAAGTGGACGTTCGCGCGGTGTGTGCGTGTTTGTCGGCGCATTAAAGCGCAAATGTGGCTTTGCCAAGCTGTGTACCGCACCCTCTTCCCAAACACAGGATGCTTAACTTTGTGTTTACTTCTCCAAACAAAAAGCGCACAAAAAAGGTCTCGCAGCACAGCCGCGGACAGGTCAACCTTTAGACCCACAACAGAGCTGAAAAATCCTGATAAATGTGCTCGCTCTCCCGCTCTCTCTCTCTTTCCTTTGTCTTTCACGGTCCACCCATCCTCATCTGCCTGTCAATGGGCTTTTGCTTTTTTGTAAGCTGCCCTCTCTCCCTACCACCCATAATCCCCCATCACCCACAATCCCACTTTACATCTAAAGTACAAGGCTTTAGTCGTACAAATGCTTAAAATAAAAAAAAAATGCTTATAATTTAGAAAATGTTATGTTAATAAACAAATTCACTGGATGAGTCCAGGTTAAAATCTTAAGGCTCAAATCAAATTATACTTAAAAATCATTACTGGGTGATTCTCGCTAAATTAGACTTGTGAGGTGTCATGAAACTTTCGATAAAAAAAATGTATCTCAATCAATATCAAACTAAGAAGCATATAGTTACAAACATCTCTTCATGTACTATTTTGCACATGATTTCAAATGACATCATACAAACCAATTTTCTTGTTTTTTCCACATTTAATGGGAAAATTTTCATTACCGCAACGTGTCCATGACTGGATTTGGGTTCTTTGACATGGAAATATTTATAATAAAAAAATCTAAAAAATAAAAAGCTTCAGTGCATGTCATTCTATAAACATTTACAGTAAAGAAACATGTGGTATTTGGTGATCATTGGTAAATGTAGAGACAAAAATAAGGAATATAAATGTGTCCAAGACCAATTTTCTCATCTTCCGCAACAATTTTCAATCATTGTTTAAGCCCTCATGGAACTAACATTTTCAAAAAAAAAAGGAAGGGACATAAATGACTGTGACACTCAAGATGGCTACCAGGTAAGCCGTTCTTTTTTTCTCTCCAGATGAAAGTTGAAATTTTGTTTGTCGTAGTACCTAGACAACTTTTTAGTTCTCATTACCGAAACATGGGTTTATAAATGCATATATTTAATGTAATATCATGTTGCAGTAAGGATAATTTTTTATAATGATAATCTAAATTTCTTTTATAATTCTATAGGAAATATGTTTTAAATCCTCTAAAAATAATGGTTATAGTAAGTTCAGACCTTAATCTTATGTAAAAAAAAGTGCTTCAAGAGGCTTTTTAAAAATTCTGATGCTGGACACCTTCTAAATCTGGATTTCCTGAGAATCACCCTACTGTGACACAAACAGAAAAATAAAGCAAATCTCTATTAACGTCCTACGAAAAAGGGGAATGAACTGGGGACAAATATGAAATATGAAAGTGAACATAAAACAGCATTCACAATGCATTTAACTTTAATAATGTGACATTTACAAAAAAAAAAACAGACCTCGGTCAGGATGGATGTCTTATTTCATTCATCGTGAATGGAAAAAAATGCTGAAACAGTACGTTCAATAGGTGGTACTGTCTTAAGGTCTTATGTCAAAGCCAGTTTCCACAACACACATTTTCCAGCGTTCCTCTGTCAACGGGAATGTTTTGTTAGGATGTATTGTCTATGTTGCATCAGCTGAATGACTGACAACAAGGTGCAACTAAGCACAACCCATTCCTTTTCATTCATGTGATGACACATACCCAGGTTTAAATATAACAAAAAATGTGGGACAGGACTTTGATTGGAATGTTAATAAAGGACTGTGATATAAGGTAACATTATTGTTTCCCAACTTAAATGACTTTGTTACATCAGCAGGAAAGTTAGTTATTACAGTTAGATGAAACAATACTGTTTCTTTACAATAAAAAACTGAACTGATAAATCACAAATTACACTTATTAAAAAAGTTTTTATGTAAAAAACATAATTGTCGTCAAGTGCTCTGCGACCCTGACAAAGGGTCTGGATCGTTGATCCTCTCATTCGCACTTAAACATTAACCCATCGCCATCCTTGCACAGCGAACAAGAGGTTAACTCGGAGTGGCACGCGAAAGAGACGAGAACAGAGCGGATGACAACATGATCCAGACTGACGCTGGCAGGGGCTTTTATTGCCTCTCCTCCACTCCAAAGTTAAAAATCTTTGAAAACCTAAGAAATTTTGTTGTCTGTTAAATAAAAGAGCCACAAAGCATCAGCAGGGGGTTATTGTCTGACCCCCGTGGGGGGAGTCGCTGCTACGATTCGCGTTTCGTCTTTTGATGGCAGCGCGAGAAAGCCAAAGGAGGGGGAGAGGGAACGACAGTGAGAAAAACACGGGCAGACGGAGGATAGCCTCTCGAGAGCTGCATCGGATTCCTGTGATCATACATAATACGCTTTAAAATGGTGTGTTTATTCCACTGTACGTCTTGTTCCATTCAGCTGATCAACTGTTTCTTCCTTTGACAGTGAAACCCTCCCTTTTTCAACCCTCTGTTCTCGAGTCCCCTTCCTTCATCTGTCCTTCTGACACGAGAGTGACAGCCTCTGTCAAAAGCGAGAGAAACAGTCCCATCGCACTGATTTATGAAGGCAATGCACTTGTCCAAACTGAAGCCTCCAGTTCATTAATTAGTCGGCTGGGGGACTTTGAAGTAAGCTTATGAGTGTGTATACAACATAACGTTAGGTTTAATTTATACTCTATCTTTACTGTAACGGAGTTAAGCTCTCGGAGGGGAAGTTTAAAAGTGAAACTCTGATAGTCTTTCAACTTCTTTAAACCAAGCAATAAATTGCTTCTTTTTTCCGAAGCGCAGCCTTATCCGGATGTCATTAGTAAGGCCGGAAAAACATCTGGTGATACGGCTTTAAAATAAAGGGAGAGACATAGAAAACTGTATTTCTGTCAAAGAATATAAAGCAGCATACCCTAATTTTAATCTATATAACCTAGGGCTGCACGATTATGAAAAAAAATAATCATAATTGTCGACTTTAAAGGATTAGTCAATTTTCTTTAAAAAAATTCAGATAATTTACTCACCACCATGTCACCAAAAATGTTGATGTCTTTCTTTGTGTTTAGTCAACAAGAAATTATGTTTTTGAGGAAAACATTCCAGGATTTTTCTCTTTTTAATGGATCCCAACACTTAACAGTTTTAATGCAGTTTAAAACAGCAGTTTCAAAGGACAGTTTCAAACGAGGCATAAGGGTCTGATCTAGCAAAATGATTGTCATTTTTGACATGAAAAATAAAAAATATGCACTTTTAAACCACAACTTCTCATCTTTCTTTAGTCCTGTGATGCGCCAGTGCGACCTCACGTAAAACGTCATCACGTCAAGAGGTCACGGATGACGCATGCGAAACTACGCCCCAGTGTTTACAAGTATGGAGAAAGAGTAACGGTCCAACGTTGTTATATGTCGAATGATACCAATTAATGTCTTTATGTCAGTTTATTGTTTAAAATGGTCCGCAAATGTGCGTTTTTTATATATGTAACACGTGACCTTTCCACCACATTACGCAATTACGTGAGGTCGCGCTGGGGTGTCACAGGACCGGAGGAAGAAGAATAGTTGTGGTTTAAAAGTGCATTTTTTTTTTTTTTGCCAAAAAGGACAATTGTTTCGCTAGATAAGACCCTTATGCCTCGTTTGGGATTGTTTAGAGTCCTTTGAAACTGCAATTTTAAACTGCAATAAAACGGTTAAGTGTTGGGGTCCATTAAAATCCATTAAATTGAGAAAAATCCTGGAATGTTTTCCTCAAAAAAAAAAAAAAAAACATAATTTCTTCTTGACTGAACTTAGAAAGACATCAACATTTTGGATGACATTGTGGTGATTAATTATCTGGATAAAAAAAAAATGGACTAATCCTTGAATTGCGATTATTATTGCCGGTTAATAGATTTTAAATTGAAGTTTTGAATGTTTTATAATGTCTACATTTAAAACATCCAAAACGAAATAATATAATGTAAATATAAAATAATTATAGAAATTATGTTGCGAGTAAAAAACCCAAAAACAAATGTCTAAAGGACTCATCAACTTATCAATTTTAATATCTCTGATTCACCACTATATTTGGCGCCAGAACATACTGCCAAAACACACAGAAATGAGCACAAATGAACAGCTGTAATTGAGGCTTTTGCCGATTATGTAATTGTTATCACGATTAGTTTTCAATTAATCGTGCAGCCCTTATATAACTTATTTTAAAAAAAAATCGTCTAACTGGGCACGACAAGGCAAGTTTCTAAAAGTATTCTATATACATAAAATGCAGACACAACTGCAGACAAATACACACACAATCAAGACATAATTGATATTTAAAGTCGATTTAAAAATGAAATAGATCAGAAAAAGTCTCTATATAACAGGTGGTTAAAGGGGCTAAAATAAGAAGGATTTGTAATCTGCCATAAAGTAAGGCATTCTAGAGGCGCAGCAAGTCATACAATTTAAAAACACCAAATTTTAAACTTTTTCGCCGCACTCATAACCAGTTTGGATGAAAACTCCCTCAAGAGTTTTTATTGCTGTGTCACTTTATCACATGGTTAGGACCCAGTTTCAAGAAGTACAAGTGCAGGAAATGCCTCGCTCAACTTTCCCCACTGTCAAAACTGAAAATAAGCTACACAGAAAGGCTGGGATGATGTGGCTTTGGTGGGAAACAGCTGGTGGATGGGCTGTGCGTGTAAAGTGATGCAGTCAGCATACCTCTTTGCTCTGCGCCTTGGTGCCATGCTGCTGCTGGATGAGCTGAAGGTGGAGTTGTTCTTGCTGTTTCTTGTAGAACTCCTGAAGCTGCTGCTGCAAACGCACACGGTTATAAATTAAATATTTTTTCACTTCATTAAAGTCCATGTGAAATATTAAAGCTCCTTGCGGAAAACAATCTAGTATGCTGTGATCATTTTCCACACTCTCTATTTAAATAATACAAATATGTCATAAAAAACAGTGTTTACATGTTAGTCAACCTGCACTGAGTTTAGGTATTTTACCAATTGAAAGTGACACGTTTCACCTTTAATTCTGACAAAGGTCGCGTTTCCTGAAAATCAGGAAAAATGTCAAATTGTTCGTGGTGAAGACATACTGTACAACACCTACAAAGATGTGTAATGCTAGTAGTATGTTTAAATCATGCATCATGAATTTCTCACATACTACTTAAATACTTGTCATGCATAAGAGACATTTAAGTTGTTTGTTATATCCATTGCACAACAGAAAAAAAAAGAAAAATGTATGTGCTGAAGATCAAAAGGGAAGTTTGCGATGTTATCTTTGTGCTATATATGTTGCAATGCAATTCTTATAGATGCCAGTTAGTTCTGGTTTTAAGATGAGTCACCTTTAAAGTCTTTTTTTAAACAAAACATTAAATGCTCTCTAATTTGTAAGTCACTTTGGATTAAAGCATCTGCTAAATGAAAAAATATAAATGTATCTGCTAAACATCCTTAATAAGTAAACGTGAGTTCTAGTTGCTATGTTGCCAACAAACTATTCAAATCCAAATGTGCACGACTTTTATTTCTGTATTTTAGAGAGTATGTAGGGCTACATGATATGACAAAAAAGAAATCATAATTGCTGGTTATTCACCTTGATATTTTAATTGCATTTATTATTGCTGATCAATAGATTTTACATTGAAGTTTTGAAATGTTTTATAACTTTCTGTGAAGCAGCTGCATGATAAACTCTATATAATCTAAAACTAAATAATATAATGTAAATAACAATTATGGAAGCCAAAACTAATGGCTAAAGGACACATCATCTTATCAATTTTAAAATCTTTGATTCACCCTGTATTTGGTGCCCAAATATACTGCCAAACGCACAGAAATGACCATTAATGTACAGCTGTAATTGATGCTTTTGGCGATTATGGAATTGTTTTCCTGTAATCCAGATTAGTTTTTCGATTACTTGTGCACTAAGAGTATTTAAAAGTAACATTTTGAAAGATTTGAACAGAAGGAAAAATATGAATTACCTGCTGTAACATCAGTGCTTGTTGTTGCTGCAGTAACAGTTGGAGCTGCTGGGGGCTCAAAACTTGGTGTTGGAGGATCTGCTGCATCTGTTGAGGAGTTATGACCTGTGGTGTCATCATAGCAACAGAAACTGGGACCTGCACACAAACAAAGAAGAAAAGCAAAGATGTAAATTACGATTTTATGAGTTTCCCTCCTTAAACATAGCAGTTAAGTGCAGATGCAGCCAAATGCGCAAGCATACGCGTCCTGTCGCGGGCCTGTCATGACGTTTCTCAGACATAACCCGGGAAGATTTTGGAAGATACAGCAGACGAAAGCAAAACCACAAATGCACTCAAATGACCGCAGACCATCAATGTTTGGTCCCAATCATCAAACACGTCACTTCAGGGACAAGGCCGCTGGTCATTATTTTGGAGTGCTGTCCAAGTTTTGCTTGTGACTGAATACGTTTTGTATTTTCATGATTGTTTTTGCCCCTCTTCATCAGCGAGAAACATGTAGCCTCGCAATACTTCAGTAAACATGGGTTTGTGTACATGTCACCTGTGTGTAAAAACAATAAAAACACACAAGGCACACAAACATGTCAGAATAAAAGAAGCGAGTGTACTACACCCCTAAAAAGGAAAATGACACGTGATGGCACTGAGATGGTCCTGAAGCACTACTGACAGGGGTCTTTAATTGGAGAAAAGGCTTTGTGAGAGTGAAAGTGTATGTGTACTGCCAGTATTTCTTTACGATACACTGTGTCATTAAAATCTCTCCTCTTTGTGACATTGGGTGACAAACTACGTCTGTGCTGAAAGTGATAGTGGTGAGCATTTGCAACTGTTAACATATACCCAGCGTGTTTTAGCGAGCGTCTGTGTGTGATCGCCGATGTACGCCTCACATCTGCTCCTGATTGGCCAGACATTAGGATGACAGTTTTTCTTCACCAAGGTTACCCCAATTGCATCTGTGAGTTACAACCACTGACACGTGTTCGAATGTGTCATGTCTGACGGATGTAATTGAGGTTGGAGTCGGTTCGCTTTGTAAAGGGGCCGGGTTACCCGCCACATGGACTCCGCTTGATTCAGCCCACTTTGAGACAAAAAACCTCAACACTAAATATACACCAAAAGCCATAAAGGAGATAGCTACCAAACCACTAGTGTGTGTGTGTGTGTGTGTGTGTGTGTGTGTGTGTGTGTGTGTGTGTGTGTGTGTGTGTGTGTATGCTGTAAACTCAATAACAAACAAGACCAAAACAGAATATGTGGTGCTTTGGCTAAAGATGAACACAAATGCACACTCATTAACACACCCCAACATGCTGGCGTTAAGTCTTAATATGCGGTGCATTTTTCACATGGCTTAGCGCACCATTTGCATAGGCTGCACCCCTTGATTTCTTCATTTCACAGTCATTATGCACTCATGTCCTTATTTCTTAGCGCCACTAATTTTGATGAACTATCCTGAAGGTCAGAGGCAGACGGATGGCTGGGAGACAATAACCGATAAAACACACTAACAGACATTTACAGATTGCAAACAAATACTGTTTTGCAAGTTTATTGAAATTATGAATTTCCATTTTTTATTTGAAAAAGACTAATTTTCATAACTGTAATGAACTAGAAAATAAATCAACAATGCAAACTTTGCAATAAAATGATTTGCTGGTTTGTACATCATTTATTTCACTGAATTCATAGCTTTTAAACAGTTATAAAAACATCTTTAACCTCCTAAGACTCAAGCTTTGGTTTGGCTTGCATTTTAGATTTCTTCCAGCTATTTGGGGTTAGGAAGAACCAATAAATATAAACAAATATTTTTCTTTGAACATGAAGCAGTGTAAGTGTCCACGTTTGTGTACAACAGGTTCCAGTTACACAGAATTAAGTATTATCGTGCAAACAACAAAAAATGTCTTTTTCTTCAGGCTTAAAGCAAATTTTAAACAAACTTAGATATGCCAAACTGGAATAACAAAACTAGAATTACAGAAACCACTAGGGCTGCACGATACTAAAAAAAATGCAATAACTTCTTAGATAATACGATACACAATATGCAATACAATAATGCAAATAACGTTTTTTTTATAATATTAAAAACAAAATGGGAAAAAAAGCATCACTGTCCCTTTGTCTTCTCCTTCTCTTTGCTATCTAGATCGACTAAAAATCTCAATATACATAACTTTTTGAAGTATCCAAGTAAAGTAGTCATTTTGATATGCATAACACAATAAGAATATTAGCGATAATTTTTATAATTTTAATACCGTAGCCCTAGAAACCATCAAATAAAGGCAAACATATAACATAAAATAATATACTATAACTAGAGATGCACCGCTATAAAAAATTTCCACCGATACGATTATTCAGACTGATATCTGCCGATACTGATGCCGATTGTTATATTAACTTGCATTAATTAAATTTTGAAGATTAAAATGTCTAAATGTTATTTTTTCATATAATGACCATTAATATTGAACATTAAAATAGTGATGTTTATTTACATTTCCTGTACACAGTGCTCAAATTCATTGCATTTAACTTTTCTCTTTTGATTCACAGGATATATCGGTCATGACTATCGGCTGCTTTTAAACTATCGGCCGATAAATTAACTTGCATTAACTAAATTCTGAAAATTACATTTTCTAAATGTTATTTTTTCATATAATGACCATTAATATTGAACATTAAAATAGTGATGTTTATTTACATTTCCTCTACACAGTGCTCAAATTCATTGCATTTAACTTTTCTCTTTTGATTGACAGGATATATCGGTCATGACTATTGGCTGCTTTTAAACTCTCGGCTGATAAATTTACTTGCATTTACTAAATTCTGTAGATTACCTTAATTTTTTCAACTATCGGCTGTTTTTAAACTATCGGCCGATAAATTAACTTGCATTAACTAAATTCTGAAGATTACATTTTTTAAATGTTATTTTTTCATATAATGACCATTAATATTGAACATTAAATTAGTGATGTTTTTTTACATTTCCTGTACAGAGTGCTCAAATTCATTGCATTTAACTTTTCTCTGTTGATTGACAGGATATATCGGCCATGACTATTGTTTTTAAACTATCAGCCAATGTTGTGAAAAATTGCTTTTATCGACCAATACAGATTATTGGCCGATACATCAGTTCATCTCTATAACATACTATAATTATACTATACTATAACATATAACACACAGAATGCAAATTAGTATGTTTGTGTAAATTTTGTCTGTTAATCCAAAAGCGAAACTGCCTTTGTCATCTTTCATCTACTTAAAAAAAGAAATTTTAAAACAAACAGCTAAGACTTTGCTAACAACATCTAGGCACACAATGCCAATTAAACCCTTTATATCCACACCTTACAGACACACTGACACCAGCATCACACTCTCCTCTCATATTAATGTGTGTGTGTGTGTACAGTATATGCGTATCCACTTCTACAAAACCTCAGCTCTAGTGGAAAGGCTATTACAGCTTGCATTTTACTGCCCATTACCACTGAGGTCATTAGTGGAGAGAGGGATGGGCCTTCTCTTAACCTATTGATCATTGTAACTACTAGCATTTAATCCGCTGGTGAATGAGCTGGAATCTCTTTAAGACGCACCGCCGCAGAGCAGAACCACTTCAGCTGAAAAATATCATCCTGGCCACTATATCAGCAGCACTTAAGAAGAGTGAGGGATACCGGTGCTTACCGTTCGGCACGGCTCCCTCTCCTCCTCTGGTCGTAATTGTGGATGTGTGCGAGATGGAATTATTATTATGAATTGCTGTAAACGGCCATATCGGTTGATAAGAGGTGAGGGGAGAGAACAAATACATATTTCAAGTCGTCTTGTGATGAAAATACTTGGAGATAAAGGCAGATTTCTGGCTAAACAAGATACGAGGAATTTTATGAATGCATATTTCAGCTGTCAACTGGACAGGTTTAAATAGCACAAGATTTGTTTGCGATGTAAGTGAAAGAGTTAGGAGGATAAAAAGTGAGCAAACCAGAGAAAGCTGACGGTTATGAATTTCACTAAGGAGTGGTGTTGGCCAGGTGCTGGTGTTGAAAACACACACACATACACAAACTTTAACAGCTGCTGTGTGACTGTAGGCAATGTGCTAGCTAGCGCAGGCCTGCGTCCACCAGCCCTTTCCAAACATACCCATACACACACACAAAATACACATCATATAATGTATGATGAACATTTACATGTCAACACATGCAAACATCTGTAGCGTCTCAAATATGGAAATTCATAACTGTGCCTAAGGTTTTATTGCCATTAAAAGCCTTTAAAAATGTCACAATAATGCTAATACCCCTATTTTTTTTTTTTTTAAGTTTATTACTATTTGGAAAAATCATAAAATACAAATTGCAAAAAAACAGTGCTTCTTAATAAATGTAAAAGTTCAGTGGGCATAAAATTTGATCAAGGAGAATTACAGTACATGTAGCTTATAGACACAAACAATGACTGCTGGGAGAACGACTATATGGGACACAAATGCAAATACCGTCCACTACTCGGTCCGTCTTCGCTACATAACAATGTGCAGGAAACTACGCCCGGCACTACAGCTCTAACGAGGAAACATCTGACAAACCTCAGAAACACTGATATTGACTTAATGAACAACCAAGTCTTTGAGAGAGCAAATGTCATGCAAGGAGAAAGAGAGAGAGAGAAATGGGCAATTAAGATGAAGAGTGAAGACTTATGGGGGGGGGCGACTTCAATCAGTGCGTCTCACACATCGGACTGCCCGTACTGAAAACAGGTTGCAAAGAAAGAGGGCAGGAAAAAAGGAAAATCAAATTTTAATGCCTGCTCCCCAGGTGTCATCTTGTTTTGTCGGGACATCAAATAGAATTGAGAAGTACAAAATAACAAGCCCTTGAGAAATCAGAGGAGGTTTCGTCTGTTTGAAGCCTCTTGGTTTACATCGTCCGTTGATATAGGGAATGGTAATGTCCGTACGATTGTTCTGCGCGGCGTGCCGTGGAAATGAGGATTTCACGCTGCACGAGGGGCGTAATTAGTCTCCCACGCAATTTGAATATCCGATTTGTGCTTAACATATTTGATTCAAATTGTTTACTGTAAAGCAAAAACAAACGGGGTTATGTTAAAAAGTTATTTATTAAAAATGTACTATTGGGGGGAAAAAAAGCAATTTATAGTGAATTAAAAAAAAACAAAAATCACAGACACTGCATGTTGTACAGTGTTTAAAATGTATTTTTACTATTATTATTCTAAACTAATACAATCTAGAGAAGACATGTACATACATATTAGGCTCTCTTGCCATTGCTGAACGACGGATTACAAACCCCCCTCTTCGCTCTGGCTGCCTCACTGCCGTTTACAGTTCACATAAACAGGATAATCATAGTCACATTTTCTGCCCATTTACCGAGCAGATTCTGCGGGGGGGATCGGCCCATTCAGGGCAACTGTAAAAACAAAAACCCTGATCGCATTTTAATTAACTTCTAAACCACAAACAAACAACTTCTCAGAGCAGAGCTGGCCCGGTTCACCGTTAAACAAACAAGCAGGGGCGAAGGAGAGCATGAGGTTCATGTTAGCAATAACAACGGGATACGGGAGAGCGCTGCCTTTCCCTCACTAACTTAGCCCCACTGCAGGTGCCCAACGACGGGTTACACCATCAACCCTAAGACTCTCCAAGCTGCTGCTGCGTAAAGCATAAAGCACATACACATGCATAAAAAGCTGAATGGGTGTGTTACAGATGCGCTATGAGGCCACGGGCATGTATCATGCCTCGATATGTCTCCGTTTGTTTGCCCACGACTCATTCACAAAGCCCTCAAACACATCACATTTGATACGCACAAAGACACTGTACATTTTTATTTAGGCTATATAGAAATAATCCTAGATTTTCATGAGGGGTACCAATGTGCAAAATGTCAAAGATCGTCCTGACTGGAGCTGTATTCAAGTACCACTGGGAAGGACCTACCTACTAAGACACAATTATGATGTTACGTGCGTTCAAATCATTTCGGTCTAAAAAAATCAACACACGAGCATTACATAAATTTTCATTAACCTTTTCATACTTACTTTCTTAACCAACAAAGATGGGACACTATAGGCACTAGTACAAACTTAAAGCAAAGGAAGTGCATTAGGTCATACTTTATCTATATCTATTTTATATCTTCCTCTTTCGTTTTCGTGCAGCCACAGAGATTTTTTAATTTTTTTATAGGCTATACATGTTCATGACAAGGGTCTGGTTTCATTATAAAAAAGTTGTTTAAGATTAGTTTAAAAGAATTATGGAAAATGAAATTAAGTAGTACTAGTTGGTTACTCAGTAGTATGCTTTAGCAATATTGTTCATCAACACTCCAAAGCATGCATGCAAATGAAATGCATTATTACCAGCTATTATTATCAGTAACAATTAGCTTCTACCACAATGTATTAACTAACGCTGCCAACCCACAAATCCCGGGTTTTAAAAAAATCTGACTTGACTTTCTGTCTGCTCAGTACGACACTGAGGTGAACTCATATCATGCACATACTCATTCCTCACCTCAAAGCAACCCTGGGTGACCCTTGCAAAGGCTTTCCTCACTTTCTAAACATGCACACACACAGCTTACAACTTCACACAAGGTTACGCTCAACCAAGTGCCTGACATGTGCCACCAAAAACAATGATGTCATTGAAACTGCTTTTGACCACTTCACACCTTTCTAAAACACCCTAACGCCCCTTTCCTCCCTCACTTTTCTCATCCTGCTGATATGATTTATGGTTTACCAGCTCAGCGAGGTTACGCAACGGCGCGCATGCCTTCAGAGGCGTTATTGGAGTCGGTGGAGATTTAATTAAGATCACAGTCTCACAAATCCCCCTCAAATTGAGAATTAACTCGAGACAATGGTCGTCACATCCTCGCACGGGAAAGGTCCCCAATCTGTGCTACGCCAAACAACGACAACACTAATCCGCGTTTTCATGACGGCTTCAGCAAATTGCGATGTGTTTTGATCTGTTGTGTCGTGCTGTTTGTCTTTGTACGGCACGGGTTTGTGAGGGTCAATTAATATTTAAAGTGGGGAGATAGTGTTAGCTAACCAGCAAAGAGCTAAAAGATTATGTCTTTCTGGTACTTTGGTGTAATCAGCTTTCGCTCAAAGACTTTCTTTAGGTATTCCAACAAATGAAAACTATGAAAATCAATGCTTTTTGAAACAAACAATGCCTATGAATTTATCCTGTTCTTTTAAAATTTGTTTTTAAAGTTTATGTAGTGTTGACACAACAAGATTTGTGAGCTGTGGAAGCTTCCACTGTTTTTGCTGCATATCGTAAAATTGTCTTTCAGGGCCATTCTTCACAACACTACACCTTCCACAGAGAAAGCTCACCTGGTGTGCTTACAAATTTAGCAGGCGAAAAAGAAGAAATACATCTTAAGAATGAGGAAAAAGCTAAACTTTTTTTCGTATATTTACTCAGAACAACGGAAATGAACAGCTGTTAATGTTGTGTGTCACCGTCAAAGTATTCTCCATGCTGCACAATGTAGAGTGAGAGGTCTGTGAAATAGGTCACTAAAATAATAATCCTCCCACCACCTCCCAAAACTTTCCTACAGTATCTATACAACACTTCCGCAGTCTTTTCTTCATTAAATAACAAATCTCACACAAACACACGTACATGTAAGTATTCTCACACATGCAAACATTCTCATTCCCTTGCCACTAATACACACTTGCTTAAGTCGAGGGGTAGAAATGACAGGTGTTGGCAGGCTCGCGGCCTGTCGGGGCACAACATAAATGCATTTCGGCCCCAGCCAGAGCGGGTCCTAATGCACTACTAATGAACAATAAATCAACTCTGATTACAAACTGTCAGACCAATCAGCTCTCACCTCTCTCTCTCTAAACGAAGGGGCCCGGTGGTCACAGCTGTGCGGCATTACCCTATGCAATGCTCCAGTTTAGCCTCAACTTTCTTAACCTTTCTCCATCCACTCCTGCCCCCCTTTACTGAAACCCCAACACCCCGATCATTGATCCTCTTCAGAACCACAATTCTGCCAGTGTAAATAATGACAATCACTGTACTGAGATCAGCAGCATGTGGTTGATTATAAGGAAGCGTGCATCTATGTCATCACTAAAGTCAGACTAAACATTTGCTTTAAATAAAACATCACTGATATTATTATACTGTAGCATATACATCTCTATAAGTACATATATCTAAGTAAAGCTGCAGAAGAAAGTAACTGTTAAGTGAAGTGTAGTGTAGTGTCATGCATGTGTATGTACTGTGTAGATCACAAGATTGTCAAAACTTTGCAAGTTTTCATATTCACACTCCTGGTCACACACGTGCACACACACACACACACACACGTGCACACACACACTATGAGGGCCCACAATACAAGGGTCAAATCAGAGTGAGTCCCTGCCCTTTATTAATGAGTAACAGTGAAGTGGAACAAACCCAACAACACAATCACAGACACAAACAAATAAACACACCACTAAATACAGTTATTAGACGATTTCACATAAATTTAATACTTCATAGCATATTAGCTAAAAATTCAAATGAGCATGTAAAATATAAAAACCCCTTCCCAAATGTAGCTAAAAAAAGTTCAAGGCGCTTTTATATGCAGGTTCCTGTAATTCACTCTGTAAGACTTGGAGCTTACAATGCCAAGGTTTTTGTTTCAATCTGAAGAACACACATACTGATAAAAATACTGTACGTTTTATGTCACTTTAGATAAAATTGTCCGCCGAAGGCATACATGTAAAATAAACAAAAGACAATAAAACGCAACATCGAATATAAACAGCTAGAAACGTCTTCACTTAAAGAAACAAACAAACTGACAACTGCTTAATACACCTCAAAACAAAATTAAATAATAAAAAAGATCGTTTGAGTTCAGTGAGCATCCAAACATCAACTTGTAATCGCAACAGTGTTTACGCGTCTCCTAACCAACCACACTGACATAAACTAACACAAACAGCACGCGCTGCGATCTCCTCAGGACACGTTACACTGTAAAACTTTTTCACAGCACCGTAAAAAGCGGAAAATTACAGAATCAATCAAATTGACAAACCTGACAAACTCCATTTGGCTGGCAGGGTAAACAGAGGGAATGCGGGCCGTTTGTAGAGTCGCTGAAGACGAGAAGACACGAGCCGCGGAGCGCGGGACCGAAATAGAGAGAGAGAGGGGGAGAGAGAGGCGTTTACAGTGAGCGTGTGCGCGTGCTACGGCGTCTCGAGCCTCTTTCCCGGGGATGTGGACAGATTGCACGCGCGAGGTTGCTCTCCGGCTGACAAGATACAAAACTATCCAATCAACCACGCCCTTTCTCCACCAATCACAAGCGGCCCTCTAAACATAATCAATTCAAATGGGGACACAAGCAGCGGCAGGGGCCGCCGCGGGCCGTGCGCGAGCGTGTGTGCGCGCCTGTGTGTGCATGTATGTATGTGTGTGTGTGCGTGCGCGGGGGCAGGTGAAGCAATGCCATTGTGTGGGACCCCAGGAAAAAAATAGAGAGAGAGGGAGAGATAGAGAACAAAACGGAGCTAAATAAAACAAAAAGAAAAAAGCAGCGCCGTTGATGGCTGTTAACCCTGTGACCCCGGTAAGAGTTTTGTCTGTGCCTGTGAAACAATGAAAGCCTGAAGAAAGCCTTTAATTAAACAAACACATACGTAAACACTGAGAGAGAAAAAAAACAGATAGGTCCTGAAAGTTATTGTTCTTTTAGTGAGGCTGTTTACGGTAACAAAGCAAAGCTTACATGGAAAGGAACGAAAGAAAGAAAAATAAATATGTATTTTTTTATGTAATGCACATAAAAGAGACACATTTAGTTAAATATAATGGATAAAAATGTACAGTATTTTTTACTGTATGAAGACGTTCAAAAAAAAATGTAAATTTGAAAATGTGTAACTTTAAAAGTAAGTTTCAACCTTACAAGTGTAATTTGTGCTGTTTTCTTTCACAGACTGATAATGTCTGAGTTAAGCAACTTCCACAAATTTCCACAACATAAAACATCATATGTCGCATCTTTACTTCTGCTGTAAAACGTGTTAAGTGCCCAGAGATAGCAAGTGATTAAAACATCATCACCTTCTCACACTCTTTCTTTTAAAAGAGATGGAAAACATAGAAAACTGGGTTCGCCCTCTACTGGCGTACTTTGTATTACACTTTAAAAAAAGAAGGATATTTAGTTACATTAACACTTTTTTATCTAATCAAAGCTGTTTTTGTTGTCAAATTTTGACAGGTTTACAAATAAATATTACAGTTTATTAAACACTCTTACACATATTTACATCGAAAATAAAAAAGATATTTATTAATCCATATTACCACTATATTTATAACATAAATCATTTTTAACCTCCCAAGACCCGAGCTTTGGTTTGTTCTTTTTTTCCAGATTTCTTCCAGCTATTTTGTGGATAGGAAGAACCAATAAATATAATAACCAAATATTTTTCTTTGAACATTTTCCACATTTGTGTACAATAGGTTACAGTTACTCAGAAATAAGTATTATGGTGCAAACATCAAAAAATGTGATGTCCATGTATGTGGACATCCAGGTCTTAGGAGGTTAAATAATGGTGCTTATTTTATTATGGAAAATCAAAAATTAAACAAAACGGATTATTTAAAAACAAACAAACAAAAAAAGTGTAGTATTAAAAAACTTATTTTTTTGAGAATAAATTAAATTAAAACACATACAATGGTGGAGCTGTAGTAACATGACTCTGAATACCATATTTATGTATTATGGCATTTCAAAGAATACATTTCTACCTTCACGGCACATTTTAAAATCATGTTAAATCCTGTTTCTGTACTGCATCAGTGACCTAGAAATGCTTATATTATTTACAGACTTAAAAGACTTAAGTGTGTAAACTGGCAATTTCTATACAAGCTGTAGCTTTGTTAATAATTAAGTATAGGAAAGACTACTTCATTGTTTCCCTGACACACACACACAATCGCACACGAACATACAGTAATTGCACTTAGACTTGAGCAAGGGCAAAAAGGCAAGCAGTATGTATGCACACATCACACATGTAGCCACTCATATAAACACGCGCACACACAAACACACGCACGCACACACCACTCGGCCATACCCCCTCTCTCCCATGCCTGCTCCCCTGGGCAGAATGTCGGGCATATTCTCAATAAAACACCTTCTTAGCAGTAATAGGCCACTGTTCTCATTTCAGTGTTCCCAAAGGGCTCATGATAAATTTAGCAGACATACAGTTCAAGCCTCCTACTTGTCTCTCTCTCTCTTTCTCTCTCTCTGCTGTGTTCAGGCCTGCACGCCATAATTACCCATACTCTTTCTATTCAAGTAGTCTAATAGATCTCGCTGTTTATTCACTCGATCACTTTCTGAGTCACAGAACCAACACTATTCATTTACGTCTTGTTACAGATAATTGGAAAGCACAGGTTGACTCCTTTTCGCGACTGACACACAAACAATCGCCCGATTCATCTCCGATCAGCTCTGCGGTTCCACGTATTACTGTCACGGTGACACTGGGCTGATCCCAGATAAGCGCTTGCTGGTAACCCGGTTGGGTTTAGCATACGGGTGCAATGACAAACTGCACAGTCATATAAACCCCGAAGACTCATTGCACAATCAGCGAGACTACATGATGTGTTACAGTACTACGACCGTGACGTAGATATCCTTGGTGTCTTCGTTCCAAAAGATTCAGACCTTTGCACGTGTCTAAATAAGCTCATTTGTAATGCTGTCCTGTGCCTTAATGTAATCGGCTGTTTACTTAAACAGGTTTTATCAGAGCAGGTGTGATTGTTAACAGCAAACAGCTGGTGCTATGGGCAACAACCTTCATTTGAAGGACCAAACACACACACACACACACATACATACACATCTTGAATGTCACATCTATTAATGAAAGAGCTGAGAGTCATTTCTGAACGGTGACTATTACAACCAAAGCAGTTTCAGTACAGTATGTGTGCGATGATGATATCTGGCACAAGGTATTGAGAGAACATGAAATTATCACAGACAACATCAAACGGCGCAAACAATTATATGCGCATTTAGCCATTTGTGCTGTGATTCACAAAGCTGCTAAATGCGGGATAGATCTTGTTTGATTTATCCTTGCTGAAAAGGTAAAAGTGCTCAGCGCTGCTTCCAGTTCAGTCAAAACATGAGCTTTTGTCAGTGGTGTGCAACATAAATAAAGTGGGTGGGGGAATATTGTTTTCTTTATGTGCTATTGTGACTGATTCAGAGTGTGTGCTTTTTGAGTCAGACACTATTTTTGGAGGCATCATCAAAACATTTCAAACCGAGAAAAGAAAAACATACTACCATTTTTAAACTGTGAACTGGTTGAACTAAGCTGTCCTGTTTACATAAAAATGACAACTAACACATTAACACAATGAGTTCATTTTTATATAAAAAACACACTATCCTTTTAAAACAGTGAATAGGTTGAATTAAAAACTTGTTTAATTTCTTTTTTTTTTAAATAAAATAGCTTTTTTAATGAATAATCTTAATTGCATTTAATTAAATAAAAATGAGATCAGAGATAAGAAATGGTCAAATAAATAACATAAATAAATCACAACGTAAATTATAAATTAATGCATAACATTTACAAAAATTTGTAAATATGAATGCATTCATAATACAGTTAAATAAATCGAAGCTATTTTAATAAACCACAACGAAGCAGCAGATCAAAAATGAAATGCAACTGAACATCAAATAAACATCTTTGCTTTACCAAACTCAGTCGACCTTTACAAACAAAGCTGCAATAGGACACAGCAGGGTACGAGTTTAATATCTCAATAAATATAAACCAACACCATGTGTGTTTTGTCTACTCTTAACGTCAATTTTCTTCCTTAAACTAAAAAGCAGACAAAGTAAGTGAGAGACAGATAGACGCTCTTATAATAGTTAAACTACTAAAATGCATGGTGATCACAGTAGCCAATATTCCTCTGTCCCAAGTATATCATGCTAACCGCTGACAGCTGTCAGTTCTCCAGTAAACCCACAGCCCATCAGATGTGGCTTCACACAAGAGACTTCACCAAACATCTCATATAGCAGTTAGCGTTTTCGAGTCTCTATACATCAATCCATAAACTCCCCGCAGGATGAATGCATCTGTTAGGACCGCACATCTGTGGAAGAAAGCAGCCGAAAACATGTGAGGGATGAGGAGAGAAAGAGGAGGAGACGCGAGGGGGGAAAGAAACATGACTGAAGTGAAAAGGTCTCGAAAATGGCACTGTAGCTTTAAGGGCCTGCGTTCGAAGTCGACGCGACAGCGAACTGATGGTTGGACGTTACTCACTGGCTAGGCCAGACGATCTGGAAAAAAGTGTGATGACCTCATCCCGACAGCATCATCCAAACCTGTTTCTCATATACACATTACGCATAATGCATTCTTACAATATGACTAAAAAAAACAAACGGTCGAGGAGAGCGGGAACGGTTTGTGGCTACGGTTGCAGATGGAGGAATGAGAAATATGTTGACGGTTCCTACAGAAGGTCTACAGAATGAGTAAAAGGCAAGGGATTATGAGTTATAAGCCACGTAGGCCTGTTATACATTTACACAAACAAATTCTGCAAGGGACAAAAAAGTCAACTTATCACGGTGCACCAATGTGTCCCCTCCACACTGACAATACCATAGCCGGCGGACTTCCATTTTGGGCCACCTGCCAATCGTGGCTCCGGAAAGCCTATTGTCACCTCCGGAGCTGGGCAGGGGGTGACAGAGACACTGCAGCCCGTGTCGGATGGCTCTTGGCTGGACTGTACTCTAAGCTGGGCTGGGTTTGTCCGAAAGAGAGGCTGGAAGCTCTGGCTGAGCTCCAGCGAGCCCCAGCACACCGCACCACTAATGAGTTACAGATTGTTGCACTGTGGTATACATGTGTCAGGACAATGCCATGGGTCTCCACCAAAAAAAAACCTGTAGTTAAAAAAAGATTGTAGCGAAAAAGAAGAAAGAGAGCATTAAGGAAAGAGAGACTTCTGTACTGTGTCATGTAGCACTCTATGAAGATGTATGTGTGTGTGTGAAAAGGAGGGGTGTTGGTTCATCATCTTCATCGTCTGGTGAAGTGAGAGGACATTATTGTTTGACCTCAACTTGCCCTCCAAGTGACTGCATGCGATGAAAGGAAGATGAGAAAAGCCAAAAGAGAAAAATTTTGTAAAACAGTTTCACTGATTATTTCCTGTGATATCACTGAAAAATGAAATTTTTTGTAAGCAGAGTCTGAGAAAACAAGTGTTTCTGCTTACATTCCAGAAAATTAACCTAACAAAGTTAAAATCCTGCAATCAGTGCATCATACACTAGAAAACCCTATTTTATGAATGTGGGTGGTTGCTAAGGTGTTGCTATGTGTTTGCTGAGGTGTTTTGACAGATTGTGTGTTTATTTGCAGTTGCTTGGGTGATATGGGTGGTTGCCAGGCTGTTGCTCTGTTTTGCTGTGGTGTTTAAAAGGTTGATTGTGTGTTTGCAGTTGCCAGGGTGTTGCTATGTGTTTGCTGTGGTGATTTAGGGGTTGTTTGTGTGTTTGCAGTTGCCAGGGTGTTGCTATGCGTTTGCTGAAGTGTTTTGAGGGTTTGTTTGTGTGTTTATTTGTGGTTGCCAGGTTATTGCTATGTGTTTGCTGTGATGTTTTGAGGGGTTGTTTGTGTGTTTATGTGTGGTTGCCAGGTTGTTGCTATGTGTTTGCTGAGGTGTTTTGAGGGGTTGTTTGTGTGTTTATTTGTGGTTGCCAGGTTGCTGCTATGTGTTTGCTGTGGTGTTTTGAGGGGTTGTTTGTGTGTTTATTTGTGGTTGCCAGGTTGTTGCTATGTGTTTGCTGAGGTGTTTTGAGGGGTTGTTTGTGTGTTTATTTGTGGTTGCCAGGTTGCTGCTATGTGTTTGCTGTGGTGTTTTGAGGGGTTGTTTGTGTGTTTATTTGTGGTTGCCAGATTGCTGCTATGTGTTTGCTGTGGTGTTTTGAGGGGTTGTTTGTTTGTTTATTTGTGGTTGCCAGGTTGTTTCTGTGTTTACTGTGGTGTTTTAGAGATTGTTTGTGTGTTTGCAGTTGCCAGGGTGTTGTTATGTGTTTGCTGAGGTGTTTTGAGTTGTTGTCTGTGTGTTTATTTGTGTTTGCCAGGTTGTTGCTATGTGTTTGCTGTGTTGTTAAGAGGTGTTTTGTGTGTTTGGGGTTGCCAGGTTGTTAGGGAGTTGGGAATGATTGCCAAGGTGTTGCTATGTGTTTGCCAAGTGTTTTGAGTGGTTGTTTGTGTGTTTGCAGTGGCCAGGGTTAGGTGTTTTGAGGGGTTGTTTGTTTTTTGCAGCTGCTAGGTTGTTAGGGAGTTTGGGATGGTTGCCAAGGTGTTGCTTTGTGTTTGCAGAGGTGTTATAAGAGGTTGTTTGTGTGTGTTTGCGTTGCCAGGTTGTTGCTATGTGTTTGCTGTGGTTTAAGAGGTTGTTTGTGTGTTTGTGGTTGCCAGGTTGTTGCTATGTGTTTGCTGTGGTGTTTTAAGAGGTTGTTTGTGTGTTTGCGGTTGCCAGGATGTTGTTATGCATTTGCTTAGGTGTTTTGAGGGGTCGTTTGTTTTTTGCGGTTGCCAGGTTGTTAGGGAGTTGGGGATGGTTGCCAAGGTGTTGCTATGTGTTTGCTGTGCTGTTTTAAGAGGTTGTTTGTGTGTTTGCGGTTGCAAGGGTGTTGCTATGCGTTTGCTGAGGTGTTTTGAGGGGTTGTTTGTTTTTTTGCGGTTGCTATGTTGTTAGGGAGTTGCCAAGGTGTTGCTATGTGTTTGCAGAGGTCTTTTGAGTAGTCGTTTGTGTGTTTGTGGCTGCCAGGTTGTTGCTATGTGCTTGCTGTGGTGTTTTAAGAGGTTGTTTGTGTGTTTGCAGTTGCCAGGTGGATGCTCTGTGTTTGCTGTGGTGCTTTAGAGGTTGTTTGTGTGTTTGCAGTTGCCAGGGTGTTGCTATGCGTTTGCTGATGTGTTTTGAGGGGTTGTTTGTTTTTTGCGGTTGCTAGGTTATTAGGGAGTTGCCAAGGTGTTTCTATGTGTTTGCAGGGTTCTTTTGAGTGGTTGTTTGTGTGTTTGTGGCTGCCAGGTTGTTGCTATGTGTTTGCTGTTGTGTTTTAAGAGGTTGTTTATGTGTTTGCGGTTGCAAGGGTGTTGCTATGCGTTTGCTGAGGTGTTTTGAGGGGTTGTTTGTTTTTTTGCATTTGCTAGGTTGTTAGGGAGTTGCCAAGGTGTTGCTATGTGTTTGCAGAGGTCTTTTGACTGGTTGTTTGTGTGTTTGTGGCTGCCAGGTTGTTGCTATGTGCTTGCTGTGGTGTTTTAAGAGGTTGTTTGTGTGTTTGCGGTTGCCAGGTTGTTGCTATGTGTTTGCTGTTGTGTTTTAAAAGATTGTTTGTGGTTGCTAGAGTGTTTTGGGTGGTTGCTTGCAGGCCCAAGTGAAGTCTCTCACATTGTGGTCCCTATATTTGGCATAGGTTGCTCCTTCAAAGTAAGCCTATGGGATTTTTTTCACCCACTTTACCATAAGCCTTTCAATCATTTACAAGTTTTTTTTGTACAAACAGCAAACTTCTCCAGATGACTCGCACATGTTTGGCACGCACCACGTCGTTTCCACCAAAAATAAGCGAACACACTAGCTGATCCCAACAAGCATCAACACTGTCTGTGTAAAACAAGCGGCTTTCCTTTTTGAGCCGCCCACTGATGCGTGCTCGTTCCCCGTATCTCCTCAACAACTCAAGCGTGAATTGCAAAAGTTTACGCTCAAGCGGCCTTTTACGGCGAAAGTTCACAGGGTACACAGGGATAAGAATGACATTTACACTGTGCAACAATCAAGTAAACCACAACGTGCCCGGTACAAGCATTTGGCCTGCAGCAAAAATCATGTCAAAATAACATCGGCAACCAAACTGTAATCCTGCATAGGTGGCAACTCCCTTCCCATCAGGCCTTGCAACAACGCACAGTTAACCACACCTGCTTTTACAACATCACTACAAAGAATCCCCACTCATTTTTTTGTCTTTTTTCGTTTTCCTTCATTCTGTGGAGAGGTTGGACTATCAAGGAAGGTCCGCAAGTGTTGTTCCTAATTACCTATTTCTCCACTCCTGATCCTGTGGCGGGCATAATTAGTTACCTGGGGCTGCAATCCAATTTGAAGTGATGACAAGAAAGCGATCCATGAAAAAGTAATAAGTTAAATCCAATTTCAGACTGCCTCTAATTAAATGCACATGGAACTAATGACTCAAGCCCTACCATTTCAGTGATAACCGTAATTAGCAAGGAGGGAGTTGCACTCTCTCTATCGTCTTCTCTCTCTCTCTCTCTCTCTTTTTCTCTTGTTGACTCTCTCTCTGGCTTCCTCCGCTGTAGGTGTACAATGGTAAAGTGGCATGGACTCTTTTAATTACACGTGTCATTTTGTTGCTGATTTACTCTCAATTTTTTGAGCAGTCAAGTGTGTTTAGCCTCTGCTCTTGGCTGTCACTACACCAGATGTTTATGGTGTTCCGTGTCATATTAATAAAGATTTCTCTTTTTTTCTTCCTTCAGTTTTTTAAGCCTGGTAAAACACAGGCGTCCAAAAGTCTGAGCGTACACTGTATCATGCTCCTATATAGCTCAATGGTAGAGATTTGCGTTAGCAGCGCAAAAGGCCATCAGTTTGAACCCAGGGAACACATACTGATAATAATGTATAAAAATGTATATCTTGTAATGCGCTTTGAATAAAAGCAAATGCATACATGTGAATAAAAATAAAATCTGATTCATAATATCGTTTGAAACCTTTTAAAGAGCACCTATTTCATTGCTAAAAACAACTTTATTTTGTGTATTTGGTATAATACAATGTCTTCGTGTGGTTTATGGTTTAAAAAACACATTATTTTCCACATACCATAAATTTTTGTAGCTCCAGATTTCACTCTCTTCCTGAAATGCATTGGTTTTGAAAAGCTCTGTGTCCCTGATTGACCAGCTAATCTGTGCATTGTGATTGGCCTGAATACCTCTGACGTCAGCCAGAAATCTGACGCTCATTACCATGTTTGAAAGATTCGGTTGCTAACAAGAGTTAACTTACAAGTTGTTGGAGTCGATAACTCGCTTCATCGTTTACTTTGGGCTATGTATCTTTTGCATATAGTTAACATGTACTAATACAAACCTACACACGAAAGGAAATGTAAAAACGTGAATCAGACAATAGGTGCTCTTTAATTTCTGTGTTTAAATTTACATTTAAAACTAAATTAGGAAAAACAGAAGCATTGTAACTATTAGTCTCAGATTTTCGCAGGCCACTACATCTTAAATCCTCTAAATGATGTCATCCTGATGGCCAGGACACTCCCACTGGTTCTCAATGGTTGGTAACATGTTCTCATGAATTCACCGCCGTACCCTATGTTCCCGGTCAGCCCAGTAATTAACATTTAGCACGCAGCAATTTTATGTTTTTGTTATTGACAACAAAGCACTGCATGATCAAATGACTAAAAGTCCAAATTTGTGAATTGGTCATACAGTATAACAGAGCCACAAACCTACATCTTCAAAGTCTTTGGTGGATGGTGAATTGGTCATAAAGCAGAGCCACAAACTGAATTAAAAAAAATTGGAATAACAAGGGCAATGGACGCTAGCTTAAGGCGCCACCATACAGCTATTACACCTAATAGAGATCAGCATCTTATGACTGATGCATCATCACAAGAGACAGCAGGTTAATATAAAGTGCTTAGATGCACTAAAGGGTTATTGGATTGTAGAAAGGATAGATAAAGACATAGTATATTACACTACTTTTAAAGTATATACTGCATAGAGAGTGCACAGTGTGTAGATTTGTAGTATTTGCAGTATATATTGTGACTTCAATTTCTATGTCCAGTAATGAATGAATTATCTTTGCCAAAAGTCTCAATACTGTTTAAATATTTCAAGTGTCAAAATTATTTTTACAAGGCCTCATCGTGTTATTTTGCATTTGTGTATTGCATTACTTAATGGAAAACACTGTTCTGCAAAATGCTCCATGATGTATACTATACATATAGTTGACAATCCAGGTATTTTATGCATGCAAAAAATTATAAATATTCACACAAGTAAAAGCATTTTTAACATATATACACCCAAAGACATAATGACGTCAAGTGACAACACGTATTTAGTGCTAAAAACGTATGCATACTAGTATAAAAATAAACTAGTATAAAATAATGATATGCTTATAGTATAAACTGTACTGTATGTAGTACGCTAGTGTTCCTTGCAAAAAAGCCTTAGTTAAAAAAAGAAAAAGGGTAAATGACCGAAACAACACAGATGCTTTCTTTGCACTGATTTGACTGACAGGTTGGCCATGCTCTCTGTATACATTAATAAATTAGAATTTTAATTTCGTCTTTGTCTGCAAAAGCTGGTCTGCTCTTCCTCTATGTACTAACAGTCCGGATGAGTAAAGCTGTTTAGCTTGATCCTTCCGACGTTATCTCAATCCTGACAAACTGACATGGAAACTAAAGGTCATCATTGCCGTATTTCACCCCGAAGCATTTTTGCAGTGTCGTCTTCACATTCTTTTAGAGAAATTACCTGTTAATGATGTGGTACAATGGCAATCAAAAACAGATGTTTATATTTTCTGGAAATTGTGAAAATAATTTGCATACAACTATGGGGTTGTGGGTGGTCACCAGGGCATTGCTACAGTATGAGGTTGCTAAGGTGATTTGAATATCTCTTTTTGCTATACGGTTGGTAAGGTATTAATGGTGGTTGCTATGCAGATAATCAAAAATCACTATTTACTACACAATTATGAGTTGTACCAAAGTCCCTTCAAAGAAGTCACGCCAGTAAGCAGTCATGTTTGCAACGCCTCCGGGCATGCATTGCAGTCATTGCAGTCATGCAAGACTAAACTCCTTAAACTTGAATGAGGAAATACTGATAACTCTAAAATTGATTCAACATAATCAACATTTTTCTGACCAACAATTAACTTGTATACCATAACTTTTGTTTCTTAAGCTCAAATTGTGCTGAATAACACCTTTCGTTCAAAGTATTTTCAGCTACTGACCATGCACATAGGTTGGGAAGTGGGACTCATGATTGGTTTATTTAACCGGAAGGCAGCCACATTAAGCATTTATCCTTTATAGCAGTGCTCAATTTGTTATATCCAATATCTTCGATTGTACATCTTTCCTCAAGATTTAAAAACTTCTTTAACTCTGTGGACCCTGTACCGGGTCCAGAATTATCTTATTTTGACTTAATATAAAATATTCCTGTAATTTGTAATGGTTTGTCATGGACCCAGTACCACATATGAGATACTGTTTGAAAGCTTAGACTCTCTACTTTCTGCAGATATGCATCACTTTGACATATCTTTTACTGTAAGAAAGTTATTTACAATTAATTTACACCATCACCCCCCCGATATTTTTTAATATCTTTTAATATTCATATATTTCATGTTTTTCAAGTATGACAAACATGGGCAAGTCTTATATCAAATGAAAGCTCTCAGTCTCAGGAATAAGTCTGCAGCGTTATTTTTGTCCTATTATCATCACCTATCTAACAATCATCGAATGAATAATGAGGTAAAAAATTGTCTTTTGTAAACATATGGGAAACTTGAGTGTGGACTGCCTCATATAGCACATATAGCCACAAATGATACACCATCTTTTATTTTAGGTCCTACTCTAAAAAATGAGTCCATTCACAGCATTTTCTTTGGTTGTGTGCATAATTAATCCCTTGCTATTTATTATATGTGGAAAACAAAAAATTAATATTTATATGAAAAATGTATTTTCGCACACTTCAGTAAAATGAGAATATCTTTTGAATGCGACATGCTAAAGAGTTCATTCTTTTTTTGGGTGTTTACTGTCTGCTGCTGGTAACAACCAGAACTGTCTGCAGTCTGCTAGAGCACACAGAACCAGAGTTATACACTATCAAAGATAGTATTTACAACATAAAAAAAGAAAATTTGGTGTTTTAGTATATGAAAAACCACATAAATAACACTATTTGTCACAAACAACAGCTTTTTATGTAACTTCAAAGGGATTTTTGCAAAATGATATAAAGATATTGCATTTATTCCACTGTATGTGGTTATGGGAGCACTTCAAATGTTTTTTGGCAGAAATTGTACACCATAAGCGTATTAGTCCTCCCATCAGTTGGAGTAAAATAACTTTTGCATTTATTATGATAGAGAAAAAATTCCTTTTTCCTCTGTAAGCTGGCAATTGCTGGAATCAAACAAAACTGTCTGGAGGTTTCGTTACCACTCAGGGCCAGAGTTATACACTTTTAAATACAGACTTTAGAAAAAAAAACATCAAAAAGCGCCTATTTATTTTTGTGCTTATTAGAGAACTGACAACACATACAACCATGTTTAGCACTTTTAACAGTGTTTTATGTAATTTCAAAGGGTTTCCTGTAAAATGATACCAAACTTTTGTATGTGCACCTCTGCATGTGGGTATGGGAAGCTTTTGAAATTGGGTAGGCCAAATCCAGGCAAAAATCCCCAAAATAGCCTCAGAGTGTAAGAAGTTAAAGATTATCAAGAATGACCATAGCATAAACAGTACAGGTTGAGTTTTATAATAGGTAAATTTTAAAATGGGTAAATTTTAATATAAGATCTTATGAATAAAAGTAAGTGATGCTTGCGTTGGCAAACACAATTAAAACTCCCATACAGACATAAAAAGGCTCCTAACACAGAGATCTGTGTTAATCAACAAATATGGCCCTTGGTCTCCTGCAATCCTGCCATGAAACAAACAACATCCACCTTTCTCAAACACAGATAAAGATCTCAGCGAGAATGATCTCAAATAAACGTAAATATTGCATCAGACACGGCTAGCTGCTCTCTTTTAAAACAGGCGCGGATGGGAAAATGAAAAGGGCCGGATTTGCTTTGCATCACAAAGGCTAGGCAAATAAAAAGCCTGGAGGCTGAGACAAGAGGAAGAGCTGCTCCAGGGCGCCCCCTTTAACTGTTACAGAGAGAATTGATGTGAAATCAAATGCCATCCTTACTGTACTAAACAATGAGCGCACACGTGCAGTGGATATCCATGTGCTGATAAAGTGTAAAAAACAGACAGAGACTGTTAGATTGTCGTAAAAGATGAAAGAACGCTACACCCTAATGTGCCACCTCTTCAGCCCTGCCTGCATTAATTTCCTGTTTGTCAAGCTTTGACACGTTCATGTTGTGCCACCAACCGACCGTATAAATGTAAACAAATAATGCCTGATCACTCACATAAACACACACAAACACACACACATTTTTATGTCAGTGCCCGTAGTGTACACATCTCTGTTATTTCTCCTTGACAACAAAGAAATAAAACGAATGCTTTCTGCTGCGTCTCAGATTTGAATGCTGACAAAACATTCCTGTAATCAAACAGGAAGAGAAAACTTCAAGACTTTAAATTAAAGGATTAGTCAATTTTCTTAAAAAAAAAAAATCCAGATAATTTACTCACCACCATGTCATCCAAAATGTTGATGTATTTCTTTGTTCAGTAGAGAAGATGGAATGTTTTTTGATGAAAACATTCCAGGATTTTTCTCATTTTAATGGACTTTAATGGACCCCAACACTTAACAGTTTTAATGCAGTTTAAAATTGCAGTTTCAAAGAACTCTAAATGATCTCAAAGAGTCTTATCTAGTGAAACGATTAAAATATGCCCTTTAAACCACAACTTCTCATCTTCCTCCGGCTGTGACTGCATTAAAACTGTTAAGTGTTGGGGTCCATTAAAGTCCATTAAAATGAGAAAAATCATGGAATGTTTTCCTCAAAAACATAAAGACATCAACATTTTGGATGACATGGTGGTGAGTAAATTATCTGGATTTTTTTTTAAGAAAATGGACTAATCCTTCAATTTAAAGTCTTGGAGTTTTCTAGATGTTTGATTGCAGGAAGGTTTTTTTTTTTATAAATGGACTAATCCTTTAAGTCAGATTTAAAGTTATCCTGTAGCTCAATTGGCAGACAATTGCGTTAGCAGCGTGAAAGGTCAAGGGTTCGGTTCCAAGGGAATAAACATAATAAAATAAAATGAACTTGTAATGATAAGCTTTTGTAATCAGCCAAATGCTTAGATGTAAAAGTCAGGTGACTGTAAACGTCTGTTAATAAATGTATCTTAAGTCAAATGTGACCAAAAGTCATGTCTTAAGTTGCACAGGTTTATTTGTAGCAAAAGCAAAAAAATCTAAATGATACATATATATGCCAAAATTTTTATATTAATGTTTCATAAAGATATTTTGTATATGTCCTACTGTAAATATATCAAAACTTTCTCAGACTCCAAATATTGTACCAAATATTGTCATATCCTAACAAGCCATACATCAATGGAAAGCTAATTTATCCAGCTTTGAGATGACACATCTCAATTTCACAAATTTGACCCTTTTTACTAGTTTTGTGGTCCAGGGTTACAAATGATATGTGCTATGCTCCCCTATATAATATGTGGTTCAATAAACTCATTGGTATTGTTTTTATTTGTTTAACCCCTTTAACTATCGCTGTCCCGTGAGATGGACACCTAAGTTTACTTCAATATTTTTCATGTAAATGTTAAACTATCACGACAAACGATATATTGTTGGAAAGGTCTAAGTATATAGTTTTCATATTTCAAAACCTTTTAGCAGTAATAATAATGCAGTAACTTTAATTTATTCATTTGTGACAAGAGTATGCAGCAAACCAACATAAACCCCAGTTTTTTGATAATTAAAAATAATACTATATTGCATTTTTATCTATTACAAATAAATGTAAACTGCTATAAAAAAATATTTTCACCTACAGACACTTCTGTAATAAACTTTAAAGATTCTTCTTTAAAACAAGACCAAAATTAGGCTTCTAGACCAAAAAAAATGTCCGAGTTATATTAATTTGAAGGTGTACATCACTTTTTCACCACCCTCCACTCAAAAAGGGCTGCGCCAGTTAAAGGGTTAAAGAATTTTACAATACCTCTCATACAAAGTTAATACTTGAATGAAACAATTGCAAACTTTTGAGCCCCGAAATACTTATCGAAATAGAGCGCAGACATACCTGTGGTGCAGGCTGTGTTTCATTGTTTTTGGGGGACTTGTGGGCGCCGCTCTGCTGTTGTTGTTGTCGGAGAAGGATCTGCCGAGCAACTTGTAAGGCCTGAGTGAGATTAAAAACAAGACAGAAAAACAGTGTGAGAAAACAAAAGTTCATGAAAAACAGTTTTTATAGTGTTGTGTTTTTGTGTTCGGGGGTTAAAACCATCCCTTGAGAACAGGCCTGTTGCACATCAAGGATTCGAATGATGCCTTGTTCTTGGCTCACTGATAACAAAGCTGGGCACAATGCAACAGTTTTCCATCTCTGCTGACTTCAAACAATTTTACAGTTACTGTAAGTCACATGTGCAACGATCAGTTGCCAAAAAACAAAAAAAAACAGGCAAGGTCAACACTGAAAGAAAGCAGGTAGGCCTAATGAAAATATTTGTGATGGGATAAAAAGGGATCACTCAAAGAATCATTTAGCATTTTAATGCAAATTTTCATTTAAGCAGTGAATCAAGAAGTGATGTTACATTTGTGGTTTATATTACTTTTGAATCATTCGTAACACTGTAAATGCAAGAGCAGGTTTAGTGCAATGCATTATGGGATATGAACTGTAATAGGCCATCTGGGTATTTTACGCATACAAAACACATGCACACTGTGCGCAGTATACATACTACAGAAATTGTAAGAGTTGTATGCAATATAAACATTGCCTCTCTCTCCTCTCTTTATCTATTTGTCTCTTTCCCCCTCCCTTCCCTCTTCATAAAGCAAATAAAAGGTTTATTAGCCTTCAAAATATCTGTCAGAGGACACGGCCCTTAGAATGGAAAACAAAATACAGTTCAGTCACATGTTTACTGCCTGGACTACTCCCTTCCCCCTCACCATAAATAATCAGACATGCCATCCAGAGCAAACAAAAGCAACAGCGTTACTGGGAAAAAAGCGTTCTCCAGTCGAGCAAAAAAAAAAGGCACCAATACCAAGAAAAGCAAGCAGCGTGTTCCCACAGAGCAGCAGGGGCAGAGACTCACACCTACACCAGAGAACCATCTGAGTAAATAACTTGCTTCATTCTTTCCACCCTCATCGTACTAAAAACTCCTACAATTCAACAAACAGTCGCAGGAACGTCCAAAACCTCTGGGCTTCTCGGTGGGTGGAGTTCAGACTCTATTATCTGATATTAGCACCTTGTTATTAGGCACATGAAGATTCAGGAAAGCGTGCAAAACACATGGGTCGAGATTTCATTTTCGTAAGAGAGTGGGATGATAGTAAAGAGGAAAGGGTTCCTGTCTGGTTGTACTTTCGAGGAGTTTGAAAAAAAATTGCGAAGCGAGACGCTCGGCTAAAGAACCCAGCTGTTTGTGTGTGTGTGTGTGTGTGTGTGTTTGACCTCCTCATGCACTGGACTTGTGGGATGACATCATAAGGAAGGAATATAATAACAGGCTACAAAGGAGCCACTTTGTGCTGTCTGACAGTGACTGTCCACACCACGGACACACACAACAAATTGCACTGCACTACATCACATTAATACTTGTATATTTGTCTTAAAGATTTAATGCGATAAGGTTACTATAGTGCTGGAAAAACATGTTACAATACAACAAGTGCGACTTTATTTTAGATAAGCTCTGACAAGTGCTTTGCTTTTTAAGTACATTTGCCTATGTTATTAGCTATAGCTATTTTTACTGGAACAGGATTTTACATTTACATTTCTTCATTTAGACTTACAAATGAGAGAGCACTTGACAATGTCTATTTTTTGCCCTGTGTTAAAGAAATCCATGTGCTATATACGTATGCACACCTGTACTGTGACTTTCATGACTCAAAACTTCCTCTTCAGTCCAAAAAAAAATAAAAAATACAGAAACTGCGAACACTGTGATGTCACGAAGTTTCATGCAGAATAAAGCATCAGCACATGATGCCTATTGGGTGATCAAAAGCAACAAGGCATCTTTAGGGTTGGATTTACAGTAATGTGCAAAAGTTTTATGCCGCCACCACCAACAGACTTGTTGTTTTAGAAGTTTTAATGTGTACTATATACAACTTTTCTTTATTTTCTGGATGTATTATTAAAGGATGTATTAGTTCTATTAAAGAGACTAAGAAACAATTATATATGATCATTATAACATTGCAAAAACAACAAATCTATTTCTGGCATGGTGGCCTAATGGGGCATACGCACCAGACGTGAGTTCAACGATTTGTGCTAGTAGATTACATACAAAGTCAATGCAAAGACGCTAGGGCTGTCAAAAGATTAACCACGATTAATCGCATACAAAATAAAAGCATAATATTTTGCATAATATATATGTATGAACTGTGTGTAATTATTTTGTATATATAAATACACACACATGTGTATATGTATTTAACAAACAACATATATATTGGGGGGTTGCGAATGACGTGATATGGGCGGTGCGTTTGCCGCGAAAGCACGCATTATTTGCCTCAAGTGTGTCTTTGTCCAAATTGAAAATATTCAACTCGAGCGAAAAATTTGCATTACACGAAGTTAAATTCCGCGAGTAACACGATGGCCCGCGTTTGGTGTGTACGTGGGGGGCAGGGGGTTGCAAAAGACGCGATATGGACATTGCGTTTGCCGCGAAAGCACACGTTATTTGCCTTAAGCGCGTCTTCACCCAAATTGAAAATATTCAACTCAAGGAAAAAAATTTGCATGACACAAAGTTAAATCCCGCGAGTAACACGATGCCCCGTGTTTGGTGTGTACAAGACTTTTGCACAGTTCTGTACATAGCAAATCTTGATTCCCAATTCAGCTTTGTTGACTATTTCAGGTTTTTTTTTCAGGACCTGTTTACATCATCTTCTAAAAGTGACTCGTATTCGATATCAGAATTGAAACTAATCAATTAATGAAACAATTCAAGGTAGGCATTCTGACCCGGGACAGCTTAAACCACAAAGGAAGTAAAACTTTGGCAAACTGATTATACAAGATTATAGCGCTTTAGTTCTGTAAAAAGACATAAAAAACTTCGACATTTCTCCACGTAGTGCCGTCGTGCCAAAGATGCGCTTCCAAGAAGAGTCATATGATTGGGGGTGGTGTCCACCCGAGTTGACGTCATTTGCCGGCATCGCATTTTAAATGACGCGCGACAAGTGAGGAATATCTGATCTGTCCGCTTGCATTGCGGACGCAAATGCATGTATTGATTCTTATGAGGCGTGAAACTGATGGGAGAATATCGGAATCTATGCATTTTCTTCCTGCTTACACGTCCATGGGTCATTTACGATCTGTGCCACTTGAAAGGAAAAAATTGGAAATGAATCACTTCAAACAATCAGTGTAAAGAGTGTTGAAAATGCAAAAATCAATATGACTGTGTTTTGCACAACGAACTGTACTAACTGTATAGTTTAATACTACATAAAAATGTCTATTACCCTTTTAATGTATTGACACACATAAACACCCTCACACAATGATTTACATACCAGCGGTATCATGGAAAACATAAAGGACTACAATAAATCAATAAAAGAGCATTATTTCCATGCTGACCTGTGCCGTGTTCAATATGACGAAGGTTTATAAATAGGGGACAGTCCCTAAACCACTTTCTCACCCAAAAACTGCCTACACCCTGCTCTCCCCTCCCACACTGACTGGCCAGGCGCCCTCAACTAAATACCCTATTTATAGAAGCCTAATTAAATATGCATGAGAATATGACACACAAATCCAGCATTGCCATGAATGGGCTGAAACTTCATCTTACGTGTGAACAATAAAGATGTGGACAGGTGTAAATTTGGAACCAGGTTGCAGTATTTAGCAAAAGTTAACCTGGAGAATATCAGAATAATTTAATGTGTTTTTTAGTAAAGTGGTAAAGATCAGCGCAGTACCAAAATCATTGGTTTTGATTCCCAGGTAACATACATAATGATCAAGTGTCTGCCAAATGCATAAAAGTATTTTTACTAATCTTTTGAAAAGTGGAACATTTTAATATTACGCATTTCCATATATACTGACTTAACAAACTCTTAAAAAAAGAAAAGAAATAACTTGCATAAATTGCAAAACCACGTGTAAATTTGACTAATTCATGGGTTTCCTTACAGGTGCTCTCTTCCAGCATTTTGCAAAGACCGTCACGGCCCACGATAAAACTGGTGAAATGAGTCAAACCCTTTTCTCTCGTAAGACTTTTCTACGACTCACTTTCTCACTCTCGGCTCTGGTGGTTATGCCAGACGAAACGTAAAACGCGCTCCCTCAACCGTACGATGAAGATTACTGCATAAACAAACTTGCGCTGCGCAAGCTTTGTTTACACAGAAACTTTTTATAACACTTAAATACACGGTAGGCTCACATAGAGAATAAAGGGGGTTGATGGTGCTGGAAAAATGATATTTGAGTCAACAGGATGTGATATTGAGACACTTCAAGATGAGGACATGAAGTACACAGTGGTGCTTTCAGTTGTTAATTGCGTCAGAAAGGTTGTCAACAAACAAACCCCGATGATCAATCAGAGATAGGCAGTTCTAAAAAAACCAACATTAGGCGACGCTAACCGCAAGACTGCTTCCTGCCGAGGATGCTTTCAGATGAAAGTTTTCTTTTTATATCTAATAACACTTCACAGGCGAGAGGCTTAATAAACAACAAATTTCTTGTTTTTAATGTGGCTAGCTAAAAGATACGTCTTCATCGACTATGTCGGAAAAAAGGCAATTAAGACAAAAGAGCAACGCAGGGATGATTCAAAGTGTTTGTCGGGATCAAAACTAATGAGAAGAGAGAGGATGAACTCGGCGCCATTTCCGAGGTGAGCGCGGGCCCCGGGCACAGGAATTATTTGTTGTTTAACAAGCTAGCGAGCGCGGCTGACTGGCGGAGGGCTAGCGTCGCGTTAAAGCAACCCATTGTGAGCTGTCATTGTGATGTTTACACACGCGCAAACAGCCCCCTCGCGCTCTCCCTTTCCTTCCCTTCGTCTGGAATTCATCTTCTTTTGATCTCGCATTCAAAGGTAGCGGGGGTTTGATGGACGCGCTAGGCTAAAAGCAGCTACAGACATGAGCACGATAAACTGCCAGACGATGACAGGCAAGGCATCTGAAGGCGCGTTTAAAGTGAAGAGAACAACGTGCTGTCTGGCCGCTACAATAGCGAATCAAGAGACGCATTAGGTGGAACTGATCAGATACAAAAACAGTTCAAAGACTGATAATGCTAACAGATGACTGAGCCGCTGAAGAAACTCAAATGCGCCCTGCTACGGGCAACGCTTGATGCTAATCAGTAAAAATACATATTGATGACGGCGGATAGGTTGAGAGAACCCAAGAAAACACATTCATTAAAATCACTTAATGCAAAAGAAAAGGTCAGCGGTGGCTGTCTCGTCCTTTTAAATTCTTATGGCATAACACTGCTTGAAAGAGACTCGTGCGTCGGACGTTTGACGTCTTGAGAATCGTTCATTAAAATTCCTTGTTAGTGTTATTTGATGCCATGGCCGCACAAACACACGATAACCCCTCCAGGTGTTTGCGATTAGCAACAACCCCCAGAAACCCAACAAGGCCTCCAGTCTTATCGCTGACAGCGACAATGTTTCCTTCTTGTCATCCGCAGCCACCTTTTTCTTCTGTGTGCAAAGTTCACACTTCCAAACCTTTATGTCAACAGCCGTTGTGTTGCATATGCATTTATGGAGTGTATTCGGGGCTAGTTGTCACATATAAAAGGCTATTTATTCACAGCTTCTTATTGTGACATAGTGTGACAATATGCTCGGCAACTGGGCCATGTGTTCACAAAAGATCAACATGTGTAGTTTACAGATTTCTGCAGAGTTTAAATGCTTGTCTCTCTCAGTTTTTTACCATATGTGACCCGGGACCACAAAACCAGTCATGAGGGTCAATTTTTGTGACCCTAAAATAAATAAGCTTTTGATTGATGTATGGAAAATAAATAAGCTTTCTATTGATGTATGGGTTTGTTTAGATACAAGATACAAATATTTATATCCAAGGGTGTAAAAAAACACCTTTAAAGTCCATATCCCTAATTATAAATATATTTTTTACAGTAGGAAACTTACAAAATATCTTCATGAAACATGATCTAAACTTAATATCCTAATGATTTTGGCATAAACAATCGATTTGTTTGACCCATACAATGCATTTTTGGATATTGCTACAAATATATGAGGACCAGGGTCACATATTTTACAATTTTCCCCCCAAAATCACTGTAGAAAAAATTATTGTAAAAAAACAGATTCCATCGGGCCTGACAATAATAGTGAAAACGATCAACAGCTTTTCTCTATTCTAAAAAAAAGAAAACTTTTTCAGACGCTTTTATTTTGCCTTACAGTGGTTAACCGGTAAAAGGTGTCAATTAACCACTGAAATTTCAAAACAACAAACACTGCACGTAAGAAAACTCATCTGGTAAATGATAAAAGAGAAAAGATAAAATAAATACTTCACAAAAATTTTCAGTAAACGCTCAACAGATGCAAAGACAACAGCTCGTGTCAGGATCCGAGGGATCCGTTCTGTGAGTTTCTTGTAAAAGGGAGACCTGACTATGAAAGATGAGGCAGTATTTATTTATGCAGGTTCTCTAAAGCCCGCTCCTCTTTAACTGTCTCTCCATTCACCAACGCGCCCCTCGCAGTGGCAGGGAAGACCTTGAATGTGAAATGGCCTAAACTAATCGGGCCTTTAATTGGGAAAAGATGTGTGCACAGGTGAAACTATATCCCAGCGGCCACTGTGAAATAGACGGGCTGTTTACACAGCGTTAAGAGGTCTGGAGATCAGGGTCCTTAGACATGACCCACAGAAAAGACTGCTAATAAGTTAGCGCTTAACACTGTTGTACTGACCACATCTTGTTTTCTACAGGGCTGGAGGGCTTTGTCTTAAATGTCACAGTTACTACATTGACTTTTTGGTTCCTGAGGGCTTACTGGGAAGGTTTTATATCTAGATTAAAAAACAAAGTAGACTATTTCTTTGCCATGTAGTTGATGTCACATATGAGACAGAATGGGTGCTAGTGTAATTCTTTTAACACGGGTACTGCAGAAGTAAAGCTACTGTATGGTTTTGGAAAACTTGGAAAATGCATTGAATACTTTAATTTAATGGGGCTTTTTCTCATCTTTAAAGCCTGACAGCCCCGTTCCCCATGAACTTTCACTGTATAGATAACAGCAATGTAAATATTCTACTTTTTCCTTATGTGTTTCATGAAAGAAAAGTATTATACAGTACACCGTTAAAAATGGCCCGTGCTGTCACTGGGACAGTACCCCTTATAAAATGTCCCAATATGTACCATTTAGGTACAGTTATATATACATTTGCTACCAATATGTGCCTTTCATGCACTAATATGTACCTTAAGCTAGAGGTCAACCGATAGTGGATTTTACATATACCGATAACTAGGTTGGTCCCTACTTGCCGATAACCAATTAATCGACCGATAGTTTTTAAAATGGATACTGGATATTCAAATACTCAAAGTCAAACAGTGCTGAAATGTATTACAAACTTAATAAAACATCAGTACTGAACCACGTACTAAAAAGGGGTTAAATTAAATAATGCATGAATAATATAAGTATTAAAGTAAATACTGTAAAATACTCACACTGGTAACATTGAAATGACATAAATGTATATTGTATTTGAAGTCTTGTACTTTTACTTGCTTCTGTTTTAAAACTTAATGATTATCTAATCAAAATTACAAAAGATGTATTGCAGTGATGATAAAAAACTGAAATCAGATTTTGATTTGTTGGATACGTAGCTGCATATAGTTCGCTTTCTCTCATTATTAACTTAAACTATGGATAAATCATATATAAAAGTAACCAGCTGGATATAAACTAACGCAAATCAATGGTAATAAATCATGACATTAAACATTGGGTTGGATTTATCTGCATGTATTTTTTTTTACTTTTCGTTATTTTTGTACTACTAAAATCAGTGTTCTGTCAGCCTTAACGACAAACTTAGGTTCATGCTGTTGTTTCTTTGATAATGCATCATCTAGTCACCAAATGAATTTATTCACAATGATATGAAGAAACAGATGCAATTTGTAACAACCACTGTTCCACCAATAAACTATCGGCTGCCGATTAATCGGCAAAACCGATTAATCAGTCTATCTCTACCTTAAGGTACTACTCTATTCACTCTTTGGTACCAAGATTTACCTCTGAGGTAGAACTGGTAAATTAATTCACAATGATATGAAGAAACAGATGCAACTTGTAACAACCACTGTTCCACCGATAAACGATTGGTTGCTGATTAATCGGCAAAATCGATTAATCGGTCTATCTCTACCTTTGGGCACTACACTATGCACTCTTTGGTACCAAGATTTACCTCTGAGGTAGAATTGGCAAATTAATTAATTCACAATGATATAAAGAAACAGGCACAACTCGGAACAACCACTGTTCCACCAATAAACTATCGGTTTAAAAAGTGCATAGTAGTACCCAAAGGTAGAGGTAGACCGATTAATTGGCAAAACCGATTAATCTTTTTTACCTCTACCTTTAGGCCCATGCTATGTAATTGGCAAAACCGATTAATCGGTCTAACTCTACCTTTAGGCCCATGCTCTGTAATTGGCAAAACCGATTAATCGGTCTAACTCTACCTTTAGGAACATGCTCTGTAATCGGTAAAACCGATTAATCTTTCTACCTCTACCTTTAGGCCCATGCTCTGTAATTGACAAAACCTATTAATCAGTCTACCTCTACCTTTAGGAACATGCTCTGTAATTGGCAAAAATGATAAATCGGTCTACCTCTACCTTTAGGAACATGCTCTGTAATTGGCAAAAATGATAAATCGGTCTACCTCTAACTTTAGGCGCTACTATGCACTCTTTGGTACCAATATTTACCTCTACAGTAGAAATATGAACTCAAGCGCTTTGAGCGCTGTAGAAAAGCGCTATATAAATGTAAAGAATTAGTAGGTGACAAAAAAAGTGTACTTTTTGAAAGGGTCCCACTACAGTGCCAGCTTGGGAACATTTTGACCATTTGTTTCAGAGAGTGTAATGTATTGGAAGGACATTAGGATGATTAAATAATGGCAGCATTTAAAGGTGGTGTGTGTAAATTTTAGCGGCATCTAGTGGTGAGATCGGTGTGAATTGTACCCGACAAGTGACCCCTCAATTTCAAAACACACATGGTAGCCACACAGGCCATACATGTCATTGTCTAAGACAACGTAGGGACAAAATGCGCTCTGTAAAACAGTTTATACGATTAGGGCTACATGACGGCGACTAACAGCGATGTATGTAGATAAAAAACGGCTCATTCTAAGGTAATAAAAACAATACAGTTCATTATGTAAGGTCTTTATACGCCACTGATAATACAGTTACGCATATTATATTGCATTTCTGTCAAGAGATCCTTCTAAAAGTTGCACAATGCAGCTTTACATTTTTGGGTGAATTATTTATTTAAAGATACTAGACACTAAATTGTGAAACAATTGGTGGTCGCCATTCACTATCAGTGTTAGTTTATTTAAATTCATATTGAAAAGCTCCTTCACAGGCTTGACAATATAAGTATGAAAGATCATGGCTGTTTAGATTGAGTTTCTCTTTCTATAGCTAATATTTGCCTACTTTTGTTCATTTTCTAGAATTGACATTTATCTGCAATGCAAAAGAGAGCCGGTCAGTTTCCGGCTAAAAATCTAATTGACGCAATTTCCAAAAAGCCTCTTCACATGGAAAACAAGCACTCACCTTGAAACCCCGTGAATCATAACGTTCTTAGAAACATGCTCGCTATTTAGATTTCTAAACTAATTCATGTAGAATACATAAATAAATCAACGTTATATACCCACTTTAAACCATTACCAGTCCATCCCATGGTTGCGCTTTTATAACAATCTATTAATATTAATGACAATGCTAAACATTTCAAATTGCTGTGCTCAGACCATGTAAGGCTCAGTGAGTGATTACAGCAGATAAGCACTGTCTTTTAATAAAACAGCCTTTGCAACCAGTTCTTCTCAATGGCCGTTAATGTTTGGGGATGACAAACGTTTCCTTTGGAGTAAAATACGTGGAGGTATGAATGTACGCGTGTTTTTTGCATTTGTTTCCATGTGGATGGCGGGGGGTGCGTGACTGTTGATGGATGAACGAGAGCAAGGGAGAGAAAGAAAAGAGAGATGATGAAGGAGGTAGTAGAGAGTAAACAGGGCTCTGTGTGGAGCCTGGTACGGATACGTGACCTCGGGCCTTGGGGTCGTCTCAGCTATGCGCCTCTGACAGCTTCAGTTCGCAGTTTGTTTGGTTTCTGAAGCCCCGCCTCAGGAGCGGCTTAACAACAGATGGCAGGAGAGGGGCTCCATTCATAGATCCGAACATGAGAAGACATACACAAACACACACACGAGGTGATGTATGCCGAGATCTGTGCGTGAATGCCGGCTTGTTTTCTCGCAGGGTTAAATAAAGATGCATATATGTAGGAATGTACAAAACTACATGCAAAATCAAGTTAGCTGGGTTTCTCAGAGTATACAAGAAATTAATATTGTGATTTTGGATTGATGTGATTTCCTCTGTGGAAAAAAAAGTCCCACATTCCCAAACATTCCACGGCATTATTAGTAAAGGCATTGATCTAAACAACTCAATTGAATACAATTTGTCTAATTTCTTCATTTCGTGAATAAAGCACACCATTAATTTCCTTCAAATCAGCGCACGGGTTTGGTGGAACTGATATAGCGATATTTGCTTGTGGTGCAAGTTGCAGTATAAAAGCTGAAATCAGATAATTTCGCCCGAGTACTTTAAAACCTCCATTTATATGAAAATCTGACCATGCTCCATGAATATGTTTTGTAAATTTCCTACAATGAATAAATGAAAAATTATTTTTATGTTTTGATAAGAACTTCATTTGGACAACTTTTCAAGTTGATTTTCTCAATATTTAGATTTTTTGCACCCTCAGATTCCAGATTTTCATCTATAGTTGTATCTTGGCCAAATATTGTCCTATCCTAACAAACCATACATCAATGGAAAAGCTTATTTATTCAGCTTTCAGATATCTTTCATAAATCTTTATGACTGGTTTTGTGGTCCAGGGTCATATGTTTACCTCAATACACATTCAATGGTGTGAATATTGCAGATGCACACATTGTGGTGTCAATGCTAAATGATATATTGTGCAGCCCTACTGTGTGGTATTGACTGAAAATGCAATATAAAATAACTAGCTAAACAAGCGATATATAACATGCAATACGGTAATGCTTTGAGTTTGCAAAATTTAGTACAATTTTAATAGAATATATTTAAAGCCTAACGGTACATTCACACGGGGCGAAAAGTTAACGCTTGACGGAGGCCTGTCTGAAGCGTGGCCAACAGCCAATCACGGTGGCCGCAACACATTCTCTGGTCTTGCATAAATGTAACTGTGTGGCTCTGCCTAGGTTTGCATAAGGCAATCTGATTGGCTGACGCATGTGTTGGCGCTGAAAAGTTGAGAAACTTTCAACTAGGGCTGCAACAACGAATCGATTATATCGATAAAAATCGATTACTAAAAGTGTTGGCAACGAATTTCATAATCGATTCGTTGTGTCGCGTGACGCAGAGACTTTTAATTTAAAAAAAAAGGAAAAACTTCAGTTAAGCGCGGAGCGGAGTGAACACTCGCACTGCGTCCCAAACCGCCTAATTCCATACTATATAGTAGGCCAAGAGTACGAGAAGTAGTGCTTTTCGCCTCCTATATAGTATGGAAGTATGCGGTTTGGGACGGAGCGTCGGTCTCTCTCGCGCACTGTTGCTTGCAGAGTTCGGCGCCTCATAGACAGGGCGGAGAAAAGACAGGGCGGCGGAGAAAAGATAAAAAAAACAGCAAAGGTAGAGGAAAACCACATGTCAGTGTTTTACTCCTCCCAAACGTAAGCGGGTCACCTGGAAGTTATAGCCGGCAAAGAGGTAAACAAACAATGACGACACGCTTATGCTTTATGGAGCGACGACAGCGAGTAAAAAAGTTTCTAGAACGAATAAAAAACTCCAATGATATTAAACAAAGAAATAAAACGTTGAGAGAGAGTTGTATGAACGCTTTTCCCCGTCATGGACCTGTATGTTAAATCATCGCGCGTCACTCTCGTGCTGTTCTGTACTGCGCGCTCCAGCTCATGCCGAGCAAGGAGACGCGCGTGCCCGGCCCAACACACAGTACATCATACAGTAAGTGCCGCCTGTTGTTGCATAAACATCGTCTTACATTTTTTTCAAGGCGAAGTAATGAATGGTGTATTTGCATTATGCGCGGGAGTAGAAGACGCATCTTCCGTTTTCACAAGACGCATTTATGTGGCCAAATGTAAATGGAACAGTTTTAACAAATGAGATAGCTATCCGATCAGAGAAAATACATAAAGTCAAATATAAAGGTACAAAGCTGTCACTGGGGCAGTACCCTTTATAAAAGGTCCTAATATGTTTCATTCAGGTACAAATATGTATCTTTGAACTGCCAATATGTACTTTTGAAGTACTAATATGCACTTTTTGGTAAAAGTGTACCTTTTTGAAAGGGTACTGTCCAGTGACAACTTTTGTACTTTTATTTCTGAGAGTGTACTCATTTGCTATCTTTTTGATCCCATCAAGAGAGGGTTCTTGATGTGAAATGCATCATAAAAAAGTCTATATATTTGGCAGATGTAAAGCATACATGTGTATTTTTTGTGTTAGTCCATTTTTATTTTATTTTATTATACAGCTCAGGTGTGTTCAAGGAGCAACATGTTTGTGCAATTTCTTCTCTTTTAGTTCTGTTTTGAATAAGGGGTTGGAAATGAATGCTTTTCTTGTTTTTTGTTTTTTATCCGATTAATCAATTAATCGAACAAATAATCGACAGATTAATCGATTATTAAAATAATCGTTAGTTGCAGCCCTACTTTCAACTTCTGCTGCTAGCAATGGCAGTGACGCTGACGGATCCATAATTGAGTTCGGCAACGCATGACGTCACCCATTAAATGGAAATAAGAAGTGTTAACGCTTTCGCCCAGTGTGAATGTACCGTTATTCTCTCCCCAGTCTCTCTGCTATCTGCATCAACCTAACTTTACCTAAAAAATAAATGCATATTGTGATATGCATGTTTGTGATTAAAAAAAATTAAATATCATGAAGCCCTAAGTAAATAATAATAAAAAAAGATTAAGAAAATACATACACAGCAAATTAACTCACAGCAGCGTTTGGAGGACTAGTCAGTGATCCTGACCATTACTGCAACAAGAAAGCAGTCACATTTGTACACACTTTCCCTCTTTCGTCTAATTTACCTTTCTCTCACCATTTAATACAGACATTGTACTCAATTCCAGATTCCCTCTACCAAGCCACCTATTAAATTATGATTGTGTTTATTGCCCCTTTAGTGTGATGTAAAAGCCTAAACATCCTTCTAGCATACAGGAAAAGCGTCCACAAAATATTGTCTCTCCGGCTCAGAGCTCTCTTTCACGTCAATTATGCCTTTAGACTTCACAGGCTCACGGTGATGGAGTGGCCATAAAACCTACTCACATTAATACTCCATTGTGCATCTGCTGCTTACGGTAATTAAAGAACTAAATGACTCATAAGAATAGACGAATTATCCACAAGTTTAAAAAAAGGGAAAGAAATGAGAGACGAGGAACCTGCCACATAGAAATATGTACCGTTAAAAATGCAGTTTGGTGCTGGAGTAATCAGTGTTATTGGCTAAATTCAATGATGCCACAACTGTTGAGGTTTTGTGCAACGTACAAAACAGATATTCTGTACAAGGTGCACGTTCCCAAAACATTTTCTCTTTTGTGATGACTGGATACATTTGACATTGCATTCAAACAAGAGTCATTTATAACCAAATATATATTTCAGAGTTGAGCAAATATATATTTCCTAATGCAATTTCCATGAGTAATGTATTTAAAAATCTTCTATTTTTATGACTGGAAAACAAAATTTCCAGGTTTCCAACCAAGGAAATGGAGGGGGGTGTTTGGAAGGTTGAAGGGAACTTTTGAGGTTTTGTAGTTGTATCCATTAAAACAAACATGTAAATAGTTCAACACATCTGACTGACAGGACACACTAGGTCTTTTCGAGGATTTAACACTTGGGAATATCCACCATTGCTTTCTGTTGCAATTCATTTGTCAATATGGAAAACATTCAGAGGATGCCAACAGTACTTATTTAGACAAACAGGAGATTATTTGTTTTTATGGTTATTGCATTTATGTATCAGACGTTGCATCAGATTGTATAGTGAGAAAGATTGGGCTATAGTGTATAGTGAGAAAGAACAGGCACTTGCAAACACAGCTTTGTGCTGAGTCAAACTTGCAGATTTTAAGGCCTTAATTTGGCTCAGTTTCTCTTGTTGTCATTACAATAGTGAATCAGCGTGAAAGTGGTGGGCCGCTGTTAGCAGATACTGCAGGTCTCCCGAAATCTGTTATTCTGCATGCCTAACCAGATTCAACTAACCAGAGACAGTCAACCTGCACATTTCCTCCACTGAACCTCCTACTACAACCATGAATCCTGATGAATGATTGATTTATCAGGCAAAAATGCCACTATACAGTAAGTGAACGAGAAACACCAAAAACCACTATCATCTCTTCTTTTGTGCTCATACCCATATCTCACCTGAAGACAGCTTTATCAGTGTGTGTGTACTACTTTTGGACGAGGAAGACACTGAGGACAAATCCTGGTGTCATTAGGCGTTGTGCCCAAAGAGAAAACTCCTGATATATCACAGTGCGATTGGCCATGGTCTGGGATTGAGTTGCTGGGAGAGGTAGAGCTTCATGGGAATTACAGATTCAACTCATTCCAGCTTGGTAATGTTATACCAGAGAGAGAAAGTGTGAAAGAGATAGACAGTGAAAGAATGAGATTGCTTTTGTCATAAACAACACAGATTCTGGAGACATAGATTGCATTGAAATCAATGGATGAATCAAATATAAAAGTAACAAATTCAATATTCGCACTAAAAACATAGTCAGAGTTTTGACAGACTATTTTATCTTTTAAAGGGACAATCCACTTAAAAATATGCTCATTTTCCAGCTCCCTTAGAGTTAAACATTCGATTTTTACCATTTTGGAATCCATTCAGCCGATCTCTGGGTCTGGCGGTACTACTTTTAGCATAGCTTAGCATAATCCATTGAATCTTATTAGACCATTAGCATTACGCTAAAAAATGACCAGAGAGTTTCGATATTTTTCATATTTAAACCTTGACCCCTCTATAGTTACATTGTGTACCAAGGCCGACATAAAATTAAAGGTTGCAGTTTTCTAGACTGATATGGACTATTAACTATACTCTCATTCTGGTGTAATGAATTTGTTGCTATGGGTGCAGCAGGCACAATGATATTAAGCAGTGCCCGAAAATAGTCCCCTTGGTAACTTTCAACAGCAGGGGACTATTTTCGGGCACTGCTTAATATCATTGCGCCTACTGCAGTAAACTTTTAATTTTCTAAGAGTCTTAGTACACGATGTAACTGCAGAAGAGTCATGTTTTTTTAAATAGGAAAAATATCATTACTCTTTGGTTATTTTAAACGTGATGCTAATGGTCTAATCAGATTCAATGGATTATGCTAAGCTATGCTAAAAGTGATAGCACCAGTCCCAGAGATCGGCTGAATGGTTTCCAAAAATGTAAAAATCAAATGTTTAACTCTAGGGGAGCAGAAAAATGAGCCTGTTTTCTAAAAAAGTGGAGTGTCCCTTTAACAACAAGCATAAAGTATAGCCCAACTTATTCTAGATTGATCTACTCCAGTGTTTCTCAAAATTTTTCAGCCCAAGGACCACTTCATCTTCCAATATTTTTCTGAGGACCACCTAACAGAATCTGACTCTAACACGCCCCCAAAAAAACAACAAAATAGGAAGGATAAGCTAAATTTAAGTTTAATATGCAACTGTTTTAAGTCAAAAACTAATTTTTTAAACACAAATGCAATGCTATGTTCAGAAATTATTATATGAATTTTATTTAATTTGAAAAAGTAAATGTGAAATGAGTTGCAGCTTAATATGAACAACAAACTGCACATGTGAAAAAAAAGTGCAATTAAACATACTGTTACAGCCTAGGTCCCACTTAATGTCATTCCAAAGAGCCATTAATTTAAAACTGAGGTGGTGGGTATGTGAAGTTTATGGTTGTATCTATGGTAACAATATAATGCTGAAAAAAAATTCCCCTTAATGTCCAAAATCACTGAAATTACAGGGATTTTACACATGAAACAAAAACTAGTACATTACAAAACTAATAGATCTGTGGAATTTAGCTGCTTTCAGTTTATGCTTGACATTAAGCTTTATTCTACATTTAAATAGGTAAATAAGATCCTTATCACACTCATTGACAATTTAACTCATTTACTCACTTCAGTGCACATATCAAAAAAGTTTATAACATGGAACATAACATTGTTTTATGCAGTTTTTTGTCAAAGCTAATTATTACAGTAGCCCTATTTCAACAACAACAGCCATCTTAATAATTGGCAAACATTAGGCTAGCTTCTAATAAGACAGAATATGTTTTTAGATTTCCCAAGAGCAGTGAAATCAGGTGTATGTTTGTCAGCACGATACGCATACAGTGGTGCAAATGAACTGTTACTCGTTTAAATTGCATTATTGTGTGAGAACGATGCTTTGAATTTCGGAAAAACGGCAGTTTCATTTATTAAGACATGTAACGTAAATGTCATTGTTGATAAGCAAGTCATAATTGAGCAGACTTATCAGACAACAATTGTCGGAAAAGGCAGTGTTTTAAAGCTGGAAATACAACAAATAAAGTTAAAACAGCCATAGAGTCCGGTCTCTTAACTCACCACAGTCAGCTATCGCGTCTTGAGACGCGGGCGCGAGCGGGGGAGGCGATCGCGTTGAACTTGTGGACCAAAGCACGAATATAAACACGTGACACAGCTGCTCGCACCAGTCACGTGACTCGCGCTCTGCAGCTCATGCTGTATGAAACAGACGCACGCGCATCAACTCGTAACTGTAGGGCCCGTTGTCTAACTTACTAAATTTATTCTAGAGATGTCTTTTTTACAGACTACATAAAGGGACGGATCAAATTACCTTGGAGGCCGGGTCTGACCCGCCGGCCGCCAATTGAATAGCCCTGGTATAAACACTTGCCTAATTTAGGTCATCTTTTGGCGGACCACTGGGGGGGTTTGGCGGACCACACTTTGAGAATTACTGATCTACTCAAAAACTGATACTACCAAAAGTCAGCCAACAGCTGCTTTCCTTTAAGTGCTTGCCGGTTCTGTCACACAGTCAGTAAATTGACCGTAGACTTTTCACGGGTGTGTTTTTCAACATTGCCTTCAGAGTTTTACATCTTCCTATTCTAGTCCATCTCGATGATTTAAATGCACCTAACAAATGCATTACCGAAGATGTGTTGTCTGTGCTTATTTAAAAAAACATTTAGCAGTCATTAGAAAGTGACGGGCAACACATACAGCATCAATTTCTTAAAACGCTCCCTCAGCGCAAGATTATCACACCTCTGGAGCTAAAGACCTAAAGTCTCACAGCAGACGTGTGATAAACATGAAGTGCCATCAGAAGGATTGTGGTTTGATTGTGTGCGATTATCTAAGATAAAAAAGCTACATGCTCATTTTGTCTGTATGCTCACACCTACTTAATTTATGAACATGCACCCTATAAATGTCCCTAAAAGATCAGTATCTTCTAGTAGGGACATAGTAAAGGATTAGTAAATTTTCTTTAAAAAAAAATCCAGATAATTTACTCACCACCATGTCATCCAAAATGTTGATGTCTTTCTTTGTTAAGTTGAGAAGAAATTATGTTTTTTTGAGGAAAACATTACAGGATTCTTCTCATTTTAATAGACTTTAGTGGACGCCAACAGTTTACAGTTTCAATGCAGTTTAAAATTGGTTTCAAAGGACTCTAAACATCTTTAACGAGGCATAAGGGTCTTATCTAGCGAACGATTGTCATTTTTGACAAGAAAAATAAAAAAATTGCACTTTTAAACCACAACTTCTTGTCTATCTCCGGTCCAGTGACGCGCCAGCCGAATTGCGTAATGCCGTGGAAAGGTCATGTGTTACGTATATGAAACGCACGTTTGCGGACCATTTTAAACAATAAACTGACACAAAGACATTAATTAGTATCATTCCGCATACAACAACGTTTGAACGGTCCTCTTTCTCCACACTTGTAAACACTGAGGCGTAGTTTCGCATACGTCATCCGTGACTTCTTGACCTGATGACTTATTGCGTGAGGTCACGCTGGTGTGTCACAGGACTGGACATAGATAAGAAGTTGCAGATTTTTTATTTTTCTTGTAAAAAATGACAATCGTTTCGCTAGATAAGACCCTTATGCCTCGTTTGAGATCACTTAGAGTGCAATTTTAAACTGCATTAAAACTGTTATGTGTTGGGCTCTATTAAAGTCCATTAAAATGAGAAAAATCCTGAAATGTTTTCCTCAAAAAAACACAATTTCTTCTCAAAGAAACATTTTGGATGGTGGTGAGTAAATTATCAGGATTTTTTTTAAGAAAATTGACTTATCCTTTAAGGACTGTGTTTTCTCATTACTTCATGTTTCTTTATCGTTGTCATGATGTAAAGCAGTCAAATCCTCACTAACAGCCATCTCTCTCTCTCTCCCTCTCTCTCTCTCTCTTTCTCTCTCTGCATTCAGAAAGAAATCATAACTTTTCAATTGTTATGTTGCAGCCTGATACTAAATTTTGTTTTCATTAATCTACACTCTGTACCCCATAATGCTAAAGCATTATGGATTTTAGGAATGTCTGTAAATGTATTAAAAAGAAAAAAACTGAAAGCAAAAGTTTAAACCTGGTGGTCTGAATAAAAATCAGCAAGTCAGGTGCTGACTAGCTCTATCCACTAGCATTAGTTTGGCCAACTGGTATTAAAACTTAAATGGCAATGGGCCCCAAAACAACAAGCTAGGCAGGAACCAAGGGCATGGCGGCTATATAGCGAAGGGAAGGCATGGTGACAGACTGCTGTTCAACTCCATTAGCTGCTATGTGAGAGAGCAAGCTTCGCCGTAGCACACGACCTGTGAAGAATCAAAGATGTCTTTAAATCCAGGGGACGGGATTGCCGCATTAATTCTGTAGAGACTGTAATCTCTCAAGCAAATCAAATTACACTCATTAACCGAGGAAGAATACTGCCTATGTAATAAGTGAGTATTAAAAAAAGTATTTATTACCAATAATCAGCCGTTTAATATGGAGCAAAGCCCACGACGAGTTAAATTTTTGCTGATTGGGTGCAAAAACGAGAGATGAGAGCGAGAAAGGGAACTCGTCCGGTCAGGCAGAGTATGCGGCGAGCCAACGTGGTGATTTAGGTTAAAGAATAGAGGCTATTTAAGCTTTAAGGTCTTTGTGCGGGCAAGCGCGCCAAAGCTAAAACATGGCCGCAGATTCGATGCTGTCTTGTTAGCGCGTCATAAAAGTGACTCTTCCCTTACGTTCGCCGCGGCATCCAGGGCTAATTTTTACTTCAAAATAAAACCCTTTAATTACATCAGAAATGTTAATGGGAAATGTATATCGAAAGAGAGATAAATATGATTCGGGTGCATAAAATCAATTAAAGGGAGAGGTCAGCGTCTCGTTCATTTGTGAGATTAACATAATTACCTATTTTTCTGCTCCTCATTTACTGCTTAATTCATACGGGACGCACCACTGTCCCCTGATCCCAATGGAACAAACACAAGCACTGCTGGCCTAAATTAAATATTTCCATCTACACACAATGTCCACGTTATAGCCATGGGCGGCAATTAATCGACTTTATTACAGCATGCTCTTCTTATATGGTGCATTTAGGTGGTGGTGAAAAGGGCCGAACGTTTTCATTGCTGGAATGAAATAGGATGCTCTTCTGGGTTTTGCCAAATAACAAAAGGCTTGTGTTTCTTAAAGGGGACATATCATAAAAATCAAACGTGGTACTATAATTGTCCACAGTGCTTTTATCAACCTAGAAAATGTGAAAAAGATCAACCCAGTAACTTAGTTTTGGTAAACCATTCTCTGCAAGCATGTGAAAATCATTGAAATTTGGCTCCCCTTGTGATGTCAGAAGGGGACAACTATTCCAACCACGACACTGCCATTTACCGCAGAGATCAGCTTATTTGTATTTAAAAAAACACACCCAAAATGGCACATTGTTGCTCACCCCTACAAAGTGTCAATTTTAACATGATATAATAAATTATCTACATGGTATTTTGAGCTAAAACTTCACATAAGTACTCTGGAGATACCAAAGATTTATTATCTTAAAAGTCTTGTGAAATGTCCACTTTAAAATACTGCAAGTACTCATTCTTTTGGAGAGTCTGACTTTTTTTTATTAAACTACTGTAGTAAAAACAGGATTCATTTAGCAAATAATTCCATTCAAACATGCAAAATGGATAAACATGATTAGCCTAAATACTGTTAGCTGTTGGATCTGTGGCTTAGCCCGGAGTATAGTTTTTTTTTTACATGTATGCCAATATAAGAGCACTGTCGAACGCACAGCCTTGCAAAGCATAGTTCATTTGACTCCTATGTGTACACAGACGTCCAACGCATGCACATTGCGACAAAATGCAATGCATCTCCTGGGCTACACTGCAAAAATTGACTTTCTTATTTAGTATTTTTGTCTTGTTTTTCATAGAAATATCAAAAAATTCTTAAATTAAGATGATTTTTCTTGAGCAAAATGACCTAAGAAAATAAGTCTTGTTTATAGACAAAAAAATGTAAAATTGAAGTACATTTAAACTTAAAACAAGCATAAATATCCTACCAATGGCGTGAGAAAAAAATCTAAAAAGTTTTCTTTTTTTTAAACACTTAATTTAGGCAAAATTTGATCACCCCATTGGCGGATAATTTTGCTTGTTTAAAGCACAAATTCAGTTAAATTGTATAGTTTTTGCCTGAAAACTAGACTTATTTTCAAAGGTCATTTTGCTCATCAAGAAAATACATCTTGATTTAAGAATTTTTAGATATTTCTACTAAAAAAAAGACAAAAATGCTAAGAAAGAATGATTTTCAAGAAAAAATATTCTTAGTATTTTTGACTTGTTTTCTGTAAAAATTCTTAAATTAAGATGCTTTTTCTTGATGAGAAGAAAAGAAAGAAAAAAATAAGAAGAAAATAAGTCTAGTTTTTAAACCAAAAATTTCAAATTTAAGTGATTTTGTGCATAAAGCAAGCAAAAAAATCTGCCAATGGGGTAAGCAATAAAATCTTGAAAATGTTTTCTTAAACAATAAATTCAAGGAAAATTTAAGACAAATTTGCTAACCCCATTTGCAGATTTGTTTTGCTTGTTTTATGCACAAAATCCCTTAAATTTTATATTTTTGGTCTAAAAACTAAACTTATTTTCTTGGGTCGTTTGCTCATCAAGAAAAAGCATCTTAACTCTTTCACCCAGCGTTTTTTTAAAAAAGTTGCCAGCCAGCGCCAGCGTTTTTAATGATTTTCACAAAAGTTTATTGCCTTCCAGAAAATGTTTTTCTTTAAATATATAAACATACAATACACCAAATGAAAGAACAGACCCTCTGCTTTCAAACAACAACAAAAAAACTTTTTATCCTACCTTCCAGGCACGTGCACAGATAGGGCTCAACCTGTGCAGAACACATGCCCTTTTTGTCCTTACACTCCGAAGTGCCCTTTTTTGGAGGTGTTTTATTATTTTTTTAAATATATAAATTAATGCTATTGTTAAACATTTACGTCTGTCTGTGTGTTTTACAAATATATTTATCAAATACAATTATTAAAAAACTAAATATTTTTGGATCCGCTCAAACTGTCTGTCAAACCTCTTAACTCCGCCCCCTGAGTGCAGCGAGCTGAAGTTCCACAGCAGTCAGAGGCAGCTGAACGTCTTGCAACGGTAAATAAGTATCTTGTTGTTTGAGTACAATGCTGTCTTATTACGAAAGATACACTAGTATGTATATAACGGCGCATGTTTTATAAATTTGAGCAGAGCCGAATTATCCATAGACGGGATTGGTCGAGTGGGCAATCAGGGGGCACTAAGGGCTCCAAACTGCAGCAAGGGCTGGCGCAAAATGCGACCAAATTGAGTTTTTGACAAAGCGCGAGCAGTTTTTAAACAAGTGTTCACCCATGTGAAGGGCACCCGTGACAACAATACGGAATGCACGGTCGGGTTTTTACCGTTTTTTTTGCATGACGCGTATTAATCGTTTAACTAAAGTCAACACATCTCACGCGAGAAGACGCGCCCGCGCGGGTAAATGTTTAGCCTACATTAACATCAAAAACATATCAGATTAGAAAGGTCTTAGACATCAGATGCCCAGTTGGGAAAACTGGATAGAGACGAAAAACGTGTAAAGGATACAAGTATGTACATTATATTGCCCTGTCACTCATTACAGTATGCAATCTGGATATAATTTATTGTATATGCATGTATCTTATGCCTTGAATTAGTCAAGGGAGTTGTATGATTATTTGGTTCATAACTTTTTATTCTGAAATTAACTGCATAGAGTTAAGTCTATTTAGTATTTAGTATATTTTTTTAGTAATGCAGTTATTTGCACCTTCAAAAGACCAAGGTTCCTGGTCCTCAGCACCAGGTAGGCAGATACATGTTGAATATGCTTATGGTATGGCTATAGTATAGTATAATCTCCTATTTTGAGCTTTAATATCCTATTTCCCCCTCTTCTCAATCACATACATAAACATGTTAACCAAATAATACAAATTAGCTTATAAAACCAAACAGAATACCTTTTTTTCTTCAAACATACTTTTATGTAACTTTAAGTATGTAAGCAGAGGAAAAAATTTAAATTAATATATTCTACAATTAAATAAGAGCGAGCACTTCACAAACACATGACTACAAATAGGCCTAATACAGACAAACACCCAGGATGTAAATTGTTAAAGCCAACTTACAAGGGCAGATATCCTTTGCACTGTATAATGCCAAGCTATCATAAAATGTCATTTTTCATTCATTAATAGTGATTTTTTTCAATCATTAATAGTGAATAAATAAAAAGCTATTAAGATGATTATTAAGTGATATTTATTTGGAGGGGGTGCCCTTTTTCAGTTTCAGCACATGCCCCTCAAAAGGTCTGTGCACGGCCCTGCTACCTTCAGTGGTTCTTTTGTAATCAGCTTTTGAATATGGGTAGGTTTCTGCAAAAACACCACATTTTGAGCAAAAAGCAGAGATAATTCCATTTTTGTGATGGACTTTTCCTAGAGATCCCATTCAGAGCGATCTTCAAAACAGACACGGACATGCAGCCGCTTGACATAGGGAAATACTTCCAGGTTTAAAAAGTTGCGGTAAGCCAGAAATACTCGTCATTGGCAGGGAAGCGTTTCTCTTGATTGACGAGATATCTCGTCAATGGCGGCGAAAGAGTTAATTAAAGAATTTTTTGATATTTTTACTGAAAACAAGACAAAAATACAAATAATTTTTTTCTTGAAAATAATTTTTTGCAGTGTACATTCTCCTGTACGCACATGTGCGACCAACACGTACAAAGTATGCGCAGTTACAAAAACCCTGCAGTGTACAGTGCTTAAAAACGGGACTATACTTCTAGGTAATGGGTTTGATCCCAAGGAACACACATATCAACAGAAATGTATAGATTGAATGCACTGTAAGTCGCTTTGGATGAAAATAAATGTAAACTGTTTGTATAACCAGTGAGCTGCCATACTCATACAGCAAATAAGTTCAACTTTGATGACAAAAAGTCAAAAGTAGAAATTTGACAATCATTCACAATTACACAATATCTGGAACAGTGAGAGAAATTTTGTGCGACTCGGTTCTTGCAAATGAATGATGTATTGTCAGTAAAAAGGCTATTTGTTCTTCCAGACCGTTGATGAATGATCACATCAGGCCACACATTCACTGTGTTGTTGTGTTGTGTAAAGGTGTTTGGAGATCGACAAGCGCTTTAACGTGTTTAACACATGACGGCTACTTCAGTGAGACCCAATGCTTAGTGTCACATAAACACTTTATAAACATTGGGCTGTAAGGATAATTATTTTGATTGCGGGTTCATGTGAGTCTCCTAACTCCAACATCTGGCTGAAATATGTGGTGTTACGTGTATATCTGTGTGTGTGTTTCTGGCATAAGTAAAATGCATAAAAACAGATGACGCACACACAAATTACAGACAATGGACAAGCATCAGTATATAATTCAGCATTAGTATAGAAATTATTGATATTTAAATAAAAACCATAATTATCTTCCCTTATGCGAGACTATGTTAAAAAGCGAAGTGTGAGAGATCCAGGAAAAGTGTATATGTGTGTGTGTTTGAGAGAGAGTTGATATTCCCACTGGACCCCATTTTAATTTATCCTGCTCCCCTCCGAGCCCCCATGTCCAGAACTTTCTGTCGTCTCTATCTGTCCATCTTAAGTGTGTCCTACTATTCCTGTCTCTCCGAAATCACCTATAAATACCCCAAATCACTCCATGGGTCTGCTTTGATTTTATTAGGAAGATAGAGAACTTAATTTATGTACATATCTTCATTTAGATTTTATTTTTTGGCAAATCCTAATAAGGGACAAACCAGTCTTAATGAAGTGCTCTTTTGCTGAAGATTAATTTTTGGGTGACCTAATCCTAACCGCGCATCGCTGTACTATTGAAGCAAATTCGCCTACGCTTTTTTGTAACCCCATCTCCCTCATAATATAACACATTACACGAAGGCCAGGGGCATTCTTACACGTGTTGCCCTCCTGGTGGCCCACTGTGAAGTAAAGGGAACTTGTCAGTATTTGCTGATTGTGTTATCTTGTCCTGTGACAGGCTGAATCAATCAATCACCGCACCGCTCAAACCTAGTGGAACGCCGGGCGTTACACCAGCCAAATTTAATCAACAAGCACATTGCACCAGTACAATGGCAATCCGAGATGATGATATTAAGAGGAAGAGGAAAGTGATAAAGACAGCAGAGATTATGGGCAAAGACCGAGACAATGATGAAGACAGAGAAAAAGAGCCATTTCATCTCAAATACACGTGAATACAATCGAGAAGGGTCACATCAGGTTTTAAAGTCACTTATACACTGCAAAAAAATATTTTCAAGAAAAAAAATTCTTTGTATTTTTGTCTTGTTTTCAGTAAAAATATCTTAAAATTCTTAAATTAAGATGCTTTTTCTTGATGAGCCTAACGACGCAAGAAAATAAGTCTAGTTTTTAGACCAAAAATATTACATTTAAGTGATTTTGTGCATAAAACAAGCAAAAAAATCTTGAAAATTTTTCTTAAACACTACATTGAAGAAAAATTCACAAAACACCTACATACATTTGATATTTTTGGTCTAAAAACTAGATTTATTTTCTTGGGTCGTTCTTCAAGAAAAAGCATCTTAATTGAGGAATTTTTTGATATTTTTACTGAAAACAAGACAAAAATACTAATATTTTTTTTGCAGTGTACACTTAAAGAGCACCTATTTCATTGCTAAAAACAAGGTTATTTGTATAATTAGTGTAATACAATGTGTTTGCTTGGTTTATGTTTAAAAAAAACACATTATTTGCCACATACCATACATTTTTGTAGCTCCTGATTTCACTCTCTTCCTGAAACGCATAGATTTGAAAAGCTCTGTGTCCCAGATTGGCCAGCTAATCTGTACGGAAATGTGACGCTCCTTACCATGTTTGAAAGATTCGGGTACAATGCAATGGTAACAGGAGTTAAAGGAATAGTCTACTCATTTTCAATATTAAAATATGTTATTACTAGAGATCGACCGATATATCTGTTTTCCGATATTTTCCCCGATATTTGAGCATTTTCCGATAATCGGATATCGGTTTTGTAATATCGGATAAACGAGAGAATTGAGAATTGCGTGGCGGACGCTTCCTGAGGAGAGGAGCTCACAGCAGCAGAAGCAGCGTGCACAGCACATATGACGTCGGAGTGACGCGACTTCATTAAAAGGTCTTTGAGTATACTTACTTTGCATATGAGGCATTTATAACACATCTTATTTGTGCATTAATGTGTGTTATGTTAAATAAGCTGATATTAAAAGCAATGTATGCAGCTTGTCCAAGAATAGAGACGAACTCACAGAGTCACGCTGGCTGATCCATAAAATCCGGTCCCAATAACGACGTAGCTTTGCATGAATAAAACAGCCATGAATTGATTCTTTGTGGAATTAAAACCACTAAATTAAATTCGTTTTTCTGTTATTTATGCTTATCATTAGCATCGTAAAATCACGTTCATATTGCTGTTCACTTACCGGGGTTGAAGGCTGAAGCATAGCCACCACATGTAGCTAACTTTTAACAAGATTTACCATATTAACATTTCCCAGATAGACATTATTTTGCTAAAATATCTAAATAAATGTCTGTGGATATTAATTAATTATTTATTACCTCCGCAAGCGGTCACAGTTTGATACAGTTAATGCGCGAGTAAATGCATAGATAAACAGCGCTGTCAACAGCCATTTCATAAGTTATAACAACAAAATATTAATTATTCTGACATCAAATACCAGTAAAGAAATTCAGTGATATATAAGCCGTTTTGATTGTTACTTTCCTGAATGTAGTATTGCAGTCAGTGATATCATTTGTAAAATCTCTTTGCTAATTACTTGTTGGACTGCTGAAGGCTACAGGTTGCTGGTCAAAACAACGATATTATATCCCAAAAAAGAGACTTAATCCACCTGTTTTACTCTATAAACTATGTATAACAAGCAGCCAACTCTGCTATACTTTTCTCTCTCTCCCTGGCAACCGGAGCGCGAACTTTGGATCAGTCTATTTCTGACGAAATGATAGGGGTGTTTGGAATGGTCCATGTATTGGGAATATAGTTTCTACATGATTCATTAAATTAATATTATTCTTCACTCTTTCAGACCCCTCTATTTATGACTTTGTATGCAAAGAGGAAGTGATTGTGATTATATTATTATTATAAGGGTTTGTTCAGTTCAGTAGTTTTGTAGTAATTATGTCAAAAACAGAAGTATAAAAGTAAATAAAAATCGGTTCAGCATATCGGTTATCGGGCACATAAGCATCCAAATATTTGTTATCGGCATCGGTTTGAAAAAATGAGTATCGGTCGATCTCTAGTTATTACCTTAACTAAGAATTGTTGATACATCCCTCTATCATCTGTGTGCGTGCACGTAAGCGCTGGAGCGCGCTGCGACACTTCAATAGCATTTAGCTTAGGCCCATTCATTCAATGGTAACACTCAGAGATAAAGTTAGAAGTGACCAAACACATCAACGTTTTTCCTATTTAAGACGAGTAGTTATACGAGCAAGTATGGTGGTACAAAACAAAACGTAGCGCTTTTCTAAGCGGATTTAAAAGAGGAACTATATTTTATGGCGTAATAGCACTTTTGGGAGTACTTCGACTCGCCTGAAAAGTCCGCTCCCCTTCTCCCTCTCATAATGGGAGAGGGAGGGTGTTACTGCGCCGAGTCGAAGTACTCCCAAAAGTGCTATTACGCCATAAAATATAGTTCCTCTTTTAAATCTGCTTAGAAAAGCGCTACGTTTTGTTTTGTACCACCAAACTTGCTCGTATAACTATTCGTCTTAAATAGGAAAAACGTCTAACTTTATCTCTGTTTGGTACCATTGAATGAATGGGGCTAAGCTAAATGCTATCAAAGTGTCGCAGCATGCTCCAGCGCTTACGTGCATGCACACAGATGATAGAGGGATGTATCAACAATTCTTAGTAAAGGTAATAACATAGTTTAATATTGAAAATGAGTAGACTATTCCTTTAATTTACAGGCCGTCAGTCTGAAGCGGGAGGAATTTTGATAATGTCCGCCTTGTCCACGTTACCAATCCCAGGAAGTAAACTGTTGCCTACAATCCGTGTGTTTGTTGTAGTAAAAAAAAAAAGAGATTTACGTTAGAGAAGATAACTCACGTCATCGTTTACTTTGGGGTTTGTACCTTTTGCATATCATTAACATGTACTTATACACACTTAAACACACAAAAAAATTTAAAAACGTGAAGTGGACAATAGCTGACCCAATTCAACTTACTATTTTTTGTTTTGACCTGTGAATAGTTAACATAACTTATAAAAACTAGTTGAAGTTGTTTAACAAATTTTTTTAACAAAAAAATGTTCTTACCTCAACTTAGATGAATTAATACATACCTATCTTTTTTCAATGCGTGCACTTTTAATCATTGTACAGCCCCATTCATTTCTTAGGATCCAAACAGGGATGAATTTAGAAGTCACCAAACACTTCCATGTTTTCCCTATTTAAAGACTGTTACATGAGTAGTTACACGAGTAAGTATGGTGGCACAAAATAAAACTTTTGTTTGGATCCATAGGAATGAATGGGGCTAGGCTAAATGCTAACACATTCACGAATGTGAACAAAAAAGTGAGAAGATTAAAAGTGCACACATTGATAAAAGATAAGTATGTATTAATTCATCTACTGTAAGTTGAGGTAAGAAAATAGTCAAATATTGATAAACTGTGGTGTTTTCCTTTCAGTTAAAGTAGCATAAGTTGAAAATTGTTGCATTGTTTTTACAGTCTATCAATAACTATCAATATATTTCTCACTTGCAGCAGTACAATGTAAAGAATTTGAACAAACCAAGAATTTTTGGTTTTGTAAAAAAACTACATTTAATTCTAACCTTCCTGCCTTTTGTTTTTGGTTTGTTTTCTCTCTATTTCTTTTTTTTTTGCATTTAAATGTTTAATAGCAGCCCTTGGCTATCTGTGGGCACAATTATTAGATATCCGCAGAGAGAAATTGAAAAATTAATCATACTCTCATAATTTTTCACACGCGCCGATCCTTGAGAAACGGCACATGTTTGCTTTCAGATCAAATACGCCATCTGGGGAGCTGAACAGACTGCTTGTGCGCAAAACAATTGCATTAATATTGCAATTAAGAGATTATTTACTAGCTGGGCTTTTCATCATCTTTCACGCAGCTTGACTTATTGTGCTGTAAGATCTAATGATAACAGAAATGTTTATCATAGCATAACAATGGGAGTTTATGAAGACAAATTACAGTCAAAATATAATATGAGTGTTATATTACAGGAAGTTCTGTTGATAGGACAAGACATCAGGGAAATTACCCACAAGCCTGTCTTTTCTCTCAACCCCCCGTGACATGCGTGACCCGACAGATTCACACATACAAAAATCGCACGCAAGCACACAAGCACTCACAGACCTAAAAAAAAATTAAGACAGGAAGAAAATATTTGCATTTCTTCTGCGTTTTTGTGCTAATGACGCAAGCAACAGCTGCAAACAGTGACAAAAAAGCAAAAATAAACATACATATTTTTATAAAACAGAACTATGCATTTGCAGCCCATTTGCCTTCCTAATGACAGCAAGTCATGCAACTTTTGCATGCAACTCATGCGAACACCCTTCGCCAAACAATGCAAAAGTATTTACATGTATGGCAATAATTCCTCTAGGGTTAAAGGTGATGTAATTTTTTGAATGTATTTGACTAAAACTTGCGATTTGGAAACATAAAGATATTAGTTTAGGACTAAACTGATTGTTAATGCAAGATGCAAAGAATGCTGGGAGTTGGCAGTGGCATTATGGATTACTGTCTGTAAAAGACTTAAAGGTGCCTCTATTTCTCCAAAATGTCATTACAATACCATCAAAACCCTGTTTTTATTCAAACGGCGAAACGCCTGCTCTTTCATTGTCTCAAAGCGCCTTCAAACATCTGCCCCGCGGTCACACATAGACTCTGTCCGGCCCGTCCACCCTTCCTGGTGCATGTCATCCACATCTAATCAAGCAGAAAATGGTCATAAATATTTCTTTCTGCTAGACTTCACGACTGCATTTCATGCCTGGACATGATATTCTGTCGTTTCATATTTAGAAAGAAGTTATAAAAAAATTACATTTATGTTCTGTAGTTAAATTATGATTGTGTGAATTGTTAATAATTTTTTTTAAATAATTGTAAAAATTAATTTGTATTGATTATTCATTTCCATTAATAAAATTTACATAAAAATACTTTTGATATAATGTTCTTTATGTATGCAACAATAAAAATATGAATACAATGTACAGTTAGCAGCCCTAATCAAATGACTTAGTTAATCGTCACACCTGCAGTCATAACCTTGATTTTTTTTATTTAAAAACTTGTGCCGCCGTAGTCATAATTGAGACTGCAGCATGTAGGAAAAAATAAAAACAAGAAGGACGAGTAAAATAGACAGAGCGTGTATAGACATAAAGACCCCGTCTTATTTTCTGTGCCATTTGCTGGCTAGTGCTTTCACGGGCCGTCCCATTACATCATGTCAGAGGTTGTAAACAAGCAAATAACAACAGCTCGCTGACGCTCAGAGCGCCTCACGGCCGCACGCCCCACCGCTGAGAGGGGAATTGTTCTCTCCGTTCTTCCATGCTGCAAAACATTTGTTTCTTTATTGTCCATGTAAATAATACATCATGTTTTCCTTGCCCCCTTCCTTTCTTCGGGTAGAAAAAAACGGAAAGGGGTGGATGAAGGATTTATGCATACGGTGTGCAAAAGGGGAACTATTTATGTCGGACGTCATTCCTAGAACGCAAGGTGCCATCACTGATATTTATGGACAGACATCACGACACTGACAGGGAATATCATTCTCCAAATGGTACACAAGCAGTCAGAGACCGGCACCATTTCTCTTTGGAATAGAGGCCGCGTCAGTCCCGCGCACCTTGCAAGTGGTTATTACTGGCAGGAGTGATTGCAGACGAGGAGTGTGATGAACAGAACTGGGTCTGCCGGAGAAACAGGGGTCACACTTGTTCATTCTGAAGTAACAGAATGAGATTTTCGTTTTGAATTTTTTTATGATGTATACAGGTCATGAGGCATATTACATTAATTTAGATATCATGCTGGGTTTAAAAAACACATACATTTATACATTTTGCATTTGCATTTTATCCAATGTGACTCAACCTATGCATTTTATCCTTATGTGTGTTCCCTGGGATCGAACCCATGACCTTTACGCAATACTCTACCAGTTCAGCAGGTCTGTTTTACAATGCAACATGCATTTGTTATGGCGCTTTTCTACCGCATAGTACCCCACGGTTTGGATTGGGTCAGGTCGGGTCAGCTCACCTCACTTTGGCTTGGTTAGCTTTTCCATCAAATGTAGTAACACTTTGGAGAGGGAGGGATTATAGTCGTGTCGTTATATTTGCGCTGCCTACTGCTGTGACATCATACAAGTGAGAGCGTCGTTGTACATTCCCATACATTTATTTATGTCTCAGTCCGCCACAACATTAAAATTGACCACCACAAATAGATGTTTGCACATCGTGCTTATCACTTCCTCTGTCTCACATGAGTTTCTGTACAAATATTCGTGGCGTCAGTCGATGCGCTCCGCTGAGCCTCATTTAAGTTGCATTTAAGCATATATAATGCGGACGTGGTGTCGCAAATGTGCCGCCACAAACTGCAAGTCTGGAAAAAACTGTTATGGTGTTCTTGATTCTCAACCTATGGATGTTTTTCATCGCTAAAAGGGAGTTTGGGAACTTATAGCAAAGCAAAGATGACAACAGGTTTACTAGAGACAGCGCAAGCTAGCATGAAGGTAAAGCTAATCTTTTACAATATAGCGATGACGCTGATAGTGATGTTTCTCTCAGGGCCTGTTTACACGAGAATGCTCGAGGGTGAAAACGTAAAAATATTATTTATCGGATGTGCCTTTCGTTTACACGGTGACGGCGTTTTGGGGGCTTAAAAACGCAAAAAAGTGAAACCACCGTTCAGAGTGGAAATCTTAAAAACGATCTACCGTCGCGTTCTCGTCTAAAGAGTAAAAACGCAAAAGTCTGCTCACGGTGGCTCTCGTTGCGTACGCGTTTACGTCACAGGCATGCGCCAGTTCAGGAAAATAACAACAAACATGTCGGATTATTTCCATACGTCGGACCTTCAAGTTGCCATAACAGCTCTGATAAATATACAAGAGTCTTTCCAGCAGTTGTACAAAATAATCACAGCTAGTATTACTGATCAGAGAAGGCGCCAATTCGTCGGAGGCAAACCAGACGGCTTTGGACGAGACCTGGTAGAACCAAGAAAAAGGTTGTACGCAGGCACACGGACTTGGTGTTGTTGTGTGTCAGTGCTTTACATTGCCACCTAGCCGCCTGGAGTGCATACTACATCGAATATCACACATTTTTGCGTCACCATATGCACGCAGATTTCCCCCTCAAAACGCTCGTATAAATGCGAAATAAAAAGTGATAATGCAGCGCCACTTTTGCGGTTTGTTTTCAGATCGTTTCCATGTAAACGTAGCCTCAGACCAATCCGTGATCTAAAGTGTTTTCGTGTCACGTTTTGGTATCAGCTCAGATTGCTTGGAACCCCAACTGAGGTGGTACTAAAAAAGTATTGGGTACTTCGTACAGCACCCAGTGAAAAAGCCCCTAAAAAGTAAGATGAACCAAACTGTGGGGTACTATGCAATGGAAAAGCGTCATAACTGTGTTGTACCCAAAGTGTATATTTTTAAATAATTTGCCTGTATGCATTTGGCAGATTCTTGCATCTAAAGTGACTTACAGTGCATACATTTGAGCATTATATGATCATAATTATATATATATATATATATATATATATATATATATATATATATATATATATATATATATATATATATATATATATATATATATATATGTATATCAGTGGCGGCTCGTGACTGCACTTCCGAGGATGCGCTAATTCAAAATAAGTGTACTATTGAGCTACAGTAACACTATACGCTACAGTATTTACATTGTCTCATAGATTTAACATGTTTAATGTCAAAAATACCGGTGCAAAATTGCAAAGCTGTAGAATTGCAAAGCTTTTAATGGCTTATAATGATTGCTAACGCTAACTTTCCATAGTTTAAAACTTCAAAAATATGGCAATTTAGCAGAAGCTATGGTTGGCATGGTTAAATTATTTCACAAGGGCAAACAAGCCATCCGTTTGCTGCATACCATATAAAATGACTAACGCAAGACGTTTTAAGTACCTTTATGTGTACCATAAACATAATGTCTTCTCTACCATTAAGACCCGACTCTATAGTTTAAATCCAAGATGAACATTTAATTTGTTGTGAGCAAATACGTTCACCATATAAACAAACAGCTGTCCCACATCATCATCAAATCACACAATAATCACGTTTATTGGCATCGTTAAATCTTTAAGATGTTTCGGCAGTTGCGTTTGTCGGGGATTGATTTGGGAAGGTCCGACAGGTAACGCGCAGAGACCAGGTACTTTGCTCTGTCAGCTGCGGTCTGGCTGACACGCTGCTCTGTGAATGAATACTGACGTCTATTATCCGCCTAGTGCTGGGAGATTATGAATAAGAAATAAAAGCTACCTCAGCTACAGCACTTCTGCATTAGTGACGGGTGGGCACTGTGAGCGGGCACACAAACGTACGCATGTACGGCACACACACAATCTAAGCATCAGTACCTTTGATCCAAACCATTCAGCGCTTTGGCTGAGATGCCTTAATTTAGAAAAAAATAACAAATAAGTGTTTTAAAAACCTAGTTTCAATTTCAGTGGCACATTTAACCCTTATCGTCCCGATTCCTTTGGGAACATTCTATGTTAATTGGATCTCCATTGCATTTGCATTGGGGGTGTTAACAAGCACAGTCTATGAATATTAATTACCCAGAAGTTTTTGGTCCTCTGAAAAAAAATACTTTTCTTGATACATATTAATTCTGGGAAGTTTTTTAAAGTGAAAAGCTCATTAAAATTGCACAAGGCCCACGTTTAAACGTATCCCCATGATATTGCGGCATCTTTAACTTCCCTATCCCTAATAATTCGGGTCAAATCATCCAAAACAAAGTAATGCTTTGCTTTTCATTTGCTTGTATGTAAAAATTCCAATCTGATGAGTTAGCTGTACTGTGTAACGGCAATACGGCTACAGCTTTCAAAAATTACGTTTTCATGCATTCCTATTTATGCATGCGCGCTGTCGGTGCGTTTTATTATTTCACAAGCGTGAAGGATTACGGAAAGACGAGGGTTATTCTTTCATGAGAAAACTCAAATGGTGCGTTAAGGCGAAATCCTCCCTCGCTGCTTTTAGGACTCCAAATAAGCCATCTAATACTAAAACAACACGGATGCATTTCCCAATGCAGTCGCAGTCAGGCAGCTGCTGGGAACACCTGCTCTGAGTGTAGAGTTCCCCTCTTTAAGACACACACACACACAAGGTTATCAAAGCCCATCCGGCCTCAACAAACAATAAGGAGTGTCTCTCACTCCCTAATGGTACCAGCATAGCAAACATGTACATGCACATACATTACAAACACATACGAATTGACCCTCATTTTAAAGAAGGGGATGCCTACATCAACAATAGGATGTGGAACAATAGGACAGTGCTTTTTATGCACATGCACTCATGCAACCCCCCAAACAGACGCACACACATTTGGTGCGTATGCACATTACAGCACTTGTCTCCATTTCTGACCGTTTGACCCAATATCCATTAGCGGCTCGCATTCAAACGTGCACACTCTCGATTGTCCGGTCTCACACCAGCGCGGAGAAGTCACCGTCATTTCTCTGCTGTCAATCAAACCCCCTCATAAACAGGATGTAAACGACTTTAAACTCATGTAGGTGCATTTATTGCGGGTGAATTGCGTGTCATCTGAGATCAGAAGTGCCAGTCGCTACATCCAACATCCTGCTCTAAATATCATCCCAAACGAACACATCAGGGGGTATCGGGGGGTTGGAAGTGCACTGCCACAGGAATATATATTGCCTGCAACAATTAGTTACAATCCCAAAAAGCAATATGCTTCAATTGCAGCAGCCTTTAGAAAAACCCTCGTGATCAAGTGTTTCTGTTTTTTCCACGCGCAAATGATTATTTCTCCTCTCTTCTACGTACAAGCACATTAATGTACAATTTCAATCTCCATCTGTACGATTACGAATCAGAACGGCCATCAATCGGCAGATCCAGCCGAGAGATTCATCTCGTAATAAAACTGTCACCTGTTCCAGGATAAAGACAGATGTTGCCAGTTGGGTGATAACATAATTAAACCGTTCGACGAGGGATTCCATAAAATTATCAAAATTGAAGGAAGCACTAGCGTTTTACCAATAAAGCAATTTGGGGCAATATGCGGTGTCATAACTCCAATCTCCTCCTCGGAATTTGCAATAACTTTGCCTTTCTCTAGTGCAATCTGACAATATTAACAGTTTACAAGCAGAGACCTTAAAGCAAAATGCCTTGCTCTCCTTCTGAGAAAGAGGGCATCAGATGCACGGGTGGGTGTGCGTGCACACACGTTTTACTACTGTATACACCGAATAGGGCTCTGTTCCAAAACGTAGTAAGGTGCCTAGTGAGGCAGCATTTTAAAGTATCATAGATTTATTCATAATGCAAGACCTATTTGAACAGGTTGGATAGATTTGGTCTAATTCTGGTATTTGTTCACACAGAAAAGATCCATTAAGCTAGTTTTCTGTGAACGAAAAAATAATTTTTTTTTTAATGCATTTTCATCCTTTACCTTCTTGCAATCTTTTTTTCCCTTTTCTGTGTGAGCAGATCTGCCTTTCTTCTCCTCTTTTTATGTTTCAATGTTTTAATTTATGCTTTTTAGAGTATTATGGTGTTAGTTTAGCAACACTACAAAATCTTTTGTTAGTTACAAGCAGGCTCAAACGGAATCCGCGATTAAACACACATATTTGTTTGTGAGCCATCATTGGCAAGCACATAAATCCTGCGCGAGCTGTTTGCTGTGACCATTTTTAATGATTGAGAGCATGAACCATTTGATATTTGAGATGAAATAAAACTTACTGTACGTGACGCAACTGTCAGCACATGATCATTTTAATATAAAGTTATATTTACATTGAGTTGTAAAAATTATGAAATTATCTTGATACATGCTAAATTTATAATGAGAACATATTAACACAAGCTTTTTTTCTTCCACTATAACACTATAAACAATTATATGTAATTTTGTATACAAAATATAATTCAATCTTAGCATGCACATTATCTGGTTCATGTTGCTCCAATTAACTGATGCATTTATTTTCATTGTAAACCTTAAAAAAGTAATTATTTTAGATGCAATTTTGTAATATTTACAGCTTAAATTCTCTAATATTCTTTTAAAACATTTAAAATTATTCCGCAGAATAAAAAATATGCAGAAAAAGTCTGCAGATTCCCTCTGGCCCTGGTTATAAGGTTTTATGGTTTGATGTATTTTTTTCATTGTAAACCTTAAAAAAGTTATTATTTTAGATGCAACTTTGTAATATTTACAGCTTAAATTCCCTAATATATTTTTAAAACATTTCAAGTCATTCTGCAGAACCCCCCCCCCCCCCCCAAAAAAAATGCAGAAAAAGTCTGCAGATTCCCTCTGACCCTGGTTATAAGAGTTTAGGGTTTGATGTATTTATTTTCATTGTAAACCTTAAAAAAGTAATTATTTTAGATGCAATTTTGTAATATTTACAGCTTAAATTCTCTAAGATATTTTTAAAACATTTCAAGTCATTCTGCAGAACCCCCCCCCCCCTAAAAAAAATTGCAGAAAAAGTCTGCAGATTCCCTCTGGCCCTGGTTATAAGGGTTTAGGGTTTGATGTATTTCTTTTTATTGTAAACCTTAAAAAAGTAATTATCTTAGATGCAATTTTGTAATATTTACAGCTTAAATTCTCTAATATCTTTTTAAAACATTTAAAATCATTCCACAGAATTTTCAAAAAAATAAAATAAAACATTTGCATTAAAAATGTGCAGATTCCCTCTGGCCCTGGTTATAAGAGTTTAGGGTTTAATGTATTTATTTTCATTGTAAACCTTAAAAAAGTAATTATTTTAGATGCAATTTTGTAATATTTACAGCTTAAATTCTCTAATATCTTTTTAAAACATTTAAAATCATTCCGCAGAATTTTCCACAAAAAAACAAAAAAAGTTTGCAGAAAAAGTCTGCAGATTCCCTCTGGACCTGGTTATAAGTCACACCGCTTGCCCTAGTGGGGTTCTAGTCCTACATGTTGCAGATGCTTACCGAGATACATCACTTGTGACCAAGCCAAAAATATCACCTGACTCGCTTCCACGCCTCGCTCAACAAGGGCGCGGGGAACGGGCAAAAAAAAACACAGTGATAATTGGCTAGCCTTATCTTATGAATTGTAACAAAGTGTGTGTCTGACAGAACACACTGGGATGGGTTTGCCCTGCCATCAAAGAAAAGCAATTACTCACGTTGTAGCTTTTCCTGTCTGTCTGTTTTTTCTTTTGCGGTTATAAGTTGATGCTGGAATGGTTTTGAGTGGGGGAGGGCGTTTTAAAAAACCTCTCAAATATGATTAAAAAAAGACTGCAATGAGACGGGCCATTAATATTTAACATTTAAGGGCAATATCAGCTGAGGAGGATTCCTGGAAGTCACTCTGAATGTCGGAGTCAAACGTAACTTGCTTAAACCTGCAAGAGATTAAATATGCGCTGACTTAATCGCACATAACTCATCAGGAACCGTGGTATACGGCGGCTCGGATGCATGGCCGGAAAGAGTAGAAAACAACTAATTTCCTGTAATCGTTTTCAGAAAAAAATGAAAAAGACTTAGCATTAGTAAATTTTACATCAAGCTCAGACAATACAAAGACTCAGCTGGGTAGCTTCGTTCAATGCATTAACGTAATTTCCGCTAAAACAGGAAGTAAAGAGCTCATTAAAGTTCTACTTAAGACCTGCAGGTGTAATTGCACATCGACTCGAACAACACCACAGAAGTATGAATGAAAAACGGCACTTAGTCTATGGTGTCGAGGCTACGTGTCACTTTTCATTCATAATTCTGTGTCGTTGTTTGCGCCGATGTGCAATTACACATGCAGACTGCTAGTATGTAGTATTCATGCGTGTAACTTACAATAGTGACTGATGTTGCAGTTTGAGTTAAATATCACACCTCAACTTGGACCATCTTTGTTTTTACTGTTGTAAGTATAAATCTGTATGAGAAAATGGGATATGTTGGGGAATCTAGCAAACCAATCACAGCACATGAGGTCCACGTAGCTTTGATGCAGTGCGCGTTAGGCTACGCCATAGGCTACAGCATATGGTTGCCGTCTCTGCATAGGCTACGCAATACACTAGGCGTAGAAGTAAAAAACTTTTAGGGAGGGACATACTGAATGGCTCCTCCTCTTTTAAAATATGCAATAGAATTTGATGAGATGTTGCAAAATTATGCCATAAAAATCCTTGTTGATGTTCTCAATGCTTTTACCTTCTAAAATAATTTTTAGAAGGATATTACTATATCCTTAAAGAGACAGTTCACCCAAAAATGAAAATGATGTCATTAATGACTCACCCTTATGTCGTTCAAACCCTGTAAGACCTCTGTTCATCTTCGGAAATACAGTTTAAGATGTTTAAGATTTAGTCAGAGAGCTTTCTGACCCTCCATTGAGAATCTATGTACGGTATACTGTCCATATCCAGAAAGGTAATAAAAATATAATCAAAGTAGTCCATGTGACATCAATGGGTCAGTTAGAATATGTTGAAGCATCGAAAATACATTTAGGTTCAAAAATAACAAAAATTACAACTTCATTCAGCATTTTCTTCTCTTCATTTCTGTTGTAAACCGCATGCACGTGACTGCAGTGACGTGTCTGACATACAACGCTGCTGACGTGTTATCTGGTGCGCCCCAGCTTTTTATTTGTGCCAGAGCTTCATTTACAGTCTGAGGGAGATGTACGCTGTACGTTTGAAAGAAAAAAATCTTTACAAACATGTCTGAGAATAACACGTAAGCAGCATTGTACGTCAGCATTCGCATTGGCAACAGATGTGGAATAGAAGACAATGCTGAATAAAGTTGTAATTTTGTTATTTTTGGACCAAAATGTATTTTTGATGCTTCAATAAATTCTAACTGACCCACTGATGTCACATGGACTACTTTGATGATGTTTTTATCACCTTTCTGGACATTGACAGTATACCGTACATAGATTTTTAATGGAGGGTCAGAAATCTCTCTGACTAAATCTAAAACATCTTAAACCGTGTTTCCAAAGATAAACGGAGGTATTACGAGTTTGGAACGACATGCGAGTGAGTCATTAATGACATTATTTTCATTTTGGGTGAACTATCCCTTTAAGGCTATCACAGTCATACTAAAAACAAGTTAAAATTTGACTCCATGGGGACTTTAAAAGCAGATGCGAATGCCATAACTGGCATATTTACGGACATGTGATGAATCTTCAGCTCCAGTGAAGTATGCATGATTCTCTAGTGCATACTCCAGAACCGGCCTGCAAACTCCAAGAAGGGACCCACGTAGTGCAAACTGCTCTCAGCACATTTTATTTGGGAGTATTTGCACCTCATAACTCTTTTGGCCGTTCTGCCAGCGTGCATAATTCCTTTAACAAATAGAGTGCTAAAACAACAGAGAACGTGCAAGCAAAAAAAGTGACGGGTATCATTCGCCCCACAGCGACTTCCTGTTGCAGAAGTAGCAAAAACAAACAAAACAGTTAAAAACACTCAAAATGTTGCTGTTGCAGAGCAGCAGGCCGTCTGTATTCGCTTTAAATCTTTATCTCTCCCAGCATCTTCACTTCCTCATCAAAAGATGCTGCTGAAAACCACAACTTCTCTTTCTGCCTAGCTGAGTGCAAGACAAGACTGTGAGCACTCTTTGAAGGGGCTGCGATGGCAGCCTGCGATCAGTACAGGATTGACGCCGGTCTCGCTTTCTAAATGCGCCCTTAAAGATCAGTTTCAGGTCAGTAAGTGGCCTGTACGGGGCACACAATTGGGTCATATTGTAGTAGAGTTTCGCGATCTTCAGAGATGTGATCTGGAAGATGCCAGTGTGCGTCTATCTTGGTTGCGTGGCCATGGAAGGATGTTTGTATTTTGAATAGGGAAATTCCGGGTGGCTGCGTTCGCTACCGAAACTGAACCGATGGCTGACACGTGACCAGAAAAGTACACAAACACAACAGAGACAGTTACTGTATGCATACAGTATAAATGTATATAATGTATGCATATGCATCACATGGATGTCTGCAGATGTTCCCTGATCTTCTGGACCACAAACCACAGAGAAATAAATTGCTCATCGAAGACGATACTTGCGCCATAATGGTTAAATATTTGCATGAACCATTTAGGAGGCAAACTACATTCGGAGTAGGAGGATCAAAGACATTTAAGGTGGCTTTATTCGAATCTAAAGTCTCTGTTCTATCTAAAGAAGTCCCATTTAGGGACACGTCTCTTTATATAAGGTAATAGCACTAGGGATTTGACTTCCTAATGGAGATGTTTAAATGAAGCTTATGGTCTACTTCCCCCCAAATCTGACTAGTTCGAGAAGATAAATTCCCCTGTCAAGGTCGAGATGATCAAACAGATTACAATTATTTTATCCCTCGTCTTTATTAATGAGCACTGTCTTTCATAGTTATGTCGTCTAATCAGGATAGATGACATGTCAGCCTCCAAGTTTGTTGTTTTTCACGTATTTAAAGAGACGTGGGGCTTTATAAATTGAGAGATGTTAAAATTGTAGAGCTTGTCAGGGGAGAAACGGGGGCTTTCGCAGATTCAAAAAGGTCACACTTTGTGCACTGCACGCACGAAACAATGCGTAGGAATAATTCTGTCAATTATCACGTAGTTGAATGCTTGTTTGTAAAAAAAACCCAGCTGGGAGTAATGATCAAAAAGAGATGTAAAAATTTGCATTAAAATGACAATTAAACTAAAATACTACTGTAGCTTTTCCGATTGTTTTATTTGCTCCCTACATAGACAGCTTCCCTTCTAAGGCAGCAACCTAACTGAAATGGAGCATTAAAGGGATAGTTTACCCCAAAAAAATCATTATTTACTCTCATGTTGTTACAGTTCTGTATATTTTAAGATATTTTGAGAAATGTTTCGATCAGAAGCACCATTGACTTCCACAGTATTCTTTTTCCTATTATGAAAACCAATGGGGCCTCTGATCCGTTTAGTTACAAACATTCCTCAAAATATCTTTGTTCGAAAGAAAGAAATGTATACAGGTTTGTAACAACATGAGAGTAAATGATGCTAGATTTTTATTTTTTGGGTGAACTCGCTCTTTAAAATATAAAAGTGCCATGCGTTGGTGTGGACATTTAATATAGTTTTTTACAACAGAGATTGATGTTTGCATGCTAAACAATGCTGTTGCTAAGGTAACAACACAAAAAAATCTAAAAATCTGATAATAATAACTTTCAGTCATAAAAATATTTATAATTGACCTTTTATCTTGATGCTGTCCACTATTGGGTGTTTGTGCACACACTTCTGTTCCCACACATTGCAAAGAAACGTTTCAAGTTACTATGACAATCTCTTCCTCTGCCAGAAAACTAAGTGAACTAACACGAGGTTACCATTCACACTCATGATAGCCCGATAAAGCCCTCTGATTGGTCGCAATCAGCATAAATCTACAGTAAAATATGCAGTTCCCTTTTTGCGTTCTCTCTTTATTTCTTGATTCGCTCCTTTTCGTTCAGCGTCAAATGCAGATGCCTGACACGATCAGGCACTCTGGTGCTCACCCTCTCTTTATCTCTCCTTTACTTCTTTCTCCATTTCCTTGCATTCATCACAGTTGTAACCCCTTTTGTCTCAGCCGAGTGAATCAGATTGAGCCCCTGGCACAGAATGAAGGCAAAGTCAACAGGAATTAAGTTTCAGTGCAACTGTTTACTCAACTGTGGCCTGCAGTTATTGAAATCTTATCCACGGTTTTGTGTGACGACTGCGGTAATGAATTCAATATGGCTGTGATTTTCGAACTGACAACATCACGCTAAGTCCAAAACGCACACAACAGGCTGAAGTCATGCGGATGACGGGAGAAGCGTAAGCGAGAGCCAATCACAGATGCCACAGAGTGATTGACAGCAATGTGCTCTAAACATTAAGAAAAGTATAACGCACAATTCTTTACAAGGCTAATTGTATATCTTGAATTGTATATATACTATAAACTCAATGAAATAACGTTTGTACATTAAGATAAAATGTGTCATGATAGAAATAATATCACCACTGGGGAATTTTATTGATGTAAATAATTTTCAAACAATAAATATTAATATATATTTATTACTAAGAACTAAATTCTGAAATAAAAATGTTCTACATGTTATTCATTCATATAATGAACATTAATGATTTTTCTTTACATTTTCTATACACAGAGCTCAAGTTCATTGTATACTTTTTTTTTCTTTTGATTGACAAGATATATCGACCATGACTATTGGATGTCTTTAAAATATCATCCGATAGTGTGAAAAATAGTTTTTATCAGCCTATACCAATTATTGGCCGATGTATCGGTGCAACTCAAATTTTTAGGAATTAAAAAGGGTCAATAATATATGAATGAATTTATTATTTTGAACAGAAATCATCAATCAGCTTGTAGTCATAAAAAACACAGAGCTACAGACTAGTCAATCCTGTTTTCATTTTAATTTTAACTTATGCAGACTTCAGATATTACAAGCTAGACGTCAGATATTTCCTATGAACGTCCTATTAATCTTATAATAGTAATACACAATCTTGAAATTCAACAGAATACAAAAAACAATCCATTGCATAAAAGCGAAACAAATCAGTTGTGGGCCGCTCTCTGCCTTCAAAGCCGCTGTCATGCAGGCCTGTCCTTAAAACAAAGGCGCAACGGTCTTTAGTTCAACGACAGCCATGTTACTCCATCGGACAGCTACATCAGAGGCTCCTAACCCACCAAACAACCTTTGACAACATCTCCCATCATGCCGTGGGGCGCAGACAACACACGACTGGCTGATCTTTTCAATGCTACTTTAATGCACTGTCACATGGCGAACACAACGCTCACACTGACAAAAAATAGCCTGTCTCTTTATTTCAGTCTGAGTGAGAATGTTTTGGGTCATGTTGTGTTTTTTATAATATTAAGTAAAATGGCTGCAGCATAATTTCTAGGAAGCTCTTTGAAATTCATTATGAGTGTTTACAACGCGACAGGTGAAATCTGTAGCTTCTGGATGGACGGCACACGTACACAACTGTCCGTACATTCCTTTACACCTGTGTATTTTTACGATGCAATGCGTTTGATGAATATTTCACTTGAATGCAGATGCAGAGATGCCAGGATAAACACACAGGCAACCGAAAGCACAATCATAGAAAGAGCACTTAGTGCGTTTAAAAATTCAAACTGCTCTCAATATACATAAATAATCATAATAATGTTTTTATGTACTCTGCATGGAAGGGGTGTGACAATTAAATATTTATGAGCACTTAAAGAGGAGAGAGAGGATGCTGTTGACATGCGTTAATAAAGGACAGGTGAAGAAAATAAAGATTGGTGAAAGAAAGAAAGAACGATTGGTGAAAGAAATAAAGAAAGGTGAAAAAAGAAAGAAAGATTGGGAAAAGAAAGACAGAAAGAAAAAAGAAAGAAAGAAAGAAAAAAGAAAGAAAGAAAGATTTGTGAAAAAAAAAGAAAAAATGGTGAAAGAACGATTGGTGAAAGAAAGAATGATTGGTGAAAGAAAGAAAGAAAGATTGGTGACAGAAATAAAGACTGAAAGAAAGAAAGAAAGAAAGAAAGAAAGAAAAAGAAAGACAGAAAGAAAAAGAAAGAAAGAAAGAAAGAAAGAACGAACGAACAAACGAACGATAGATAGATAGGTGAAAGAAAGATTGATGAAAACAAGAAAGATTGGTGAAAAAAGAAAGGTAGAAAGATTGGTGACAGAAAGAAAGACAGAAGGAAAGAAAGAAAGAATTAAAGAAAGAAAGACTGGTAAAAGAGATAAAGACTGACAGAAAGAGAGATTGGTGAAAGAAAGACAGAAAGATTGGTAATAGATAGATAGATAGATAGATAGATAGATAGATAGATAGATAGATAGATAGATAGATAGATAGATAGATAGATAGATAGATAGATAGATAGATAGATAGATAGATAGATAGATAGATAGAGAGGTGAAAGAAAGATTGATGAAAGAAATAAAGATTGGTGAAAAAAGAAGGGAAAAAGATTGCTGACAGAAAGAAAGAAAGAAAGAAAGAAACAAACAAACAAAAATTGGTGAAAGAAAGATTGGTAAAAGAAAGAAAGACAGACAGAAAGAGAGATTGGTGAAAGAAAGAAAGACAGAAAGTATGAAACAAAGAAAGAAAGAAAGAAATAAACATAGATTGGTAATAGATAGATAGATAGATAGATAGATAGATAGATAGATAGATAGATAGATAGATAGATAGATAGATAGATAGATAGATAGATAGACAGAGAGGTGAAAGCAAGATTGATGGAAGGAAGGAAGGAAGGAAGGAAGGAAGGAAGGAAGAAAGAAAGAAAGAAAGAAAGAAAGAAAGAAAAAGTTTGGTGAAAGAAAGAAAGAAAGAAAGACTGATTGGTCAGAGAAAGAAAGATTTACTACTAGAAAGAAAATGATTGGTGAATAAAAGATTGGTGAAAGAAAGAAGAGAAAAAAAGATATATTGTTGAGAGAAATGAAGATTGGTGAAAGAAAGAAAGAAAGAAAGAAAGAAAGAAACACTATTGAAAGAAAGAAAGAAGGATTGTTGAATGAAAATAATGTGAAATAAATAAAGAAAGATTGGTTAAAGACAAAAAGAAAAAAGATTGGTGAAAGACAGAAAGAAAGGTGAAAGAAAGAAAGAAAGATTGGTAAAAGAAAGAAAGAACAATTGTTGAAAAAATATCAAACAAATAAATAAATAAAGAAGGATTGGTGAAAGAAAAAAGATTGATGGAAAGATAGATAGATAGTTAGACAGATATATTGGTGAAAGAAATATTGATGAAAGAAAGAAAGAAAGAAAGAAAGAAAGAAAGAAAGAAAGAAAGAAAGAAAGAAAGAAAGAAAGAAAGAAAGAAAGAAAGGAGATTGGTGAATAAAAAAGAATCACCTGCTGTTGCTGGAAGTTCAAAATATCGGATGCTGTGATGTCAGAAGAAGGTGTGGCACTTTTGGATTGAACTTCTCGGTGTCCGTCCACGCCCGGTGGGAAGCCGTTCTGATTGGCCGTTCCATTGCTTGCCGCCTCTGTCCCTGACTCTTGCATCATGACTTAAAAACCTGCAGCAGAGAGACAAACAAAAGTGTTAAACAAAACCCCCATCGAAACTCTTTTACGCAAACATCAATTTCTCATTGTCCCGCTCAATTTCACTTTTCCCATTTTTCCCTGTCTGTGCTGTCCACTTCTTTGTTTGCAACATACCTTGACGTATAAGATAATACATGTGACAAAACTTTTATTTCAACAACACCGGTTTTTTTCTTTTTTCTTTCAGTACAGACACTCTGCAAGCATCCGAGTGAAAGGTGTGGGCTGAAAAGCTTTCAAATCATTTCTGTATGTCTTTCCTGTTTCTGCTGGGCTTGAAAATGAAGAAACAGCTCACATGGGATGGGAACCCAACCTCAGTCACGTCTCGGCAGAGATGAGGCCCAAGAAAACACGGACCGTCACAAACAAAACCCGTTCGAATGAAATGGATATATTTACTCGCATCGCTCCCAGAAGAGCCACAGCCCGATGGCTTTTTAATGGGAAACAGGGCAGGGGAGCTGGATGGATGACAGACCTCCCAAATCAAAACTTCTCAACTAAAGTTCACATCCTGGGTGTTCAGTTAACACCGCGGTCCCGGGCCTACACGCAAACAAACAAACCCCAAAATATTCAGATGTACTTCCAGTAATACATGATACTTTCTTGAAGGCATTTCAAATACGTATAATAGCTTCTTGTTCTCGCAAACCCTAGCTTACAAAATCTAGCTTTCCCCCTGAAGGCCGATCCATCCGTCTCGACCCAAGACTTAAAATGATATATTTGCATTTACATCAGCCATGGTTGGTGCCTCGTAGCCCCGTTTCAGACCATCTTAATGAAGCTGACCAAGTCGGGCAGAAGTAAATTAACTTGGCTTATTAATTATTGATATGAGGCAGAATGAATGCCCTTAAAGCAGTGGGTGCTAATCACAAAGGCAGGTGAAAATTGAAAAGAATTCAGATTTATAATGCTTTCCTCTCAGACAGTAATAAGATGGATTGATAATTGTTATCCGGGTTTGGATGGAGCAGAGGACAAACACATTGGGCACTGACCCATCTAGACCAACGAATGGCTGGGGTCCTCCATTGTCTATTTTTAATGGAGCTCAGGACTCAAGTATGAGAAACTGGAAAGACTACAATACACAATCAAAGAAGAAGAAAAAATAAAAACGTATATTATTTTAAATAATTTGTCAATTGAAGTGTTCACACCAGGGTTTGCCAGCGTACATAGTGATATAGTATATAATGCAAAAATGATGCTTCCATCACCCTGATTTTATTTGCATTTTGAAATCCAACGTGAAGCGCCAAATTCACTTAATTCGCAAAAAAGTTTTTATGTTCGCTTGAGGTGTTTTTTTACTTATGCAGAAAAAAGTAAATACAAATGAGGAGAGATGAGACGCATTTGCCGAATAAATTCTAAAGTAGCAAACATTAAACCCACGTGACTGATCATTTAGCTGTAGATGGTAATGTTGTCTTTCCCATATAAATTAAACTAATATTTGATAAAATTACAGCCTGACTGCTGGTCATGATCGAAATAACATAACATAACATTATTTAAATTTCAAACAATAAATATTGATAGAATTTATGATTACCTTTCATTTTGATTACATTATCAGGTTTATAATAATTATTTTTAAGAAGCTTACAATTGTATGGGGCTCAACCGGGTGTGCCTCATACATAGGGCTGGGACGATTCATCGTGCAAATGCGTGTTCTCTCAATGAAGACTTTTTTTGAAGAATTACGGTGAAATGCCGCTACATGCAAAACCCAGAGGGCGCTCTCGTGCAGAAATGCCATTTGTGCCCCAGAAGAATTACGATTAAAAACGCTGTTCCAGGAAATATAAGCATATTACCATCGCTGTTCTTCAAATTGTTTCAAGTATTTTCATGATAATAAATAATTTTTTGAATTGTTGTGTTTGATGAGTGTTGTCTTTTTAAATACACGTTATAAACGACTCAGACACATAATAATTTTAGATTATTAGGAAGTCCTTATCAATCAAAGAGACTTAGTACACGCACGAGCTGGGCATGAAACACATAATCGGAGCCGTGTGATTCAGAATCGATTATAGACAGATCTTTTTATGTGAAGCCGCTGGCTCTTTGATCGCCCCCTGGTGGCTGGCTGCAGTACAAATTATAAACCCCGCCCTCTCCATCCAACGAACGGGATTCGTTCTCTAAAAGAAAAAAAATCTTTAAACTTTAGGGATGTAATGATTCAACCGTGTGTCCCATTAAAACAAAAATGTCTGAAATCGATTCTGAATCGCAAGGTTGCGATTCTTTGTTTCATGCACAGCTTGTGCGTATACTACGGCATTTGGTCAGTAGGAAGTCCTTATCAATCTAAAATCATAATGAGTCGAAGTCGTTTATAATGTGCATTTAAAAAGCAACACTCGTTAAACAAAATCATTTAAAATATTCTTTATTATCATGAAAATACCTAAAACAATTTGAAGAACAGTGATATAAATATTCCTGTAGACATTTCCTGGAATAGCATTCGTAATGCTACTTCTTCTGTGGCACAAAGGGAGTTTCTGCACGGGAGCGCCCCCTGGCGTTCGGATGTGCCTGGATTTCACCGTAATTCATTCAAATTCATTCATTGAGAAAACGCGCATTTGCACGGTTAATCGTTACACCCATAATAAACTTCCAATAAAATTTTCCAAAAGATGGATTTGGTCCTTTCAGGTATCATATTTTCTGGACTATAAGTCACTCCGGAGTATAAGTCGCATCATTCAAAAATGCGTCATTACGACGAAATAAACATATTTATAAGTCGCAGTGGACTATACGTCACATTTCTTTAGAAAATTATTTCACAAAATCCAAGCCGAAGAACCGACATTTAATCTGTAAAGGCAAGTTATTCAACTAAACAATAGAACACAGAACAGCAGGCTGAATAGATGTCCGTATGTTAACGTAACATTATCAGTTATTTACACGATACACAATAGCATACAGAACATACCTGGAAGGCTGAATAGGCTAAATGAACCAAACAAGCCAACGAGCATGAAGTTCGCCACCTCGTCATTCCACATCACTGAATTACATAAATACAGGAGCAGCATATAGCAGACTCTCGCGGCTGGAGACGGTAATGTTGTCTCTTGCCTAATTAATGTCAAATTTAATTCATACTGACTTACAAGACGCACCTGACTATAAGACGCAGCACCAGCCAAATTTCTGGGGAAAAAACGTGACTTATAGTCCGGAAAATATGGTAGTTGTTATATCACGCTGATATATGTTCAATTGTTCTTTTTTGATATAAGTTTCATTTTAGCTAGTAATTTGATGCTATAGAAACAGGGCATGTCGTTATGATTGGTGTAGTTGAATTTGGTGCGCAAGCGGTTGGGCGAAAGTTTGATATTGTGGCTCCGTCTCTGGCTCCACGGTTGATTCCTTCTGCGCATGCCTTGGCTCCGAACTGACGTTTTTACGTAACATGGCAGCGCCCATGGTCATACATTTTTGGCTTTAATTCATTACAATGGAAGGAAGCAACGTTGCGTCGCCCATCTTTTTTTTACAGTCTATGGGCTTGATGTCATCGTGATGGCCTTGCTGCCAGTACCTGCATCAAAAATTTGGCATTTCTGTGCACATCATTCAGTTTGGCAATTGCACTGCTAGTACATTTATAACTTGCCCAATCGTAACTAAATGCAGTCCTGTATCCATTTTCTAAGAGTGCCTGTTGGTTAGTAGGTTACCAATACCGCCGTCAATCGCTCACACAGCTTAATGGAAATGCACCTAATTGGTATTTGTTTGTTTTTTAAAGATATGCTTCACGTTTGGATGACAACCTAGCTTAAAAATCTAGGCCACAGCTTTTCCGCCCATTCCATACTTCCAAAAAACACTGAACTGTACACATGGGTCAAAATCATCCTTTCAATTAAAGACTAACAGAGCGAATAGCTGGTACTCTACCAAACAAGCTGTTTAGCAAGGTCCTCTCTTTCTCTCCTCTTTGTTGATGCGTTTAGTGTCTCATTTGTTTCCTTTCCTTTTTTTCATTCTGCTCCATAAAAGAGGCTGATAATAGCTATTATGCATGCACTGTCATTCCGTACTAAATTTTCATAATTATAAAGGAAGGGCGTAAATTTGCGAATGCGTGGCATCTCCAAAAGTAATCACGAGAATGCGCCGGGGGGCTATTTTAATGTATGCAAAACTAGTGACCCACAATAAAGACGTGAAGCCGCAACAAATGCGGAGTAATGCACACGTGCCCCAATGCACGTCTGAAGAGGGCCGGCTAAAATTAACACCCAATTAATTTGGGATTGACAAACAAATGAAACCCATAAATCTACTTTCTCATTAAATTTCATCAAGGAATAATTCAAAAGCTGCAATATCGCGCCCTAAAAAAAAAGGTTGATAGAAAATGCCTGTTATCCATCACAAATATCAAATAGATGGAGGAAAAATAACCTGGTGGACGGGCATTAATAATCTCAGTGCCGTTATGATTTAAGCTATTGTTTTAGTGTCTTGAATTTATTTCGCCTTTGTGGCTTCTTGATGTGCAATTTTGTATTTAATATGAACACGAATAATTGACAGGCGCACAAAAACACCACCCCACACAAACCGGTAAGACTTCACAAGAACCAGATTTGTTTATTTACAGTGTTTACCGATGCTTTAACTAAAACAAAGTCTTAAGACAAAAATGTCAAAATGATGGAAATTCCCGCCGAGATTAAAGCCCCCGCCAGCAGGCAACTATCAAACAAACCACCATCATCAGATGTCTGCACCTTTTCCAGGCAAAACGTCTGCTTGCTAAACACAACAAGTGTTTGGAACAAACAACAGATAATACAACAAGGTCAGAATTTTTGTTTGTTGATGTTTCGTTCGCTTCATTTGAAACTACACCGAAACATACACATGCACACAAAAATCACACGTATGCCACACCTGGCCGACTTGAAAGCATAAGCAAATAAAGAAAATCAAGAGCTTTCCCCTTATTTATTATTTCCCACAATTCGACTGGAAGAACATGTGCAAGACTGTTTATGGATCGCGTGTGTGTGTGTGTGTTTGTGTGTGGCGTTCACCAGCCCGGAAAGCAGACTCCATCATCGCAAAAAGATGCTGTCATTCCTGAAAGTTATGAAAGCCCACCTGCTCTTACAAGTCTGCGTTCTCACACCACCCTTGTTTATACAAGCGCTCAACAAAGGGACAACATTCATGATAAGCAGTCACAATAAGTACAAAACCCATGATCATTTTTGTTTAGGTTCAACCTTGTTGCTTGTCTAGACAACACAACGATCTGTATGACACAATAGGTGTGTGACCAGCTTTCTTTTTTCGCTGCAGTTCCCCAAGGATTCCAGACGAATTACACAGACAGCTGTATTTTGGCTATGGTGCTTTAAAACAAACAACAAACTTTGTAGCGTTTTTCAACGTTTCCCGCATGTTAACCCTCATCTAGTCAGTCATAAACTTTTTTATGACTGCAAAATAATACAAAGTACATTCTTAAGCTGGCAAAAACTAATATGATTGGCTCAATTTGCTATACTATATTATTTAATTAAACACTTATGATTTATGACCCTTCGTAATGACTATGCTTTAGGAAATCTTTGTCAATGAAGGCGATGGATGCTAAGCCTCTACAAAGTCTGTCTATCCGACGTCTTTGTATTTGGTTTGACCTTTAAGTCTCAGGATGTAACTTTGCATCACTCACTGGGCTATCTGAGCTAACGCTGTGTCAAGGTGAAGAAGAATTGCCCGTCGCCCCCTCTCACAGAGGAAATGACAGCGGTGATGAAACCAAACAGCCCTTGTAATCTCGCCGGCCCACTCCAGGCCCAACACATCGAGAAAACCCCATTGCGGTCTCCAGCCGTACCTTAGTTTGCACAGACAGGTTTGCTTTTTTTCTCGAGTTTGCTTCCACACCTTGTAGGGCGAACGTTTGTCCACCAGCTCTTACAAACAAAGCTCGCTATTTGTTTAATTCAACCGATTGCTGCCATGCCTACGGTAAACAAGAGGGCCTTTTCTTTCTGTTTATGAACAAACACATCTTCCCGCAAAGAGCAATTTAACATTAACCAGGTGGAATGATCAACAGATCGCATAGGTTACACGGAGGGCAAGCTGTAATGTAAACACTCTTCAGAGAAGAAAGGGTGACTAAAAGAACAGAAAGGAGCGGGCGAGCATAAATGGGCAGCGAGGTCGATGTAAATGCGGCGCTTCTTGAATAAACAGCTGGGAAAGAAACCCAAGACAAACAAACAGACGTTCTTCTGACATTTAAAGAAGCATTAAGATGGGTGGGCTACAGCTGGGGCCACTCGATGGGGCGGATCTTGCGGACCTTACGATCCTCCTCTAAGTCCGGCTCGGCTTGCGGAACAAACAGGACATGCTGGATCAACCTCGAGGAAAACGCAGCGAGAAACTTGTAAAACATGTTAAACATTAGCACAGTCAATTACTCAGTAACCAGTGCTCAAATATAACAATTATAGGTTCTTGTGTATTTACAGTCTTATAAAGCATAGAGATTGACTGTAGCGGAGAGCAGGGCACAACCGAATGCTTTTTGACTTTGGCTCTAGCATTCAAAAAATATTTAAGTTAGATGAATATTTTTTACACAATCAACACACACACATCTCTGCTACAAATGAACACTTAAAGATTGTTTGTGGGACCTACCGTTATCGTACAATTACACCGAAAGTGACAGTAGTGCAAACGTTACAACTTACCCCATACACTCTCAGAAATAAAGGTACAAACGTTGTCACTAGGACAGTAATAGGTATACCCATGTACCCAAAGAGTGCACATTAGTACTTCAAGGGTACATATTGGTAATTCAAAGATACATATTTGTACCTAAATGGTACATATTGGGACCTTTTTAAAGGGTACTGCCCCAGTGACAGCTTTTGTACCTTTATTTTTGACAGTGCAGGTGGGGTTAATTGTAACAAACAGAGGGTTTGTTGTAACACCTGCTAGAAAATTTTGTTTAAACACAAATAATTCAATAAAATTCTGTCTATATACTATATTGTTTATATATCTTCTTATAATAGATAGTAGATATTCACAAATTCATCCATTCATGATCCTACAAGACAGTGATTATAATAATATAAGGTTGAACTTGGTGACTTACAGACCCATCTCAGAAATCGAAAAAAAAAAAACATAACATGAAGAAATGTACTTTTATGCCTCCAAAACACTCTTTGTTCAATATCTTAACCAAAACACATCAAAAATTTTCACAAATTCACAGGAAATCCTCTTCTGATAGTAAAAAAAGGACAAAAGCGGAGATTGCTTGGCCTGTATAAATATGTAAAATAGCTGCGTTACAATTAACCCTGCGTAAGTTTGTGCCCCGCTCACTCCTACTGTAAATGTATTCATAAAGATAATGAATGAGGAAAACTTTAATGTATTTAACAGAAGTTGTACATAAATAAAACCCAGATTGAAGGTTAATATGAGCTATGCTTAAACTGACAGTTTTTTAGGGATGGTGGCCAAATGTGACCCTGGATCACAAAACCTAGGGATTATTTTCTTAATTGAGATGTATAGATTATCTAAAAGCTGAATAAATATTGGACAATATTTGGCTGAGAGACACAACTATTTCAAAATCTTAGGGTGCCAAAAAAAATCTAAATATTTTAAGTTGTCCAAATTAAGTCCTTAGCACTGCATCCATTCACAAAAATAAGTTTTTGATATATTTACGGTAATGAATTTACAAAATATCTTAACTTAATATACTAATGATTTTTGGCATAAAAGAAAAATCTATAGTTTTGACCCATGCAATGTACCGTTGGCTATTGCTCAAATATACCCGTGCAACTTAAGACTGGTTTTGTGTTCCAGGTCACAAATGTAGCTGTAACTTTATTCCAACATCTGTATGACCCACGAGACAGAGACCACAAGCATGTTTATTACCAATCATGTCCTTTGAGAGAGGCATTTTATCACAGGTTGCGTCAGGGGGACCGTCCCTGTAACTTTAAATAAAAAAACTTTGTTTATAGTGAAATACAGAGTACTGGAAACCAAAGATACATATTTTTTTTTAATATAGTGCATTATCTGCAATTATTTAGTTTAAAGAATTTAATTTTATCCTCAAAACATTGTAAAATACTACATTAGGGGGGAGCGGGGCACAAACTAACGCGGGGTTAACTGTAACGCAGCTACTTTACATATTTCTACAGGGCCGAGCAATCTGTGCTTTTGGTCTTTTTCTCTTACTGTCAGAAGATGATCCCCTGTGAATTTGTGAAAAGTTTTGATGTGGTTAAGATATTGAACAAAGCATAAAAGTACATTTCTTTATCTTAAGTTTTTTTTTATTCTGAGTTGTGTGTGCAAGTCACAAAATCCAACCTTATATTATTTTAATCACTTCTTGTAACCTAAAACATAACACCATTTTTAAACATGTCAGCAACTCCTAATAACTTATAGCTGGGATTTAATTTTTTTTTACATAGCGAGGTTAGTTTTAACACAGTGTTACAACTAGGGCTGGGAATCGATTCAGATGATCCAGATCGATTCAATTTCGATTCACAAGCTCTCGAATCGATTCGATTTCGATTCTCGGTTCGATTTTCGATTCAAGTGGGTAATTAATAAAAAGAAATTAAAAGCCACAACACTGTCGTTGTTGTCTTGCTTGCGAAATCTAAAATGCTTCCATATCTCTTACTTTTTATGTGAAGGTGGCATCAACGTCAATGAAGCACCTAAAACCACCATTTTAATTAACTGAATGAAAGAATGACAGGCTCCTTGGTAACATCGCGCAAGGCAAAAAAGAGGGTGACATCTAGTGAACAAGACTAGTAATTTGATTAATGTTAATCTTAAGTTTAATGTTTGCAGGAAAAAATATGGGAAAAAAAAATCGATTCTGCTCTTTGAGAATTGATTCTGAATCGACCATGTTTAAAAAACGATTAATCGAAAAATCGAAGTTACAACTAAGCCTCCAGTATACAATGATAATAAAACGAAAACAATGTAAATAATATTAATCAAAGTGATAACTGTTAATACAATATCAGGGGAAACAACTCACTATTATTATTTTTTTTGTCTTAATTTTGTAGCCCTTTAAAAAAAATCTATTTGGTATGCATTGATACACAATACAAGAATGGTTAGATGAATGAATGTGTGGATTTTAGGGGTGTGACGAGACACTTCATCCATGAGACGAGACGAGATGATACACAAGATTGGGTTCACGAGAACGAGAAAAGACGATATTTTTACACTTTTTAAGAAATTCTCAATGATAAAATAATTGAATAAGAAACTGAAATCACGTCATTTTTAAAAGCTTTAACTAATCAAGGACTGGCCCTAACAATTATTTTGCCAACTGATAATGAAGTAATTTGTTATTTTTGGGTAATAAAAATAGACCCAAGTCAGCAGTAGCCTTTAAAATTACATAATAACGAAGATGCAATAATAATTGGTTCAAAAAAAGTATTAAAACCAAGTTACATTAAACAACATTACATGAACAAACACATTACATTTGTGTCCTATAAATAAAAAACATTATGTATTATAACAAATGCCTGCAGGGGGCGATAGTGGACTCGTCTCGCGGACGCTATCTTCACTTTCACCTTTAACTTTAGACGGAGAGAAACGCTTATTTTTAGCCAAACAATGTTTAAACCCATTTGAATATCACACGAGTTCACAAACGAACATCATTGGAAACCCAAACAAAAAAGCAAACGCAGTAAAAGACAGAATATAATGCATGCACTGTAAAAGGTTCAAACAGAAAGCTGCATCCTCCGGAGGTCGCATATGCAGGCTGCATACGTTATTTCAGTTAATTATCTGAGCATTACATTCGCAAGTCGTGAGCATATTACAACAAGTTGCGATTAACTAAATAAGAAGTAAACTTTATAATTGTTAATATTCTCTAATAAGACAGTCTTTATGAAGTAAATCTCGTCACACCCCTAGTGGATATCTATATATATAAACAATATCCACCTTTAGTATAAAGACAGAATTTTATTGAATAATTTGTGTTTAAACAAAATTTTCTAGCAGGTGTTACAACAAACCATCTGTTTGTTACAATGAACCCCACCTATGGGGTAAGTTTGCACTCCTGTCACTTTTGGTGTAATTGTACAATAACGGTAGGTCCCACAAACTATCTTTAGGTGTTCATTTGTAGGAGATATGTGTGTTGATTGTGTTAAAAATATTAATCTAACTTAAAGGTGTAGCGGAGGATTTTCTCGAATTTTAGAAAAGAACCGCCTTCTCCACTTTTTTAAAAAATGCAATTGCGCAACACTCTTGATTGACAACTAGGACCAATAGTCTTGATGATCCACCCGGAAAAAAAAATCCTCCGCAATACCTTTAAATATTTTTTGAATGATAGAGCCAAAGTCAAAAAGTGTTAGGTTGTACCCCGCTCTCCCCTACTAATATTATACTTTTACTGGTCAAACAAGAGCCAGGAATTTTGTAAAACAGTAAATGTAAAAGTCCAAAGAGGTTTCAGCAACATTCTGTGTGGACCTGCCAATAACTCTCTATAATATTTGAAATAGACAGCCGCACTTAAAAGTTTATTTAACTTCAGTGTCGTAACACCATCTCAAGTTTCATCCAAGCAAAGTAAACTGAAGTAAACCACACACTTAAATCTCATCCTGACAAACCGAAAAGCAATGCACTGAAAATGACTATTTGCCAGAAAATAAAAACACTTACAGTATGTGATTAAGCAGAATGTCCAGACTATATGTCTTACACAATGAAAGTAGATGGTGATGACCAATGGCCAACTTTCCAAAACGTATCCAAAAGTTTCAATATCATACTGAAGCTCTTTCTGGTGTTCATACTGAAGCCTTATTCATTTAAGACATGTAGGAGTGAGTTGATGACAGAAATGAGCGCTGAAAAATGCACTGTAACGTTGTTGAGAAGAAAAGCCTCAATTTTTAACAATGACTCAAGTCTACCGTTAACATTTCCTAGTGCAGCATTTTCCACTCGCTCTCACATTCGTTTTATTTCACTTTCCAAATCGATTTCCTCTCACTCTGAAGACTACAAAAACAAGATACAGAGGTCTAAACACATATTTATTACAGATTTAGGAGAATGTAATCCAATTTTCATGCATAAAATCTCACCAGACCATCAACGCAACTCCAGGCTTGACGTTCAGGATGCCATTAAACGGAAGAGAACTCTTAAAAAGTATATTTTGTATAATATTAAAAGGCACACATTAAAAACTTTAAAATTTATCTCCTCCGGATAGATTTATGCCAAAGTCTGCATGGCAATAAAGGCCATGCTGTGCCGAGACAATGATAGAACGCGCGAAGTAAGGCAGGCCACGGTATTTTTAGCGTAACAGCCAATAGAGACCAAAGTAAATAAAAAAAGTCTAATGAGTTTTAATGCAGCTGCTACCAGGATAGAAAGGACAATTTTGGGATGTGGAACTACAGTTTACGGCAAATTCCTGAGCGACTCTCCTTCAAGCGACATTGAAGGATTTGTTCACAGACGGCTCATGATGATTAGCTCGCTAGCGAGGAGTCGGTTACTGCGAGCGGGGTCTCACCGTGCTCATGCGAGGCATCAAGTCGACTTTCACTCAAAAAGCCCCACAGCACAATGGACAAATTAGAGCTGTCAAACACCCGCACGCACTCCGCTAAGAAAACAAGGCGTTCAATCTCCTGCATCCGCTGGGACTGGCCAAAGTGCATATTGTTTTAATATTATTTAAAAGTGTGTCATATATTTTTAATCATTGTTACTTGAAACTCGTGCAAGGAGCTCTCCCACGGGTGCACGGTGTGGACGTTTGGGTAGAGGAAATGTGTCAAGCGCGTATTTGTGGGACGGGGAGTTTAGCCCCGGCGAACTTTGTCTAATTAATAATTCTAGTGTAAACCATGAGAGGGCCTGTATTATTAGAAACATCATCTAGGGGGTAAATTACCCAGTTGCAGTGCCATCAAGTCAATTGGCAATAATGGAAAAAATAACAACATAACTAACATCCTGGATACCTGATACACAGCCTACGACTTTGTAGTAACAAAGTGCTCAGCGAGACAATTACTGTAAATATGCGGGTGGTTGATATGACTCGTCAAGCAGCGAAAGCAGTTTCCTGCGGTGTGTCGTGTTATACTTTATCTAAAACTATTTCAATGACACTTTCCTAATTCTTGTAGAATTATTATGAACGCTGTTTTTATGAGCTCGTATTAATTAAAAGACAGCATGGGATATTTCTCCTTTTCACAATGGGTTTGTCATACACTAAGGCATTTAAAAAAGCATTTATTTAAGGTTATTAAACCAAACCCCACAAATCAATTTCAATATCTGGTTTATTTGCACTACCTTTCTTTATCTGCACTGACTGAATATGCAGAATTTTTGTCAAATCGACATATATGTTTATGCTAGTTTAACTTAAAAATTTCCGTTTCACAGGTCAAAACTTTAAATAGTAGGTCGAATTGACTTGCAAAACCAGTTTTACTTTAATGGCAATGAAAGGGTTATTAGTCAGTAATTGAAATGCCTTAGTTTCACTTTAGTCAATTCATTGGTCTTTTGCTACAACACCATCTACACTGAAAAAAATGATTCATTGAATTTAATAAAAAAATTTAAGGTAAGTGGTTGCAATCAATTTATTTAAGCTACATTTAAACAAAAATATTAGTAAAGTAAAATAAAATATAAAACCTTTGTTTAAATGTAGCTTAAATAAATTGATTGCAACCACTTACCTTAAAAAAAATGATTAAATTCAATGAATCATTTTTTTCAGTGTAATTACATGCAGAAATCTCCACTTCTTCACTGTCCTTTTTGAATAAAACTGCTGAAAAATATCGGCAATATCCTAATATATTTAGTAAAGCTCCTTTAACCGGGTAAAAAAAACTCTTGAACCATGACTTATGCGTACTGTCATTCATTTAGTTTTTCCTCCATGCACTTAGAGGATGTTTTGGTGAAAATCAACATGGCATTGAACAGATTCTGCAAACCACACGGTTAACCCTCATTTTGTTTTAACCCAAATACATAAGTACACTTAACCTAAACCCTAAAAAATTGTTACTGCATTACTTAAGTGTTTTAGTTTAATGCATGAATTGCATGAAATTTTGGGTTGAATTAATTAATTTTAGCTTTTTAAATCTCTGGATCTGAAAATGTTACCCATCACATATTGAAGCTTCCATAAAAAAACCCTTACTGTTATGAGTGTTGTTTTGCTGTTTATTTTCTTTATTTATACTACTGCAGTTGTTTTTGATATCATTGTTACTTATTATTTTCATGGTGAAGTTAAGAGCCCGTCTATTTACTTCATGAGACTTGATTACTGTTACCATTATTGAGACTTGTGTGTAAAGTTTAAACTTTTGCTTCACTTGATGTTACCTTTGCTTTGCAAGGTGGCCTCTTTTTTTTGAAAGGCAAAGATTGCAAAGTTCTCCTAACATTATACGTTTTTTAAAACTATGTTAAAATAAAACATGTGAAATATGTTTAAGTAATGATTTGTAGAATAGGAAATGTTTAGTTATTTATTTGCTAAAACAACGTTATTTTGTGTATTTTGTATAATACAATGTTTGCGTGTGGTTTATGGTTAAAAACTCATTATTTTCCACATACCGTACATTTTTGTAGCTCCAGATTTCCTGTCTTCCTGAAACACATGGATTTTGTACAAAACTCTTCGATTTGAAAAGCGCTGTGTCCCTGATTGGACAGCTAATCTGTACATTGTGATTTGCCTGAATACCTCTGACGTCAACCAGAAATGTGACGCTCCTTACCGTGTTTGAAAGATTTGGTCACAATGCAATGCATACTGGAGTTAATTTATAGGTTATGAGTCAAAGCGGGAGGAATTATGATAATGTCGGTCTTGTCTACATCACCAATCCCAGGAAGTAAACTGTTGCCTACAATCCGTGGGTTTGTTGTAGTCCAAGAAAAGAGATTTACATTGGAGACGATAACTCGCGTCATTGTTTACTTTGTACCTTTTGCATATCGTTAACATGTACTAATACACAACAAAGTAAATGTAAAATCACAAATCGGCACATAGGTGCCCTTTAATCTAATAAGGCAATCTTTTTTGTTGAATAAACTTGTCTGTTGCTTAAGGGCGATTTATAGTCGTGCGTAGGTCCTACGGCGTAGCAGCGACGGCGTAGGTTCCGCGTCGGTTTTCATTTATACTTGTGCGTCGCCGTCCGCGTCGACGTGCAAAGACACGCGAAACCGCTGGTTGGCAGTAATCACGCGTGTAACCACAGTAGCAGCAGAAGTTGTCACAGAAGAAGAAGCTAAGCAAGTTAACCCACAAACGAAGAAGAAATAGCAACTTGTTGTGTATAATTTGAGAAGACCAGCAATGATGGAAGTAAATAAACAGCGACTTATGTTTCAGTTTGAGTTAAATCACTCCTCAACTTGGCTCATCTTTGTTTTCACCGTCTCAAACGGAAATACCTATGACGCAGTTTTTTTACCTGACGGGAGGGGTTTTGGTGGACCAATCACAGCGCTTACCATCCGCGTAGAGCCGACGCGCTGTTAGAAATTTTGTGAGGTGCGCGTCAGGCTACGCAGAGCTACGCACAGGCTACGGATAGCCTACGCCGTAGCTACGCCGTAGGACCTACGCACGACTATAAATCGCCCTTTACAGTATTTCTGATTGGCCTGTAGGGCTGGGCAAATTTTTTTATTTTTTGATTTATAATTTTTTATTTTTTTATCTTTTTTTTTTACGTGGTCGAATCAGAGAATCTATTTTTTTTCATATTTTTTTCTGCAAACATTGAACGTAAGATTAACGTTAATCAAATTACGAGTCTTCTTTACTAGATGTCACCCTCTTTTTTGACTTGCGCGATGTTACCAAGGAGCCTGTCATTCTTAAATTCAGTGCTTAAAATGGCGGTTTTAGGTGCTTCATCGATGTTGATGCCACCTTCACATAAAAAGTAAGAGGTATGGAAGCATTTTAGATTTCGCAAGCAAGACGACAATTACAGTTTTGTGGCTTTTAATTTCTTTTTATTAATTAACCACTTGTAAACTTCTGTTCACTGTTCTTTTTTATTAATAAAGTATTAAATCTAAATTAATTTTAGAGTTGAATCGAGAATCGAGTATAAAAACCGACCAGAGAACCTGAATCGAAATCGAATCGATTTGAAAGCTTGTGAATCGAAATTTAATCGATCTGGAACATCTGAATCGATACCCAGCCCTATTGGCCTGCACCAGGGATTAAGCAGATTTGAAGGGAAAGTTTTTGATCAAGTTATTATACGTTCAGAGCACAATCGGTCAATTTCATTATCTTATTTTTATCAGAGGAGGCGTTTAGTGGCTTTTGCATCTGAGCCCTTCATATCACCACATCACCAGGAAATGTAAAACTGGTTGCACCGGTGCCTTTTTGTCTCATCACGTATTGTATATCACACATGCACTTTATGTTAAAAAAAAGTAGTGTTTAATAGCTCTGTGTAGTTTTTGCATTGTTTTTGTATGTAGCCCCTTGGTCCTGGAGGGAGGCTGTTTTGTTTCAACCTGTACTGTATTAGCTGTACATGGTTAAAATGACAATAAAAGCAGAGTCGACATAATATCATTACACTATCCAAAAGTGGTCAAAAACTCTCATTTATATATTCTGTGTATATTCTGTTTAGTCTTTAAAACGATTATATTTCTTTAAGGACCTTTGGCATGTTTATAGATAATATTACCAAAAATAATATTACCATAAGCTCTTAGTAGAACTGTTTACACAACTGAATTCAGTTCATTAATATCAATTAAAAATATATTTTGTTTACATGACCACTGGGAAAACAGTTCTACTAAGAGCTTAAGATAATGTTATTTTTGGTAATATTATCTATAAACAATATAAAATATTATCTCGTGTTTTTCTTATCATTTTTCTCTGTACAGAAAAACATGCATTCTTACTGTATATTTAATTACTATGCACTACTTGCACTCTTACAGTAAACAGTACACCACACGATTTCTAGAGATTTTTTAACCACAAAATGACGAAAAATAGCGCAAGTTGCAAAACAATTTTTTAAGAAAAACACGTGTTTATCGAGCAATAACATGCCGAAGATCTCAGCAAGCCTTGCATGCACAAAAATCTAATGTCTGCACGAATGCATCTTCGTTAAAAGCAAAAGCTGTAGGGGAACCCCGAAAGACTGCTTTGCAACATTTAAGGAATCACATGATCTATAGTTTTATACAACAAAGATCCTTCACCACAGATATCAACCACAACGTCGCTCTGTATAGTTTCCGTCCTGCATGCATAGCCAATATCGAGAAAGGGATATTGCACAGCTGCGAGGTGCCGGTGCCAAATTGTAGCGTTATGCCTAAAATGAAATACCTATCTGAATGTTTACTACAAAATGTTTGTTACGAAATGAGCAGACATATGGCATCCCTTCTGGTTTACTGGTATCATAAACCTTTATTTCTATAGCATCAATGTAGCAGATTAAGAGGCGTGTCATTACACTAAAAGCTCAAGAGGTATAGATAGAGATATATGAATTCCCGCAATGGGTTAAAAAGAAAGGGTCGAGTCCCCCGTCTGCCATTAAGCAGTTAAACCAAAGGTAAAGGGCATGCTGGGGCTAAACAGCAAAAGACCTTGCGTGAAACCGACGAGCGCTTTAATGGAATCGGCTTTTTAACAACTCTTTTTTTGTGTTAAATACAGTCCCTGTCAGAGAGATGCATCCCACCCATAAAGCACGAGCAATGACAACGTACGGTGGGCACTAACGCAAGGACATAGTTCATCATGCCATTTTCCGCAATTCCCAGCTGATTAGGGTCATTATGTTGGAACCCTGATTTATGCTGTCATTTCCTCTCACCCGATCGTGCATCAATGAATCTTAATGAATTGGTAAATAAGGGTGAGGATTACACTCGGCGACACCGAAACATTCCTCACCCTCCACGCCACCAGATTTATGGAGCCAATTAGGGACTAACGGAGAAAATTGGCTGGCAGGAAAATAATATTCTTTATGGTACAAAATGGAAAAGCATTCGCGCTGAAGGGCAATTGTATTGTCAGCATTAAGTCCATAAAATATCTCCTCCGCCCGGAGAGAGAGAGAGAGAGAGAGAGAGAGAGAGAGGGGCGGAGAGACTCAAATTACAAAGAGAAAGTGTATTCGTATTAACATGTTTTTGTGACCAAAATTGTACTAGAATATAATAAACAAAATCAAATAATAATCTACGAAAATTAAAACGTTACCATTTTAAGATTTACGGCAATTGCATTATGTCCCATGAACAAGGAATTTAAACACGTACGCTCTGCTCGTCCCGTAACTAAGATTCATTACGAGCACCCGAACGGTCTTTAAACCGTTCAGCATGATCAAAACAACGGCACCCGCCGCAGAAATGCTTTGATTTTATGCCTTTATGCGCAAACAAAGGAGAAATGAATATTGCGCGCACAAATGTCAGTAAGAGAGAGGCACCTCGAATCTTAGAGATTTGCTAACAAGCCCCCTTTATGTATTACATATTGTGACTAGACTTGTGGCATAACGGCAGCTCTCCGCATCAAACACGCAAACGCCTGTTATTAGACGGAGGGCTGGGAGAAAGGATGTGTGAAAAGAAGTGGAAAATTAAAGTTGAAGCCAAGCAGGAAAGGCCTTAATTTACTGGCATGTACAGTATGCAAATGAGATTACTCTCTGCTTAACTGCATCATTTATGTCCATAATAACGGCATCATCATAACGAGACTCAAATTAAATTACGGCGTAATTAGCATATCAAAGTGATTGGTTAAAGTTTAAAACAAATACCCAATTTTCGTTAATGAAAAGCGGTAATTGTTGCTCGTGTACAAGTCGGAATCAAAACAAATATGTGTTTTCGTAGGGGAGGGGGGAAAGGGTTGCCTCGTCTACACTGGGTTTGCTCTTGTCGTGAATGGTGGTGGTTGGTTACCTGGCGGACGTCACACCCTCAGGTTTCATTACCTAGAGTCACTTTGATCAAAGGTACTGTACAACTTCCCGCAACCGCCGCTCTGGAGCTCATCAATAAAATACAAATCACCTCCTGACTGATCTGGTGGAAATGTGAGTGTATGTGTGAAACAGAAAAAAGAGAAAGTAAGAGAAAGTGAGAGCGAGATGAAGGAAAGCTGACATTTGAAAGGGAATGAAAGAGCCTTCACTTTCCAACCGAATTATCATAAATGAAGACATTCTGAAATCATATGATGGCTTTGTGGAAAAAACGGACCAAAATTTAGGTCACTATTCAACATCCACCCTGACTCTTCGGCGGTCCTCAGGTTCAACTCTTTGATTCGATGATCTGCACTCTCCAAAAGGTTCCTAATAGAGGTTCTTCGATTGGCTGCAGAAAAACTACATTTTTTAAAAGCGCAGCAGGCGAAAAGCACACTAGAAGAAAATAAGTGAATTTTTGTGGTGTTTGACACACAAAGCCTATGTGTGTCTTTAAAAGATTGGTAATATATTTGTATTTTTTGGAGCTTGACAGCCCCACGCAGGGGCGCCTGCAGCAATCTTGGGCCCTATGAAAGAATATGAGGGCCCTTTACTGTAGACCTTCACGTGTCCACTTAGATCCGAAAACCCCAGGTCCGACCCAAGCGGGTTCGGGTATAAAAGTTTAAAGTGTGCCATGGACATGGATAGGGTATAATTATAGCACCATCAGGTATCGGGTTATTTAAAATAATGTGTTTTAGCCAAACAGACCTGAATTAGACCCCATTTCCCAAAAGCGCCTGCGACATCGTGTGGCTGGCGGTAGGTTCATTTTTCGTTGATACAGACCTGTCAATCAATTTTGTATGCACATTTTAGCGGTTACCTTGGTGTCATCATCAGAAAACAAAGGAAAAAAAATGGAGCAGCAGACCAAATCAGATGCGAGGCCAACCAGGTTTCTTTCTGACTGATGCGTGGGGGGATGCAGACTGCACACACAAACTGTTGCTGCTTACATTCTGGTCCATTCGTGTTCAAAAAATTGCCACAGGTTCGGGTCGGACTCGGGTCTAATTTTCTCAGGTTTGTATTGGGTCAGGTCTTTCTTAAAAAATATATTTATGCATGTTGGATTCAGGTAAAAAGTGATTTTGGGTTATTTTGGGTCAGGGCACATTTTTTAGACCCGAGAAGACCTCTACCCTTTACCACACCCAGGTTACTGCTAATAAAAATAATCTTTGGGGGCCCCAAAAGTGCATGGGCCCTCATGCTGCGTTTACACCAGCCGCGGTATAGGCGTGAAGCGCGAGTGATTTCAATGTTAAGTCAATGTGAAGACGCGTTGACGCGCGTCTGGAGGTCTCGTGACGCGGATGAGTCGATTGGCGCGGCACGGAAGACGCGATTCCGCTTCATTCGCGCGTCTAGTTTATGCGATACACGCGAATAATGCTTTTTGTGCATTTTGCGTTTGACGTGAATTGGCGACTGATGCCCAAGTTGACGCCTTTTGGTGGAATTTCGCGCTGCGTTAACCAATCAGGAGCCTGCTTGCTGTTGTGGAGGCAGCCCCGCCCGGAGTCACTCATTCAACCTGAAGGAACGCTTGATATGACAATTACCCTGTAAGCAGTCACCCGGAGCTATACGACATAAGTTCTTATTTCTTTAGAGGAGACATGAATAAAAAGGACATCGCTTGGAAGAGTGTCAGTGAGGACATTGGGCAACCTGGTAAGTTGTAATACACATTTCACTTTTGAGTCACATGACGTTTATCGACCCGCACCGTTTATTTTCCTGCTAAAGTAAGGTTACCAAATACAAACCGGTAACTCTCTCGATAAATGCACAATCAACATCAGTCATCTTGCAAACAGACAACCGCATAGCACTTGCCCCTTCCCACAAGAAGCGGATTGCTAGCTTTTCCGCGTGTGTACTTCGCTCTTAGGGGTGGGACGGTTGTCATGACCACCGCACCACCGCGGTGGTGCAATGCCACAGCAGTGGTGAAGTGCCACCGGCGGTTGTGTGACGTCACATATCAGGTGAATGATTAAACAAAATAATAAGTAAAAATTGCAGGTTTTTTTACACGTGAAATAATAATAACAAAAGTTGTACAGTAATTTAAAGCCTAAGATACAAATTTATAACATTGTTTTATGTTAATACACAAATCTCCGCTACATTACCATGTATTGCGTTTCCACTAAACTGGTGGATTTTAGCATAACTCAGCACGTTGGAGTTTAGCCATGTCATTGTGTTGTGCGTCTGCTTTAGTTTCTTTTGGTCTCCAGTGACAGTGATACATACACATCACGTTTGTCTTTTGTTGTGAAATAAAAATTTTACCAGGTTAAAGTCGCGCGCACCAGGAAGCGCATTTAGTGAAACTTTATTTTCTTTCACCATTTAAACCACCCTAACCCCCCCCATGGACCCCACCACCGCAACACCGGCGGTTGTTGTTGATGGTTCCACCGCGGTGGTAAAAATTTGCCACCGTCACAGCCCTATTCGCTCTACACGCGTGAAGGTATTCAAACTGATTTTGACGCCTCAAACGCGGTTGGTGTAAACGCAGCATTAGGCCTAGTCCACACGAACATGTGTGTTTTTATAACCAGAGTTTTTCCTCCAAAAAAATCCCGTCCACACATGCTCGGTTTAAAAAAAATCTCCGTCCTCATGAAAAAGCAAACACATGCTATCAAGTAGGCCTGTCGCGATAAACGATAAATCGATTAATCGCACGGTAAATAAAATGAGCTCGATCATTTTTTTAGGCCGCGATAATTCACATTTGCATGCTTGTTTGTTTTCCTTGTCTCTCTCTCTCTCTACCAAAGAGACTGGATGACCGCTCCGTGCAACGAGTGACAAGGAGTGAACCCTCGTCAGTCATTTGTCAGTCGCATGATCTGTGTGGGGAGGGGGGACTCCTGGCGTAGCCTATCACAGTAGGAGTACTGAGGAGGATGAGAGCCGCGTGAGAAGTGTAGCAGGAGAAAACACTAGTTAAGACGAGAGTTGGAGAAAAAGATGGATTTACTAGAGGCTGTTTACACTTGTCATTAACATGCGTTTTTATCGATCGGATCACAATGTTTTACGTCTTTTCTGACTTTTCTGACACAAGGTGAACAGTGCTATTTTAGCCTTTCATTGATAAACTAAAGCGGGTGATCTCCGCAGTTTCATTTTGCAAGCGTGTGAAAGTTGCGCGATCTTATTTCATCAATTGCGCTGAAAATTCAGAGAAAGCTCTAACATATAAACGTACAAAATACTGTGCAGCATGTATACTTGCTAAACAAGCAGCGGACTCCGACATAATATTAGTTTGCGTCCATATAAACTCATAATTACTCCCGCTGGCGTTCAAATGACAGCGGAGAGACTCGCCCACCGTCTCACGGACCGTCCCCTCACAGTATTCAGCACAGAAGCGGTCGAAAGTGGACAAAAGAGACGGATTTAAATACCAGGTGTAAATGTGATATGTCTCTCTCGTCCACTTGTGATCTGATCAAAAACACATCTTGATACCAAGTGTAAACAGCCAAGTTTCAAAACCAAACGCTACAGCTGCAGTGTGGGAGTACTTTGGATTTAAACCTAATGACCGAGGTGAACCACTAAACCTGAACGAGCCGTTATGTCGCATTTGTGGTAATAACGTAGCACTTAAAAGTGGCAACACGACAAACATGCATATGCACCTAAAACGCAATCATCCTGTTATTTTGTTCATTTCTTGTGGATATTTAAAATGTCTTCCAGTTCCAGTATTACTTATTGTTTAGAAATAAAAGTTTATAGATCTTTGAAAAGGTGTATCTGCATTATTATAATGGTCCCGGAGCAGCAATGTTATCGCCTATCGCGATAAATTCCGAGGCAATTTATCGCCTAGCAAAATTAGTTATCGTGACAGGCCTACTATCAAGCACTGTCAAGAGCATGCCACACCAGCAGGCAGTGAAATTACTTAAATCGCAGAGCCACCCTGGCCAAACAGAAGCCTAACAAAAGTGACGCCGCAAGGCAAAAAACAAGATTTTACTGTCTACACAACAACACTGAAACCGGCGTTTCTTAAAATACTCAACTTGGCAGGGGTTTTCAAAAATGTTTGGTTTCAGTGCCGTGATACTGCGTTTACGAATGGCCGAACCGCGTAAAAAAAGTCACGTTATAAAAATACCCGTGTCCGTGTGGACAAGGCCTTAGTATTTTCTTACCTCCCCACCTTAGTGACGCCCCTGGCCGCAGGCGTAATTGACTTTATTTATAAGAGCAGTTTGGACATTCTTAAAGGGATAGTATACCCCAAAAATGAAATTTCAGTCATCATTTACTCACCCTTTTGTTGTTACAAACCTGTAAAAAAACAAGCGAAGATATTTTGAGAAATGTTTGTAACCAAAAAGTAGGAAAAATAATACTATGGAAGTAAATGGGGTCCACTAACGGTTTGGTTACATTTCTCAAAATATCTTCCTTCGTGTTCATCAAAACAACTAAATTTATACAGGTTTGTAACAACATGAGAGAGAGTAAATGAATACAGAATTTTAATTTTTGGCTGAACTATCCCTTTAAAAACTCAAGTTTGTGTTTTTCTGCAGAAAAAATATTATATTGGTTTGGAGCAAAATAAGTCTTTCCACATTCACCATATGGTAACTAAATGATCACAGAATTTAGTTTTTTGGAAAACAATTCTTTCAACTATTGCCATGTATTAAAGCAAGTGCATCAGTATTAAAACCCCAAACTATTCGGCTTACAAACCTTCCAACCCCTTAGCAAAACTAAAAAGATCACGCACACACACAGACACACAAAACCTGCATACAAACAGCAGAGTTTGTGTCATACGTTCCCCTTACTTTGATCCACAGCTCCAACACTTTCATGTCACCATATTATTGATCTCATTCTGAATTTATGACGCACTATTCTGTTCCCAGAGCAAAATCTGAGGTCTTAACTCTAAGACATAAGTCAATCTCTACTCACCCCCTCACCCGAGATTCTTGACGTCTCGTCTGACGCCACGAATGAATCGGGGCCATGAGCATTACAGACTCTTCAAATTTTAAAGAAGTGCTATTTTATTTTATTCATTGAGGGATCCATTATAGCCCATATTCCTAAGAAGTATGTAAATGACGTGCCTTTCAAGGTAGAGCCGGGGCAGAATCCTCTCCATCAACTAATGACACTACTCATTACATACAGAACAGAGCGAAATGAAAGTGCTCCTGTCTGTGGCGGCGTCTTGCCTGTGTAAATCCCTATGAAATGCTAATATCTCACTTCTAATTAAAGGATACTAAGTCCAAATGTACCTACGTGCCTACTAGCTGGCAACATAAATTGTATTAATTTTTTTCCTTCCACCGCAGCTGTGTCTAGTCTCCATTCCATTAATTCATATTTAATACCACTGACACTCTTTTTTTTTTCATTTTTGCTTTCATTGCCTTTTTTCTTTTCTTTATACTCGTGGCCTCTGATTATAAGCAGACGGTTATTGTAAGCACACGCACACTTTGAGGTTATGAAACTAGACTTTTTTGCAGGTGGCCACACTGATGCTCGAGCAAGCGCTTGCTCGTGTACGAGGTGCTAAAACTATCCAAAACAAAACTAAAGGCATTGAGTAAACCGGTATGGCCTCTCTAAACCTGTGCACATGTATTTACACAAGTCTGGATGTAAACATGTTTACAAGTAAACGTGCAGCCGTTCTACGAATTCGACCTTGAAATCGGCAAACAACCACCACAGAAAGTGTATTAAGAGACGGTGGAAAAACAATGCCATTCAATGAGGCTCGCTTGGTGAGACTGGTTTTTCCAAAACACAAAACCTCAGGGAAAATTGATTACTTTGGTATCATCGTTGAATTAAAAAGCCTACCTCATGGTTGGTATGAAATACAGCCTAATTAGTGCTTTGGTTTTATAGCACCTGTTAACGTAGTTATCACTTACAACATTGTAATGGTAAAATCAATACGGATTACTTATGTGCTATCCGCCTCCATTCTGCAAGGTGACAATAGTTTATCCTTTTCGCAGGATTGAGCCAGACAGCATTTGAAAATACCAATAGCCCTACTACTGTACAGATGTATTTCACACAATAAGACCATTAGCAATTATACTGACTATTTCCTTGAAGTAGGGGAACATCATAACATGACCACTATTCAATAGACATTGGTCAATAGCTGTTTATTTACTTACTGAGAACATGGTGGGGTAAATCATGAAACTTGTCAATAATTTTTAGTAGTATCTGTTGTGCAGCTTTTACTTTATTTTACTGTAATAAAGCAGTGAGTGCATCACAGTGATGAGTCCAATGTGAATAACCTTAATGAATAATGCATATATGTGTACACACACATGTTTGGAGGGATACAAAATAAAAGGTAAATTTACATTTATGTATAATAGACACTTTTATCCAAAGACACTTACAAAGGTGAGAAAAAACAGTAAAGTGATTTGTCAAAGGAATGCAATAACATGAGAAGTGCCGTACAAAGTCACTTTCAGCTTACCAAGTGACAACCAACACTCAGAAAAAAGGTACAAGGAACAAAAGTTGTCACTGGGGCGATACCTTTCCAAAACAAACACTTTTGCACCTAAAAGGAGCATATATGTACCTGAAATGTACACATTGGTAACTTAGAGCAGTGGTTCTCCCAAGATTGTGCCACGGGGCCCAAGTTTTATGACATTTTATACAGTAATTTATCATGAATGGGTAGATAAATCTCTGACAAATAAGGCTACCAACAGCACTACATTGTTTATTTTAATAAGTTTGTTTAATTCAAATTAATGTTTTATGTCATGAAATTTTTTTGGGTCCCACGAAGAGCACAAGTGGGGGCCACCAAAGATAAGGGGGCCACACTTCAAAAAATTTTGAGTACCACTGCCTTAAAGGAGTAGTCCACTTTAAAGATGGGGTCCATTGACTTTTTATAGTAGGGAAAAAAATACTACGGTAAGTCAATGGGCCCCATCTATAAAGTGGACTACTCCTTTAACTCTTTCATCGCCATTGACAAGATATCTCGTCAATTAAGAGAAAACGCTTCCCCGCTAATGACGAGATTTTCCGTCTTTCCGCAATACCGCTATTATCCACCAGGTGGCGCCCTTCCGCAACTTTTTAAACCCGGAAGTATTGCCCTATGGCAAGCGGCTGCATGTCCGTGTCTGTTTTAAAGATCGCTCTGAATGGGATCTCTATGAAAAGTCCGTCAGAAAAATGGAATTATCTCTGCTTTTTGCTCAAAATGTGATGTTTTTGCAGAAACCTACCCATATTCAAAAGCTGATTGCAAAAAAACCACTTAAGGTAGGATGAAATGTTTTTTTTGTTTGAAAGCAGAGTGTCTGTTCTTTCATTTGGTATATTGTATGTTTATATATTTAAAGAAAAACATTTTCTGGAAGGCATTAAACTTTGGTGAAAATCATGAAAAACGCTGGCGCTGGCTGGCAACTTTTTTAAAAAATGCTGGCGGTGAAAGAGTTAATGGGCGTGACACACCAAAAAATTTTTATAGGGCTGAAAACGCCTGGAGGACACCGAATGGCAGCTGTTTTTTTCAGCTGAGCGCCAGCTTTCTTCATCTTTTCACCCAAAGTTGAATCTCTTTTTGAAACTCTCGACGCTCAGTGCTGAGCGCAGAAAACCGCTGAGTGCCAGCTTTTAGCGCGTAAAAAACCGCTAGCTAGTGGCTTATTAGAAAAACGCTGAGGAAATTGGAAATAATTGAAAACATGCGCCGCCCGTTGCCGTAAAAGCTTTGGTGTGCACACACAAGAACTTTTTTACGTTGGCTGAAAATGCCTGTAGGACGCCGAATGCCAGCTGTTTTTTTCAGCTGAGTGCCAGCTTTCTTCAGCTGAGCGCTTTGGTAGCTGTGATACTTGAGCTGTGAACCGATTGGATGTTTTGATACTTGTCCCACCCCTCCTCCACTGTGATTGGATGGCCGTGTGAAAAGTGACATCGACGAGCGGAGCTTTTCACCCATAGTTGAATCTCTTTTAGTTCTCGATGCTCTGCGTTGAGCGTGGAAAAAACGCTGAGCGCTGGCTTTCAGCGCGGAAAAATCCGCCAGCTGCTGGCTGTTTTGAAAAACCCTGCGCTTCCATTGGAAACAATTAAAAACATGCGCCAGTTGCGGGCATAAAAGCTTTGGTGTGCACACCCTCTAAGGTGGTCACACACAGGACGAGAAGTGCCGCGCCGTGCCATTAATCTAAAAACAGAACACATTATTTTCTATGAAATCCCTGTCGAGCCACAGACCGCCACTCACATATTTTAACATTAAATAACCTCATATTTGTCCCAAATCATTAGCAATTAACATTGGCTTCTTACGTATATTTTGCATTCTGCAATATAACATGTGTTCATGTTTCACGTGTAAAAAACGCGGTATTTTTCACACAATTGACTTATCTGTATAGCGTTGTTTTCTCTGTCCTCAAAACGGCCTGATGTCTTCCTTGTTCTATGAAGTCCCTCCTTCAGAAATACGTATCGAGTTGTGATTATGTAGTTTGTTTAGTGTTTTGTGATTCGATAGCATCTTAGCCTGCCGTTAGCTTAGCTGGCGACTGACGTATTCCTGTGGGCGGAGTTTAGTTAAAAAACTGTTCTATTGACGTCATTAAAGCAGGAAGTAGAAGGCTGTAGTCCAAACCGGACGTTCGTTGTAGCTTTGAAAGGCGAATTCTGTTAAAGAAAATATATCGCCTGGCAGTGAACTTTGACCTTTATCATTTAACAGGTATTATTTATGCTATTATAGCAACATTACACACTAACTAGGGTTAAAAAAATGGGATCAGAAAGAACGTGACCTTTAATGTGCAGGTCCCGTGTACGATACCTCCGAATTGTACTAGACACGATCCACCCTGCCACTTCTCGTCTGTTGTGTGACCCCCTTTAGAGGTACATACTGGTACATTAAAGGTACGTATTATGTACCTTAATTGAACATATTAGGACCTTTTTAAAAGGTACCATCCCAGGGACAAGTTTTCTACCTTTATTTCTGAGAGTGTTGTGACTTTCAATATCATACAATTGAAAAATAATGCTATTTATTAAAAAAAAGCTAAATAAAAAATTCTGTACATTCCAATAAAGAAAGCCATCTAATGGTAATAGTACATCTCTATATAAGGTCTCTATAAGGTTACAACGACTGACCTTCAACATTCCTCAATGTCCCAGAATGCCATTCATCTACAGCCGCAGATAACACTGTGTGAATTTCATAAGCATGAGGATTTTAGAAGTGACGTGAGGCTGGCCACATCCTTAATCTACAAAGTAGAGGTTACAAAAAGGGCTCTACCTTTAAAAAGCCCATTCCAATAAAACCGCACTCAAAACACATTATTAGTTAAAAAACGAAATTCTGTCAAATGCATTTGGCATTTAACACATTATCCCTTTATTGAAACCTCATTGGCTATTCACATGAGCTCAATTTTTAGAACGTGAACATATACCAGCAATATAAAGATCTTACATATACTCACCAACCATAGAGGTGAATACAAGCGTGTGATTGGTCAGATAGCGGTTGAAGTCTCATGTATGAGGGAGCCGAGAGAGGAGGGACGCAAACCTGTGGCTGCACTAATCTGCTCTGAAACACACCAACCCTTATGCCCTACTGATATATACCTAAACAAGACAAACACAGGCGACCAGTGAACAAGCAACCACAACAAACAAAAGAGTGAAAGAGCAAGAGAGAGAAAGATTGAGAGAGATAGAAGAAGAAAAAGAGAGTGAGGCCCTATAAAGGTAGATTAACAGAAGAAAAGTTTAAGGTAAAAGAATAAAACTAAGAACAACTTAAAGGGACCATGGCATGAAAATCTGACTTCTTTCATGTTTAAGTGCTATAATTGGGTTTTCAGTGCTTTTATCAACCTAGAAAATGTGAAAAAGATCAACCCAGTAACTTAGTTTTGGTAAACCATTCTCTACAAGCACGTGAAAAAATAGCTCATTGATATTTGGCTCTCCTTATGATGTCATAAGGAGGTCTTATTATAATAATACCGCCCCTTAATCTGCACTATCCAACCACAGCACTGCCATTTAGTGCAGCGAGAAATAGAGAGAGAAAATAATTCACAGCACAATTTGCATCAAACTACCATCAATGCGATCAGTGTTTGCACTTCATCCGCTCATTTGCATTTTAAAGGACACACCCAAAATGGCACATTTTTGCACACACCTACAAAGTGGCAATTTTAACATGCTATAATAAATTATCTATATGGTATTTTGAGCAAAAACTTCACACATGTGCTCTAGGGACACCAAAGATTTATTTTTTGATCTTAAAAAATTACTGTGACATTTCCCCTTTTAAAGTGTCCTTCAAAACAAAAAAATATATAAATGATCTTTTTGGCTTTTAGTACATGTTTATTAACTGGGGCTCTTAGCTTGCACACCTAAAAGTTAACCATATGTTTTCCCTAAGACAAATTGCACTGTTTTCTAAAATTTTGTAATTCGCTTCAGATAAAAAGCACCTGTTAAATGCCTAAATGTAAATGTAAGTGCACTCTGAAAAAAAATGTAAGGTCCTAATATGTATCATTTGTTACCGTTATGAACATTTAAAGTACTAGTATGTACCTCTGCGGTACCAATGTGTACATTTAAGGTACCAATATTCACCTTTTATGTACAAACGTGTAATTTTCGAAAAGATACCACCCCAGTGATAACTTTTGTACCTTCTATACAATTATTTGTGAGTGTGTGTAAAACTGAAAACAGAAATTAATATAGTGATGACAGATCTTGTACACAGGGGCGTGTCAACATTTTGATCAAATAAAATGCTCTCTAACATGAGTATGTCTCCTCCCCCTTATCTCACCTGCCTCTGACTAGCGATATTTATGTACATATAGCAATATAGTCCAATATATGGCTATTTAAAAAAACTTAAAGGAAAATATTCTCATTTTTTAATAGTTAAATATTAGATTTTTATCGTTTTGGAATCCGTTCAGCTGATATCTAGGTCTGGCGCTACCACTTTTAGCATAGGTTAGCATAATACATTGAATCTGATTAGACCGTTTAGCATTGCGCTCAAAAATATTGCTAGTCAAAAGAACTATACTCTCGTTCTGGCGTAATAACCAAGGACTTTGCTGCTGTAACATGGCTCCAGGAGGCGCAATTGATATTATGCAATGCCCGAAATAGTCCCCTGCTATTGAAAGTTACGAAGGGGACTATTTTCGTCTGCTGTGTAATATCATTCCGCCTCCTGCAGCAAAGTCCTTGATTATTACGCCAGAATGAAAGTATAGTTTCTAGCCATATCTGCCTAGATAATCGCAACTTTTAATTTTCTGTCGGTCTTAATACATGATGTAATTACGGAAGAGTCATGTTTTTTTAAATAGGAAAAATATTGAAACTCTTTGGTTATTTTTGAGCGCGATGCTAATGGTCTAATCAGATTCAATGGATTATGCTAAACTATGCTAAAAGTGGAACCGCCAGACCCGGAGATCAGCTGAGTGGATTCCAAAACGGTAAAAATCAAATGTTTAACTCTAGGGGAGCTGGAAAATTTGTATATTTTCAAAAAAAGTTGAGTGTCACTTTAAACTTTCTATTCGACAGAAAACACAGAAGAAAACCATTTAATTTCAAGAAGGTAAAGCAAACCGTGCATCACAAACGTTTTTGGGGTTTAAATTTATATAAAAATTAAGTTAAGATTGCAATATGACTGGGTACAAATAAAGAAAAAGACATTTAAAAGACGAGAAAGATCAATTTACTGGAAAAATATCATAATTAGTCATGTGGTGAGATGTGGATACGGTTGAATATTGTAATAGTGAAGCAAGGCCTTTGGCTTACATCTGACATTTGTTTCTTATTCTCTAAGTGGCGGTTTAAAAGCCGCTACCCTGGGCTGGGCCTCTGGCCTTCCTTCTGCACTGTTTTAACAGAGATGAAACCATATTAGGACGTGTATGCTAAAGTAAACAATAACATAGTTGCAATGAGATGGAAATTTTTCAGCTAATGGTGTTTGTCATTCCTGTTTTTGGTTCTGGACGTAAGCTCTTTGCCGCTTTCTCTTTTTTCTTCTTTATTTTCCTCCCCCAAGCTTTGGAGGACTGTGTTTATGAATAACAACTGCAGGGCTCAGTTTTCAACCTGGTTGTAAACACACATTAAATAGTTTTGCTTTTAACGTGCCTGTTCGGTTTATTTGTTTGATTAGCTCCCAGTCTAGAGTGAGGATAGTAAAATATGAAGTACAAAATAAATTATTTAATTTATGCGGAGTACCTCACAAATAACACTACATGACATTTACTAAAGCTAAGTACTACTAAAATCTAAAATGAAAATGTTGTCATCATTTACTCACTCTCATGTTGTTACAAACCTCTATAATGTTCTTTGTTCTACTAAATACAAATGAAGATATTTTGAAGAATGTTTGTAACTAAGCAGATTTGGGGCCCCATTGACTTCTATAGTAGGAAAAAATAATACGGAAGGGAATCGTGCCCCAGATCTGTTCTACTAAATACAAATGAAAATATTTCTAAGAATGTTTGTAACCAACCTGATCTGGGGCAACATCGACTGCCATAGTAAGAAAAAATAATACAATGGAAATGAATAATGTCCCAGATCTGTTTTACTAAATGCTAGTGGTTGACCGATATGGGTTTTTTATGGCCGATGCCGATATTAAGAAAGCTGTATGGCCGATATGATGCCAATATAATACTGAAATGTTATTACAGTAAATAAGAGACAAACAGAAAATTAGTGAAAGTAAAAATTACATTTGTTATGCATAACATTTATAAATATATATTTACAAGACATAATTAATGTGGATCTGACATCTCAGATACTGACATACTGTTTGAATAAGTGTGTTAAACTAGTGTGTGACACATAACCTTTTGTTAAAAAGTGAGTAATGATTGGTCATTTTAATGTCTGTCAGACTTTGGCTTTACATTGAGTGACACTGAGTGTCTTTTTATAACAAACATCAAATTTAAGTAATAGAACACTGATTGAAAAAAATTATTGTCTCATGTCGATAAAAAAAAAGGTTCAAAGACCTCTGCAATATACGTCACATCACTAATAAATACAATTAAAAATATTTCTAAGAATGTTTGTAACTAAGCAGATCTGGGGCACCACTCACTTCCATAGTAGAAAATAATAATACTATGAAAATAAATGGTGCCCCAGATCTCTTTGGTTATTAACATTTTTGAAAAAAATCTTCAGTTGTATCAGGTTTGGAACAACATGAGGGTGAGTACTAGAGGTCTTCTCGGGTCAAAGAAATGTACCCGACCCGAAATGACCCGAATCACTTCATATCCGAACCCGACGTGCATAAATACAATTTTTTAAAGAAAGACCCGACCCGAGACAAACTCGAGAAAATTAGACCCGAGTCCGACCCGAACTAGTGAAATTTTTTTTTAACCCGACTGGAACCGAATGTAAACGGCACTGACGTGTGTGCATTCTGCAGACCAACGCGCAGCAGTCAGACAGAAAGAAACTCCGGTGGCCTTGCAACCAATTTGGCGAGCTGCTCCATTCGTTTTACTTTGTTATCGTTTTACCCGCTTAATCTCCGCTTAATCTCCTTCCGTTTCAATGTGTATATATATATATATCTCCCAAGGGTTTTTTCCTCCTAGGACTTTTCTTTTACTTCCCCGGCTAAAATTCCGGGGTTTTTTCTCCTAGGGGGTTTTTCAACCCTGGGAGGCAGCTTTTTTGGGCTTAACTTCTATACGTTACATTAGTAATACGTTTGCTTATAATGTTGATTTATAGCCGCAGCAAATTTAGCTGCTTGTGCTATCGTGTATTATGTTATGCTATCTGTCGATTTTCTGTGCTTTTCACTACATCTATTATGTAAAGCTGCTTTGATACAATTACCAAATTGTGAAAAGCGCTATATAAATAAAATTGAATTGAATTATCTGACGACGACACCAACGTAACCGCTAAAATGTACATTTATAATTGACTGACATGTTCGTCTCAACGAAAATGAACCTTCCGACAACCACACAATGTCGCAAGCGCTCTTGGCAAACAGATGAGAGGTTTGAAAAGGACATTGACGCACACAGGCGAGAGAGTTCGGGTCTTCTCGGGTCCGTTCAGAAAAAACATATTCATTTTTAAATTACCCGAGACCCGATGCCGCTATTATTGTACCCGACCCGTGTCCGAGGCACATGTGAAACTTTTAGACCCGAACCCGATCGGGTCTCGGGTCGGACCTCTGGTTTTCGGATCTAAGTGGACCCGTCAAGACCTCTAGTGATACTTTTCTGTGAACTACCCCTTTAAATGCAACAATTGCTTTGGATAAAAGGGTCTGCCAAATGCATAGGCGTGCCGCATCCACACAACGATATAAATGCAAACACTTTCAACTGACAAGCTTTAGCAACTTATTTGACAGTATGCCATCTATCAACTATTTCAGATAAACCACTCCCTAAATAAAACAACTACTTTACATGTCAATCAGACAACTTCTTTCTAAGTGGGTGGTTCTTGACTAGCATTTGACAATTTATGGCAAGACTCTAAAGTCAAAATACATGAAACAAGAATTATTTTATTCATTATAATTATTTATTTAAATTATTTTTTAAAATTATTTTAATTTCCTTTAATTCAAAAAATACTTCACCTCCATAAAATTCAAGTCTTTTGCCAGAGTTTAAAAATCACAAAAAACTCAGCTGTATCTCCTTTTTCACCCACTTCTCAAACACTCCCTCTCTCTCTCTCTCTCTCTCTCTCTCTCTCTCTCTCTCTCTCTCTCTCTCTCTCTCTCTCACTCACACACACATACTGTACACCTTTCAAATTCAAGCTGTTTATTTACTTAATGTTAAAGCTATTCCATTAAGCAGCCAGGCCCAGGTGCTTCATCCCTAAAAGGGATTTTGCTTCCTCAAATAAATACCGCAGAGAAGCGCTGCCAAAGTGATATTGACCATGAATTCAGTATATGTCAAGTAGAGAACAATAAACATCAACCTAACATGAGTCATCAAGGATAAATTATTTTAATTTTGTTGAATGCATTGAGTTTATGATGACTAATGAAGTACATCTGACCATTGTGTGGTTTACTTCAAGAAAGGCAAGCTAAGACTGAGCCCATTGTGTGAGGCTTACCTGCTTATGTTTGTCATTGTGTTAATAATTTCACTTTCGTCTCACCAATAGAGTTCAGCCGTGCAATGGATTTGCACTGCCTAAAAACTCAACCTCGAGTTAAATTAGGAATAAAAATGATTAAGTAACACAACAACAGGAAAATGCATGAATTGTACCATTCAAATTGACCCATTTTAAATATGGTCCTCTCCACTCAATGTAAATAAGTAAATAAACGTACTACATGTCTTCTGATGAAAAGAAGACAAACTAACCTTTGTGATGTGTGTGACACTCATACACGCTCTTTCGCAGAGTGTTTTTTTTTGTGGACAGAATTCACTTTCATCTATCTGAAGACAACTCCACTGACAGAAGCCGAGACTGCTTGACTGCAGAGTCTGTCATGAACACTCGCACCAACACAGTGACAGACCAACTATATCAAAGGTTTTCACCCTCAGAAAGAACAGTATTTTTACGTCATCAATATCGCTATAAAAATAATGGATTTATATTTTAAATAAGCATTTAATAAAGCATTTATTTTATTTGCCTTTTTATTTTACACTGCCATTAAGTAAAATCTTTCTTTTTTTAAATGATGTTGGTCATCATCTACACTGTCAAAAAAAGTCAAATAATGGTCACTAGCTGTCACCGGCACAGTACCCTTTCAAAAAATACACATTTGCACCTAGAGAGTTCATAATAATTCCTCAGATGTATATATTGGTACCAAGGAGTGCAATATTAGTACCTTAATGGTACATACAGTATCGGTACCAATACTGTAGAACCGTTTTAAAGGGATAGTTCACCCAAAAATGAAAATTATGTCATCATTTACTCACATGTTGTTGCAAACCTGTATAAATATATTTTTTCTGATGAACACGAAGATATTTTGAGGAATGTTTGTAACCAAACCATTCATGGGCCCCATTCACTTCCATTGTAGGAAAAAAGAATACTATGGAAGTAAATGGGGTCCAAGTAAATGGGTTTACAAACGTAAATGGGGTTACAAACATTTCTCAAAATGTCTTTCTTTGTGTTCATCAGAACAAATAAATTTTTACAGGTTTGTAACAACATGAGAGTGAGTAAATGATTGATGATGATTTTCATTTTTGGGTGAACTATCCCTTTAATTGTTACCTTTTTTCTTACATTCTTACATACTTACCTTCTTGCTGTTAGAACACGGTATATTTTTTTCTTCTACACTGTAAAAAAATTAAACTTAAGAATGTCTACCTAACAAACAAAGAATATTGAACAATGTATTTATTTAGTCAAAGAAGTCCATTAATTATTTTGTGTATACTGAATAAGAACATGTTGCTAACAAATATTAATTTGTTTACTGGCTTAAATACTTAAGTATTGGACCAAAATATGTCAAAAAGTTTGCTCAACTTGCATCATGTTTAATTCTGTGGTTAAAATGATTCAAATGACGATGAAAAAGATGTTTTAGTGTTTGCTGGCTTTATTTATGCGGTTGATGTTGTCTATAGTCCCTTTCACACATACAGTCTTTACTGGTAATTTACTGGTAAATTGCGGTTAAAATGTCATGTGTGAACAGAACCTTTCCGGTAAATCAGAGCTCCCAATTTACCAGTAAGACAGGTTGTAAGATTACCAGTAATGTAACGGTAAGCGCTATGTGTGAACGAAAAATATAGGATTACCGGCATTTAGAACGGACGACGTCAGACCGCGCTGACAGATCGGGCCAATCAGAACGTTTTTAAACAGATGACGCATTTACCACCGCACTGTTTACCGACGATATTAAGTCATAACCCGCCATTGTGTACAAATACGACACGGAGCTTGCGGCCGCGCGCCACAGGTAACTTCCGCTTTCTCTCCGAGTTTACCGGTATTTTGATACTGATGTGTGAATGATGTCTTACTGGTAAAAAGACGGAACGTCACTGCATGTGTGAACAGCACATTTTTGTATTTACTGGTACATTCGTTCTGGTAAATTCATGGCAATTTACTAGAATTACTGTGTGAAAGAGGCTAATGTCTGCTATCTGTTAAGTTGTTTGGTAGTAAATTATGTTTTGAGGTGATTGAGGTTTGTGTGTTCAGTTCTGAGGTCTTTGCGAATAATACAGTGATGTGACTGGTTAAAACGCATGATCATGTATTTAACATTGGCCGTTTCTCAATCGGAAGGTCGCATTTGTAGGCTGCATAGTATACACGACCTTTCTTTTTTAAGTACATGACATTTAAAAGTACTGTACCACCTTATGACCGAATTTTCATCTTTTGCAAACCATTCCTTTCATATCTTTATTTCATGTGCTGTATAACATGAAATTTAGTCCCTAATTACTTATTACCCAAGTTTAAAATGTATTAACTTGTTTCTCCTATGAAAGAACTTTAGTTTTTCACCAACATCACCAGGACCTTTTTCCCCAACACATCCCCTCTAACATTTTACAATAGAATCAATTCACAATGGATAAAATCATGTCCTGCCCTATGTTTGTTTCTCTTTACACATCCTGTTTCTTTTGCAATACATCACATTATGACTTAGGCTACTGTACTTTTCCATGAGAATTATGACCATTAAACCAACAAATACTTAAAAGCACATTAGCATGGTGTTTTGCACATGGTAAAATGATAATATTGTGTATTTCCACACAACCATTGCGAAATGAATATTGCAATCTTACACAATATATTTTCAAGTACTACACGATCACTCATTACATTTATGCATTTGGCAGATGCTTTCATCTAAAAAGACTTGCATTATAAGCTATATATTTTATCATTATGTGTGCTCCCTGGGATTGAACCCACCAACTTTTCCACTGACCTACAGATATGGTATATTATTACTGTGGCATATTTAATATATGTTAAAAACATTTTGAAAGTATACTTTAATGTAAACAAAGTACCACAATATCACAGAGTTTCTGTATCTCAGTTTGTATTTGCATTAGCTTTGAATTAGCAGTGCAAAATATCATGGGTTCAATTCTTAGCGAACACACATACTGATAAAAAGTATACCTTGTAAAGCACTGTACTGTAAGTCCCTGCGGATGAAAGCATCTTTCAAATGCATTAATGTCATTGAGGAGATCAGATTCAAAAGCCGCTGAACGCCACCTCCGTCAAAAATGAGATAATGATATTAACCGAATGCTCTCGGCACATATTATACGTTCATTAAATACATTTACATTCGATTCAAATCCAGGCCTCAGGCTATTCAGAAATACTGGTTTACTGGCAGAACCCTTTAAGAGTCTGATAAAAAAATGCTCATTTACAAAAAAAAAACAGATGCACTTAAAGGGTTTTGCATCTGAGCTGTACTATGGTACCACCGTAATAGCCCCAAAAAACTGATTAGTTAATTTTTTTTATCACTCCCTAACAAAATCCATTTTATTGCAGCCAAGTAAAAAAGGCTCATCTCTCTCTCTCTCTCGCACATGTCAAGCGCATAAACAACTGTGCGCCTAGCGTAAGCATTTAACTTTCTCTTTAACATCTTCCCCGTGTGGCGCTTTAGCCACGCCGGCTTGTTTATTATGTTCATGGCTTTGGCGGAAAAGCGATTTAAGTCAACTCCTATGAATCGGAAGCACTTGTAAATGCATAGAAACACACTCAGCTGTAGAAACAGGGGAATTAGGGGCTTACCAAATGCTAATGCTAATACAAAGCAATTTCCAACCTGATGCTGATACACAGAATTACTCGATTTTTTTGTAGTAAGCAATAAATGTACTCGGAAGAGCTATTACACGGACCCTAATCCACCCCTGTGCCCAAACACACATCAACATAAAACTCTTAATTCAGCGTTAACTCAGACTCACGTCTGTGTGGTTGCCGTAAAATAAGTGTACGAGGCAAATAAAGTTAATAATCAAGTGTATGATCTTTAGAGGCATTCCAATTTAGCCCTCGGTGGGCGCCACACAGCATGCAAATATCATATTTTCCCCTGCTGTTTAACTCTCTTATTCAGAGCTGAAGTAGACTTACTTAAACTTATAGAAGTGCTGTTAGTTTGGGATGCAAAATCCACACAGAACTAAAATGTGTCTTTGCTTTAGAAGTGGACTGAATTAAACATATACACACTTTTTATCCAAATGTAATTAGTCTTACGTAATTCTTTTAGATCAGTCATCATTATACAGTACATTTATGCACTTGGCAGACACTTTTTTCCAACAGGTATACATTTTTTTAAATCAGCATGCACATTCACTGCTAACTAAATGCTCTACCACTAAGCTATACAGTAGCACCCTTTAAACAGTGTTACCCTTCAAACTGTTTTTTTAAACAACTCTGCTGTAAGGATTTGCATGTGTCAATCAAAATTTATGATGATGCTCAGCCTGACTACCCAATAGCCCGAAGAGAGAGGGAGAAAAACAAGATAAACCCTATAACCTTTCCAGTTACACTGTAAAAAAAATCCGTAGAAATTACAATGGAATTGCAGCTGGGTTGCCGGTAATTTACCGTAGATTTAAATTTATGTTATTTACTGGCAAGAGTTTGTTCAAAGTTAAATAAATTTTAAATATTATCAAGTCTTTATCTTTACAGAATAAAACTATACAATAACAGCCTCATGCAAAGCATTCTGGGAACCAAAAATCATCATCAACCTTTTTCTGTTTTTTGCTTCAGATTTTGTTTCCCAGAATGTTTTGCATGATGCTGTTTTTTTAGTTTTACTCTGTAAAGACAAAGACTTGTAAATGTTAAATGTTCATTTAACTTTGAACAAAATATTGCCAGTAAATAACATAAATTTAAATCTACGGTAAATTACCGGCAACCCAGCTGCAATTTCTACGGGATTTTTTTTACAGTGTAGATAACTTATAAAATCAAGTTGAAATTGTTTAACCCCTTAGCATTTCTAAAAAACGCTAAAAAAAATGCATAAAAAGGACAAAAATTATACCTGCTGTGTTGATTGTATCTTAAAATGGTTTACATCATTCGAAACACAAGAATTTCAGCTTTCCAAAGATTTGTGACATGATTACACTGTAAAAAAAATCCGTAGAAATTGCAGCTGGGTTGCCGGTAATTTACCGTAGATTTAAATGTATGTTATTTACTGGCAACATTTTGTTCAAAGTTAAATGAACATTTAAAATTTACAAGTCTTTGTCTTTACAGAGTAAAACTAAAAAAACAGCATCAAGCAAAACATTTTGGGAAACAAAATCTGAAGCAAAACCCAGAAAAAGGTTGATGATGATTTCTGGTTCCCAGAATTCTTTGCATGAGGCTGTTATTGTATAGTTTTATTCTGTAAAGATAAAGACTTGTTAATATTTAAAATTTATTTAACTTTGAACAAACTCTTGCCAGTAAATAACATAAATTTAAATCTACGGTAAATTACCGGCAACTCATCTGCAATTACATTGTAATTTCTACGGATTTTTTTTACAGTGTAGCTTTTTGTTTTTGAGTCGTTGTATTTGATGAAGTTTTCTGTCAAATAATGCAGTGTCCCTCCCACAGTTCACTGGAATTTTAAGTTTTTTTACTTAATTTGTTAAGTTAAAGTAACATAAAAATATTTGTTGATTTGATATAATTTTTACAATGCAGTGACCTATAGAAATGCTGTTTCTAAAATGTTGTCACCATGAATTCACCCTAGCGTCAAATGCATAACAAAAGATTAAAATATATGTATTACACTGTAAAAAAAATGCTGCATTTTCGACAACTTAAACAAATGAAGGGTTTGGTACCAAAACACGATAAACTACTTTTGATGGCACTGATAAACCTGTGGTGGTTTTCTGTGGCGGGGAAGAAACGTAAGCCATCAAAATCGAAACATTTACGTGAGAGGCACTCGGAAGGGAAAATGCCGGCTGTTGCTTGTTCTCCCGACGACATCAAGCTTCTGTCATGCTAACACATTGACCCCAGAGGATCTTATGAAAAATTTTCCATTATTTTACTCGACGCCAACGAAAATCGAGCATGACTAAAACATTTTACAGCTGATCGCTGTCAAAAACTTTTAGCGATGACATCCCAAGTATAACAGCAGCAATGACAGTGTTCTTAATATGACAAAGGAAGTGTTTTGATTAATGCCATTAATGTTTTTTTTTTAAATCAGAGTATACCACTGGTCAACTAAATGAATATAACATGGCAAATATTGAAATTAAAATTTTCATGAATTTATTGGATTTTGTGAAAAAAAATTATCCGTTTCTATAATAAATCTTTGAAAATCAAATTATGGATTTAATTTTTTTATGTTATTGTAACCTAAAGATGCTATGTGAAAGTTTGTAACAGAAAATAGTGGTTTTCATCTTGTCACTTTCTTGGTATAAAAACACATTTTACCAAAATTAGTCAAAATGGATTTATTGCAAACTCTTCAAATACTTTTGTAGATATATTTTCTCTTAATTGTCCTTTTCTACTAAAATGATTGTCTACTTTTTAGATGCTTTTACTAGAAAATAATGACATGGAAGATGTCAAAAGACAGGTTGAGAGAAATGGAAAACAGGAGAAAAACAAACAGACACACAGTAGTGATTGGCTACATAGGTTTGGCTATTTGTGTGTGTGAATGTGTAAGCATGAGATCATGGGAAAGGATGGGAAGTCCCTTTTTTTGTCCACCATACTGTGAATGACAGAACACAGACACACAAACTCAGTCCCTCTCACACCCGTGACCCTGATGTTTGAACACCCCTTCATAACTTCTTTGGTTTGCTCCACTCTTGATATCAACTGCTTTGGGCTATTCTATTCAGATACATGAGAAGGGGTGTAAGATAAGTGTACTGATTTGCATTACATCAAGTTTGTTTACCTATGAAGCATAAAAATATTCCTTATTAAAGACCAAGTAGCTGTAATTTAGAGTTTAGCAACAGTATCATGGGTAAAAAGCATTTTATCTGTCTCCTTGGTATAAACATGGTAACTTCCAGAGCTTTTCACAATTAACTTTTCAATACCACAAACAAAACATCACGACGGGCATCCGTGGCATAATAAAATGTATTTCCCTTTTAATTATGTGACCTTGTCTGTGAAATCCAGGCTAAAATCTCAATATCTAAATATGAGATTAGGAGCATTGAAATTTGATTTCACACGTTCACACTTGATATCAATCTTTGACATGACCTCACTCAATATTAAAGATAGCAAGGTTATATTTTCACACAACGTTCATTACATTACGTAGGATAACTTACAAAAATGACTTTCACAAGTTGGTTCACAAAAGGGGCTCGTAAAAACCAAACCCAAAACAATAAAGAAAAAACAATAAAGAAAAAAAAGGTGTGCTGTTGGACAAACAAGCTTGTTTTGTTTAGGTAAGTAAACTTTGACAAAATGAATGACCTTTCCTTTTGTCAACCTTGAGAAAAGCATACAAACACGAGAGCTGCAACAAATCATGTGATTCATTAAAGCAGATATCAACTAATAGTACCAGCAGTCTCCTCTCTAGTCCGTCAACAAACACACAAATGCACACGCGTACACACGGCTCCAATGGAGTCTAATAACTAATCGTTTGTTTACCTTCTCCAAGGACTTGCTTATTGAGGCCGTCTTCAGTTCCAGCGTTGTTTAACCTCCCTGCCCTGCAGAGACAACAATCACACAGGAAAAGTTCAAGCCGTATAATTACCGCAGCTGTCAAAAACCATCAGTCACCTATAGCCGTCTTTACAAAATGACATTCAAGACAGATTTGCTGCTGTTTGGATGGTGTAAATGAGGCGGAGGAAGCAAACATGGACAAACAGAAACTGTATACACTGATAATATGTATACTATGAATGCACTGTAGGTCGCATTTGATAAATGCATACGTAGATGTAGCTAGAAGTCAGGCATGAACAAAAGAGCTTTGCAACTCTTTTATCCTATGATCCTTAGCTAGATTATGAAAACAAATGCTTCATTTTTCGAATGCTACTTTATAAGACAGTTGTAAAGTAAACTATAAAAAGTAAAAGTTGTATCAACTTAAAAAAATACTTCAATTGGTAATGCCTAAAAATTTGAACCAATTTAAGTACTAAAAAAATCACCTTAAATTGTGTGAGAAAGTGAGAAAATGTAAAATGTATAAAACCTGAAGTAATTGACGTTGAAGTATTTTTTTAAGTTAAGCAGCTTTCACCTTTTACAGTGCAAAAACTATTTTTTTGTGATTTACTGAAATCATCCAATATAATGTAAAGAAAGTTCTGTGAAAATATAACTTTGATATCTTTAATACTGACTGAGTAAAGTAATGTCAAATAATTGTGAAATCAATAATTAAAATCAAAATTTGATCTCAATCAATCTAATATCACTTTAGCCTGGATTTCACAGACAGGGTCGCATATACTAAACCATGCAATTTCTTGAAGAACCTCAATGTAGGGTAAAAAACTGTTTACACTGTTGCACAAGATTGAGTGTTTTGTTTTTCCGGTATTTTTTTCACGCTGCCAAAAGACGATCTCACGCAAATTATTGGAAATGTATAATGTTTTTCCAGAGAGTTATTGATGAACGAGTGTTTTGGTGCCATGTAAGTAAATTTTTTCATCATATGTTTTTTTTTGGTTTCTAAGTTGGGTGTGTAAGATACCAAATCCAATGCTATGTCATCTTAATCAGTGTCTTGTTGACTAAAACAGCATCGTTTTGAAATATGTCTGCAGCTCTTAGTAACTTTTTTGGTGGGCTTGAAAATATTTTGACCCAGCGGGGTTAATTGTAACGCTGTGTTACAACTAACCCCTCAGCACTTACAATACAAAAACCGCTAACGTTAGCGTAATTCTTGCCGTTGTTTTAAATCGGCTACACACGAATGATTGCTGGCTGCCAACAAAATAAATGTGCCTGTCTTATCAAAACCGTGTGTCAAATTTATTTTTGTTCATATCTTTAATATTAATTGAATAAGGTCACGTCAAGAATTGAAATCGTAATGAAATGAATGGCTAAAATCAGACTTTGATGCTCACCACCTCAGAATTTAATTTTGAAACTGTAGTATGGAGCTCTTAGCAATAACATAAAAAAAAATAAAAAAAGTCATAATTGTGCTGCTTTTTCTCACATATTCAGACATTTATATCCATTTATAAGTTGAATTATTTTTAGAAAAGGGCTGGATGACTGAATACAGTGTGGATACCTCTATTATAGACAGATATACAAACAATATCCACTTCAAGTATATAGACAAAATAGTATTAAAATATTTTTAGCAAGTGTTACAACTATCCCCCTGCCTGTTACAATTAACCCCACCTATGGGGTAAGTTGTAACGTTTGCACTTCTGGCATGTTTGGTGTAATTTTTCAAGAATGGTAAGTACTAGAAACAAACTTTAAATGTTCATTTGTAGTAGAGATGTGTGTGTTGCTTGTGCAAAAATATAATTAATCAAACTCAATTTTTTTGAATGATTGAGCCAAAACCAAAAAGCGTTAGGTTGTGCCCCGCTCTCCCCTACTGTGTAAATACCATATGTTAAACATTAATACATTTATATACTACCCATCAAAAGTTTTGAAACACTTAACTGAAATGTTTACAATGATCTTAAAAATCTTTTAATCTGAAAGTGTACGGTTAAATGCTTGAAATTACTTTTGTACACAAAATACACCTGTGCCAAACAGATTAATTTATGTTATTAGAAAATTACAAGGAAGGCAAAGCAGCCAATAAGCACCCAGATTAAATGTGAACTTATCCTAAGGTGAAAGTTCAGGAAGTTTCTTCTTTATAAAATGACATTAGTACGGTTATGCAATTATAGGCAAAGGGTGATAAATTGCATTTCAGATGATAAAAAAATACCAATTGTAGTAATTGTAATAACATTAGCCGAAGTTAATTATTATTCTGTAATGTGGAAAAAATAAATGAGTGAGTGTTTCAAAACTTTTGACCGGTCGGTAGTGTATATATAATTACTAAGAATAACCATCAGTGTAGCATTATGCTACCATCTTAATATACTCAAAAACTATAGTATTACATGAAACTACCGAGAAACAGACTGGAGGCCATGCCAATGTCCCTGGGGTATTTGAATAAAAGCATTAAAGTGTAAAAAGAATGTGAAAAATGATGCAGTTTACATTTGGCAGTCAAAGCAGCAACCAACCGTTTGAGCAGAGTCTGTTTATCTCAGGTAAAGAGAGCACAGATGGAACACACGTTAAACATCTTTGTTAAGAAGGGTGATCAGCATTTAGACCCACCAAAAATGGGCATGTCGTCGTCATCTTGCGTCGATTCACCCTATTTTTCCAGCATTTCATTTCTAGCGATTAAATTCCAATAGACTCCAATTAACACGTCATCCCTCCCGTAATAAATCAATAGCCTGTGGTGACAAGTGATGAATTTTTTTTGTCTTAAAAAGCTAAACATCATTTATTCAAATCACCTGCTAGGGTCTCAGGTGCTAAATGAGTTTACAGAGATGCCTAACGTTCATTTAGACAAATGTTCCCTCTTCTAATGACGAGAACGTTTTGCATTGAGAGCAGAGGAAAGGGGAGGTGCGCGACAGCAGTTACCTTTCGGTTTTAAGCGCTGTAATGTGTTGCTAAATCGATAGTCGCCCAGACTGAAAGCATGGGGTTGGTGGTAATGGTGGTGTTTTGAGCAGCGGGGCGGTGGAGACCTGGAGAGTGAGTAAATACGATCATACGGCTAAACCCAGCTGGAGAAAAAGTAGAACCGGCACTCTGGTGCTCAGGGACCTTGCTGAGATGATCGGCTTCACGGGTGTGTTTTAAACGAACACGGAGGGAGAGTCGACTAAATGAGCACATGGGCTAAAAGATGATAGTGAAGAAAAGTAGCAGCCTTGAGAAACTATGATGACAACTTCAGCTATGGTAAACTGCATAACATCATGAATGATAAAGCTAACATATATGTAAGCCAAACCAGGAGGACAAAGAGGTCGACTACTGTCGATTATAATTCGAAGAGCTCAGCTGCAAAAGCCACTAAAACCCACCTGCGTCAAAAATGAGATAATGATATTAACAGAATGCCCTCGGCACATATTATACGTTCATCAAATACTTTAGATTCAAATCCCGGCCTTAGGTAAATCAGAAAAATACTAGTTTGTTGACAGAATCTGTTAAACGCTACTCCGATTTTTCAGAAAAGTGCGGGGAAGATGAATTTCAAACGACCGTAAATCACATTTAAACTTTGATCTCTTGTGAGCACTTGGACTAGCCTGGGTTTCCCCATGCTGCCTTGCGCGAAAAATTTATTCATGCTGCATATGCGAGACATCACAGCAGTTTTGTTTATCCAACACTTTTACAAAAAAAAAAAAAACATGGCAGACGCACTTACGGGGATCGCTTTATTTTCATAAAGGTGTTCGAAAATCAACTATAAATTCAAAATATCAAAACTATGATTTTTTTAAGGTCATGTATTAAGCGTTTGTACGATACCAGCGAACAACACATAGCTTTTGAAGAGGAAGTATTTAAGCATTAAATAACTTGAATCGTATGTGGCAATGACTTAAAAAACCCCACTTAAATGTTGTTCTTATTCACAGGCTGTCGAAATCGCATACTCCAGTCTGTGTGCATGGCTACAGCCAAGCCAATCCTGACGCAAATACCATGGTGGTCATTACAAACGCCTCTTCAATTCATCTAATGGACCGTCTCTTCCTCACTTCACCAGAAACACAAGAGCACATGAATATTTACCACCAAGCGAAGCCATTCCATTAATCGGCTCGCAAATGCTTAAATAGCATATCTGTGGCTACTTCTGCGATGAGGTCATAAATGAACAATCCTGCTTTATTAGCATATTAATTTATGCGAGGACGAAGTGCAGCTCATAGGCTGAGACCAGCTCCTCTACTCTCCTATTGGTCAAGAAAGCAATTTACTCATCATGCTATCAGTCTGGCATGAAATGCTGAAAAACATTATGTATTTAAATCATAGTATGGTTTTGTATCGTTGATACAATGAAAGAATTGTGAATAATAACTAGTGACAGACCAATCAATCAACCGATATTTGTGCCCCCGGACCACAAAACCAGCCTTAATTCGCACGGGTACATTTGTTGCAAAAGCCAAAAATACATTGTATGGGTCAAAATTATCGATTTTTCTTTTATGCCAAAAATCATTAAGATATTAAAATGCATCAAATAAATATATAAGGTTTTAATTAACCCTTTAACTGGCGCATCCCTTTTTGAGTAAGGGGGGTAGGGAAAAGGTGATGTACACCTTCAAATTAATATAACGCTGGAATTTTTATTTTGTCTAGAAGCCTAATTTTGATCTTGTTTTAAAGAAGAAACTTTAATATTTTTACGGAAGTGTCTGGAGGTGTAAATATATTTTTTATAGTAGTTAACATTTATTTGTAATAAATAAAAAATGCTATATTGTATTATTTTTAATGAGATTTGTGTTGGTTTGCTGCATACTCTTGTTACAAATTAATAAATTACAATTACTGCATTATTAACACTGCTAAAAGTTTTGAAATATGAAAACTACATTCTTAGACCTTTCCAACAATATATAGTTTGTCATGAAAGATTAACATTACATGAAAAATATTGAAGTGAACTTAGGTGTCCCGCTCACGGGACAGAGGCAGTTAATGGGTTAAAATCTACCTACAGCCACTGACTTACAAAAAAGTTTGATCAAAGTAACACAGAAATGTACAAAACTGGTTTATTCATCATACAATTTAAGTGATTGACCACAAACACCAGTAATGGACCAATCAAATTCACACATTTCACAGAGACGTTACATTATTAATGATGTATAGATATTACATTGGTCATTATCAGCCATACTGCCATTTATATTTCAACCAATGAAAAACCTGCATCACTTGCCTGCTAATAAAACCTTTTGAAGAGCATAAAATCCTGAAGTTGTGAATTGAAAGCATATCACAAAATGAGAGAAAGAGTTAAAAAGAGAGAGACTAGCAGGATACAGGCTGTGATATCTATATTGAGTGATTTTCGTGTTTGTTTTTGGGGTGTGTGCACATGATTTTCCAAGTCACTGTCTGTGCTCTAAAATACAGGAAAATTGTATGACTCACTTTCAGACAAATGCAGCTGTTTACAAAAGCCTGACAAAAAGGTGACTGAACTCTTTTTCTCTCTCTCCCTCCACAGCCTGATTCATTGCAACTATTTCCCAAAACCTGTAAGTCATTTTTATAATTTGGTTACAAGCAGGGCTTCATCCATTGTTTTGCAAGTCCTCGTTCATGTAAACAACGGTGGTTTCCGACATGCAAACAGACGCAAAACCTAATTTATCTCTGCTTTTACGTAGGCCGCTTGAGCTTCTGCAGTCCTGCTAAATGTCAGGCAGTCTGGACGTTTTTGCCATCACGTTTTGCCGAGCTAAGAACGAAGTACGCGGGGTACACACACAATTTTTACGGCCTTACTATCAGATATGTAAAGTATTTTAGCATATTTTAGCAGGAATTACACTTTATTAAGTTGTTTAAAAATAGTGTACTTTTACTTTTAATTGAGGATATGTAATGATACTTTTACTGCGCTACTTGTCATTTCTAAACTTGTTAAATTTTTTGTCATCGCAATCGTTTAGGGGAGAATAATATTTAGTCACTTTAAATCATGCATGGCAAAATGTGTGTGGGACTTTCCGCAGCACTTCCCAGACCGATCAGCCATAACATTAAGATGTTGCGAGACCAGACGTCTCCATATGCTAGATCTCGCTCTCGCGGTACTTGATGTCATACCCTGATCAGTTTTCGACACCTGACGCCACCAACTGTATTTTAGTCACGGAGGATGAGGCGAAAAGTTGCGCTTCCAGACAAAGCTAGATAAAAAAGGAAAAAACCTTTAAGGGTCTGTTCACATGTCGCGCTTAAAAACACGCAGAAAATGCTAGGCGCGTAGGTTCTTGAAACATGACGTGAGGTGCGCTTGTGGCATTCTGAAAAGTTGAAATGTTTTTAACTCAATGCGGTGCGGACGCGCCTAGAAACAATTAGCGCGCCGCAACGCATTGCTTCCATTATGAGTGCGCATACCGCGCGCCTACATATGAAATAACGAACTTGAGCGAACAAAAGACATGATATGTGAATCACCCCTTAATTAAATATATGTAACGCTACTTGTCGTTTCTAAACGCGTTACATTTTTTTGTCATCAGAATCTGTTAGGGGAGAATAATATTCAGTCAATATTGTGCGTGGGACTTTCCGCAGACCGATCAGCCAAAACATTAAAATGTAGCATACAGAGCGTTGCTCTCGCGGTACTTTGATGTCATACCATGATCAGTCTGTCCAGTTCAGCATAAAGGCATACACGGCCAAACTTCTGACCTCTGTTTTCGACACCTGGCGCCACTAACTGTATTTTAATCATAAAGGCAGATGAGTGGAAAGGTTTCGCTTCCTGAACAAATTCAGGGCACCCATGGCCGGCCGCACGCCCGTACCTAAAAGAAGTTTTCGTGATGACACTCCATATAACAACATGACACTGATATAAGCTATATTTTAAATTGCAGGATGCTGTCTTACAGTTGTTAAAACATCATTATACTCACTACTCATGAGTACTTTTCAAAAAGCTACTTTTTTACTCATACTACGTTTTTACTCATACTAGGACAGGTACTCTCACACTTCATTTTTTTGGGAAGTAAGTAACAGTACTTGTACTTGAGTATGATTTTTCAGTACTCTTTCCACCCCTGCTTACTACCAAGGCAGAGGTATTTCGTTCCTATCCCAAAACAAACAAGGCTGCGCATTTCTTTACACTATTTAAATGTTAACAGGCAGGGGCTCAGGCTGAATAGAGCATTCTTTCTCTCTGGATACCAGAAACGGCCCAGCCAGGCTTTCAAAACACGCTCTAATGAAATCATCCGAAAGATAAATAAAAAGTTGCACTTGTTTTCTTTTCGAAAATCACCTCCCCCTCTTTTTCCCTTTCTTTTTTCTTGCAATTGGATTAGACTCTTTTCAAATGGGGACCATACGAGTGTGGAACTACTGTGGAGGAACTTCTCACTTTCTCTTCCTGAACCTGATGACATTTATACAGCTGTGAACTCAAGACATGAAGGTTAACACTGGGCTAAAACAGAGGATTTCATCTATAGATTGCTAATGCAAATTTATTTGTAGTAGAAGTTGGCAAATATGGGGTTTTGCATTACAAAATGTCAAGTGACATTTAATTTAAGTCCCACGTTGGTGAAATTCAAGTTTTTATTGTTGTTTATGGGTGGTTTCCCGGACAGGGATTAGTTTAAGACAGGACTACGCCTTAGTTTAATTAGGAAATATAACTAGTTTTAACAAACATGCCTTACTAAAAACATACTTGTGTGCGTTTTGAGGCAAAACAAAGGGCACTGATGTATTTTAAGATATGTCAGTGCAAGTTGTTTTCAGTTTGGACAGTTCTTACATTTATTTTAATTTAGGACTATGCTAATCCCTGTCCGGGAAACCACCCTATGTTGTGTTTGTAATATGCTTTAAGGCAAACCTTGTGCAAATTCATAATTTAACACCATTGCTGAGTAGTTTATTCATAATATTAGACATCTCATTCCCGCACTATAAACCACAATGGTTTGCAACGTCACACACACGTGTAACCAATCACATCATCCCATTTGAATTCACACATGCTGAACTCACGTGCAGCGTATAATAGTCTAAGCTTACATTAGCGATAAAAACACTTAGCAGTTTAAGTTTTAAGTATGTGAAACGGGACTTTGCAGTTATGTGTCTAAACTACCAAAATTAGCATCTATTTTTGCGTACAAAAGGATGCAGGCGGGGACTAATTTTGCATATTCATTTCTACAGTCCGAGCTGTGAGGTTGAGTAAAGGCAGATACTAATTTGCATATTCATGCTATTATGATTTTCAAAGAGTTTTAAGTGATACAATTATCAGCGAGACTAAGCAATATACACTTGAGTTCAATACAGATAGATCGATAGATTGATAACCCATGTGACTGGGGCAGTACCCTTTCAAAAAAGTACACATTTGCATCTGTACATATTGTATACATATCTGTACCTAAATGGCCAATAGATAGATAAATGGACAGATGGGCAGACAAAGAGTTTAGGTAAAACCAGGCATTAAAATAGGCACAAAGCATTTATTAAAATGTATTCATTTACCAGCAAAATTTGAAACTATGTGGATTGTCCATTTTGCCGAGTGGGTAACAGTTAACCTCATCTGCCAGTATAGCCAACCAAATATTAACCAAACTGATCGGTTTGGCAGATATACCAGTCTTTCATAAATTATTATGGTCTTTTTTTTATTACAAAGTCTCAACCACCTTTCAACCGATACTGATAACATGTTTCCCCTTTCTATCAACCCATTCTTTCTCTTCTGTTATTTTGTTCTCGTCTTTCCTTTGACCACAGATCCTGTGCGCTATTAATATCAATAACCCACAAATTCCATTTCCCCGTGCACGCAGTAAGAGTGAGAACGGCGAATGAGCGAAAAGGAAAAACCTCACGACACAAATCCACTTCTCGTTTCGTGGGAAAGATCTAATTGGATGAGAGCGAAGGCAGACGCGTGCTTCGGTCAGAAAGAGGGAGAGAAAGGATGCCGTCAGTCAGAAGCAGAAGAGTGTTAGTACGGAGATTTCGGCTTTGCTTAAAATCACTGAAGACTCACCCATTAAAACAAGACAATGTTCCACAAAACAAATCCACAAGTTCCAGCGTTCCACACTTTGATCTTTACTGCACAAAAGCTCTTTCTTCACACACTGTCTCTATCAAGTTGGTGCGAGCGGTGCGTGAGCTTGACTCTTTCACTCTCTCGCTCACACGCGCTCTCGTCTCGGGGGCTGGAGGTATGTGCTCTAAACACAACAAAAGCCTGAGTCGAAGATTGAATATGCAGGAAGAGGGCCTCCGTTTGCATAAACACAAACACTCGGCAAATGAGGGGCTGGCACCGATCGCACCAGTGCCTGATGGGAAACGCATACCTGTCCTGTTCTGTCTCTGCACTGTTTTAACCAAACCAGAACTGAGAGATGAAACGGACAGCACAGATGCCAGTACCGACATGCATGCTACGAATAGTTGGGTTTGATGAGTAAGTGTGAAATATTTTTTTTCTGAAGAGCTTCTCCTTACATCTCTGAATGGTGCATTACTCATACCAAAAAGAAATATGTTCCCCTTCTGGATATATTTTTAGAGAGGAGTATTATTAAAAATCATTTCTATCTGTTTGCTCTCCTACAAGGCTCGTTTTTTATTTTTAAACCACATTTGATTTTTGTTTAAATTTAAGTTGCTTTAACATCATGTATGCGCAAGACAGTCACAGCTTTACCTGTTAATATCTACTCTCTTTTCTCTCAACCTCAAAGTGGCTGCTGACAGATGTGACATCGCATGACCGAGACTACGCAAAGTTGATGGATGGATTACAACTCCCGCAATATTCCATTCATAAACGCACATGTGTAAATTCACTCGCCTTAAGAGTCGAGACAGAAGGAACTTAGCAGATAGATAGAAAGAAAGATAGAGAGAACAGGAGTGATGGATGGGCAAAGCGAGGGACAAAAAGAAAAAGGGAGCACAGACGAGACCTGCAGAAAATAAACAGGGTGTCTTGTTTCAAAGGCAGGGGACACACAGGCATTCCATTGTTCGAGCCAATTATCAGAGGCAAATAATAACAGCAGATGGATCGAGCGAGGAGCGGAGAGCTGCAGAACAGATGATGAAATGTGAGAGAGGAGGAGGAGGAGGGGTCAAACTACCATGGTCCTAAAGCCCAACACACCAGATGTGGACTTGCACGAGGACAGTGCACAAACTTAATCGCTGGCCTTGACTGCTGCTACAACCCCACCGCACTGACATGAGAGGATGATCTGCAGCTAAAACGGTCTCGTCGAAAGGTTGAGAATATTATGATTAAGAAGACGAAGAAGATGAAGATGAAGAAAAAGGCGAAGATGATAGAAGACAAAGAAGAAGATGAAGACGACTATGACGACAGAAGAAGAAGAAAGAAGAGTACAGAGGACAGAAAAAGAAGACCACAGAAGGAGATGATGAAAAGGAAGAAGATGAAGAATGCGACAGAAGATGACGACAAAAGAAGGAGGCGACAGAAGAAGAAATTTGCTTACTGTGACAGTAGGTACTGTATAGTATGAATATGGATACTATGAATGAATTTGGACGTACAACATCCGCCATATTGATGAATCACTTGACACACATCGTCATGAATGAACACTTTGGGATCTTACCGGAAGTAGTAGGTCATCAGAGTACTTTTCACATACTGTTTCTTGAATGCTATGAATTCAGACATGCTACTTATCTCGCCTACTGCATTTCGCCTACTACACTCTTAAAGGGGTTGCACACTGGACACGCAGCTCAGCGCACGCAGCACCCTTCTAAAAAAAAAATAGAACGCATTGTTTTTTATGAGTATACGCATACCGGCGGCAACAGGTGGCGCCTGTCCGCAGTGCCCAGCTTCGAATCAGGAAGTTGCTCAAATCCCTGTCACGCCACAGAACGCCACTCACATAGTTTAACATTAAATGACATCATATTTGTCCCAAATCATTAACGATTAGCATTGGCTGCTAACGTATATTTTGCATTTTGAAATAGACGCTATCTGACGAATCTTGCGCTATTTAATGTGCACTTCCGGTTTACGATACCACAAAATTGTTCTAGACGCGACACGGCGCGACGCTGAGCTGCGCGGCCGGTGTGCGACCCCCTTAAGGGGCCAATCACACCAAACACGTTTCTGGCAGTTGCAGGCACCTTTTTTTAAATTATATTTTATGGGCAGTGAGCGTATGTGCACTGTTTATGTGAGCCGAATGACTTGCGGTTCTTGCCGCCGGTCGCAGCACACTTTTTTGAAGGAGCGCTGAGAGTGGAAAAGCACCCGACGTCATTCGCGTCTTTCCATTGTCCAATCGAATGAGGAGAGAGGCGGGCCTTACGTCATGGTAAGGGAAGTTTACAGTTGCTTTGAAGAACCGGACTTGCTCACTCTCTCCTGCATGTTTGTGCACCTTTCACAGTCAAACAATGTCAGAGCAAGCGCCCTTTTTTTTAAGTTTCTGCTAATATGACCGTTAACAGCAAAAGAGCGCTCACGCTTCAGTATTTGATTGACAAGACAGCTTACTCGGTGGTTGCCTAGCAATATAAAAAAGTCGTGCCTTACGTTTCCAAGCGTTTAAACGTGTTTGGTGTGATTAGCCCCTAAGAAAGGATGTGTTAATTTTTTTGATTTTATATTCAAATAAATACAAGGGGCAACAAAAGATAAAAATAACACAACGATGTGTCTAGTTAAGGACAACACATAAGCCAGATTTACTAAACGGGGCAAATTAGCACGAGAGCGCAATTCCCCAAAAGCGCAGATGGGAGTGGTAACATCTCCAGGTTATTTACTGAAAATGTGCAAATTAAATAACACAAGCACAACATCTGATTTCCATAATGATCAACGCAATCTGCTAAGAGCAGCGCAAATTAGTTCACAGTTGCAAATAAGAAGAGCTCATCCTGAGTTCAGCATCATGGACATCACAGCGGAAAATTTGAGATGAATAACCCCAGCAAACAAAGAACTGGAGGACAAAAATAAAGGTTTACAAGAAGTTTTGAAATGTCTGGTATTGTGTGACTTCTCCTAGTGATAATTTAGTCCTTCATGACAACTGTGAGGGGGTAATTTTTTTGTAACTCATCCGTTTAAATTATATTAAGCATTAAAGCAACACCAAAGAGTTTTTTTTACCATAAAATAACGTTTCCAAAAAAGTTTCAGTCGTTCATCCGCTCAAAACAGGGTGAACGGCACTTTCACATTCGCTTTGCAGCCCTCTATCGGCCAAAACTGCACTAAAGAAGTTATCAACCGTCGGGTCGCGGTCCTGTAGTTCGAGTGAAAACTACAAAAACTTGCTTTATGGCAGACCTACAATCCAATCAGAGCCAGCTTTGCTGCAGTAGGCTAAATTATTTACGACAGTGGTAATAGACAATTCCGCTTCCAACCTGTAGGGGAAGCAAATAGCAAAAACTCTTTAGTGTTGCTTTAAAGTTCTGCATAATTAAGGGCGTGGCCACTTGAGTGACAGGTGAATTAACACTGTTGTCACTAGAGTCGAGCTAGGCGGGTGTGGTTTTAACAACCAGCCACCTTAGCTTGACCCACGCCCCGCCTCTTTACCCATTTTCAGTTATCTGCGAGTGATGAGCGGTGACGTGCGGCACAAACCTATGGGTGACGTCACGGACACAACATCCATATTTTTTTACAGTATATGGTCATAACACACATGCAAACATTAGTAAATCGCATTGCGTGAATCATTTAAATAATCTCCTCTCACAAATGTTGCGTCTGAAAGACTCCTAGAAATGCATATGCAATAAGGACAGTCACAAAAATAACTAGCCCACACCTTTTCAGCGCTTATTATAAACGGAGCATCTTTAGTAAATCCCGACATTGTTATTTAACACCAAAATTATGATTTGCGTTGGCACAAGCTGTTAGTAAATATGGCCCTAAATGTGTTGTACTTAACTAGACACAACAAGTGTAATACTTCTAGTAATAGATAAATAATTAAATAAAAAACTGCAAATAAATGTACATATAATTATTAGTGTTCATATATTACTTTTTTACAAAGCACAATTTGAGGCAGACTGGATTCGAACCCAAGCATGTGTAATTCACTAAGCCACAGCTCCATCTTAAAAACACTTTCATTCCAATTACAGGGATTAACTCTGATTTGCTCATTACCCAACCCAAACTGCTCTTGGGATTTCAGTTGTTTTGTTTGATCAGAATTGCATAATTGTACTGCATCAAAAAGTTGCTCTGGCTTTGAGCTATCGACTAAAGGCTGTGTTATCTGGAGAGTATTTTTCATCGAGGACCTTTGGGTGTATTTTCTTCACAGCGGAGCTACAGGGAAGAGTATCTGAAGCGAGAGGAACCGGCAACTCGATATGCTGAAGGATGTGTCATATCGCTGCTCAACTGACAGCCGAAGTGTGTGTGTATGAAGTGGGGGGGGGGCTTTTTCAGCCTAAAACAAAACGCATCCTCAATGTGCCCCTGTCAAGGGTTGGAGATGTCTTCAGATAGTGGCACAAAAGATCAACCGCTCCTTTTCAGCTGAGAGAATAGAAAGAAAGTTTTCGTTTCATTAACTCAAGACTAAAGCGTAATTATCTCCCTATGGGCCGCAATCACCAAACGCAGGAAAATAGAACTGAAAGCACTTTCCACTCCACTCATCTAAGCGATTCTTTTATTCCCACTCTTTTTTCCACTTGTTTTTCCTCTCCGCCCTCAGATGAGATTAACCAATCGAATAATGCAAACGGATTGCGGGGGCAAGAGGAAAATACAACTTTCAATACTCTGTGTTATCTGCCTTCACGTTCTTCGACTTGTCAGCGAATGGCTTCCGTTTCTATTCGTCTGGCATCTCTCGCTATCTTAGTCTTTGACTTTGGAAGAGGGTGTAGGAACGAAGTCAGGGATGTTAGCTGCTAAGCCGCTGAAATCTTTCAAATCATGTGGTATTTTTTTGACAAACCATGTGCAAACTCATCATTCAAGACTCATCATTTCTCTTTAAAGGGACACTCCACTTTTTTGAAAATATGCTCATTATATAGTTAAACATTTGATTTTTACTGTTTTGGAATCCATTCAGCCGATCTCATGGTCTGGCGGTACCACTTTTAGCATAGCTTAGCATAATCTATTTTATCTGATTAGACCATTTAGCATCGTGCTCAAAAATAACCAACAAGTTTCGATAATTTTCCTATTTAAATAACCAAAAAGTTTCGATATTTTTCCTATCTAAAACTTGACTTTTCTGTAGTTACATCGTGTACTAAGACGATGAAAGTTGCGATTTTCTAGGCCGATATGGCTAGGAACTTTATACTCATTCTGGCGTAATATTCATGGCGGCAGGAGGCACAATGATATTATGCAGTGTCGAAAATTTGTCCTCTGCTTTTAAAAGTTACCAAGGGGACTATTTTCAGGCGCTGCGTAATATCATTGGGCCTGCTGCAGCGCAATAATGGTCTAATCCAGGGATGGGCAACTTTGATAATGACGAGGGCCAGCATTTTTCTCCTTTATACCAAGGGGGCCAGAACCACACGCACAATTTACATCATTCTTAATTTTCTTTATTAAGGAACCACAATATACAATGAACCGGTCTTTAAAGATTTTAACTATTAAAATTGGCAATTATGCTAATTCTAAATCATAACTTTATTTTCAGTGGACAAAGCATTTTTAAATAAAACTTCTTAACTGCATTGCTTTAACATCTGTAACAAACAAGGCAGTTTTAAATTAGTATAGAGGAGTTTCTCATCCTGCCATCAGAGAACAAAATTATTTAAAATAAATATACATAATAATAATAATAAATAATACATACATTTAAAACAAAATATATAAAAATGTTAATAACAAAGTATTTTACCTTTCAAATCTAAGAGTAATTCTGTTTCGAGTCCGATCCGTCACCCAAACCAGTGGCATTGTTTTGAACCCGACTGGACCCGAATGTAAACTGACGTGTGTACAGTCGCAGCCCCGGTGGGCTCGCAACCAATTTGGCGAGCTGCTCCATTTGTTTATATGACGATGACACCAAGGTAACCGCTAAAATGTACATTTAAAATGATTTGTCATGTCTGTCTCAACGAAAATTTACCTATCGCCAGCCACACAATGTCGTAATTAGGCGCTCTTGGCAAACAGAGGAGTGGTTCAAAAAGGACATTAACACATACATTAACACACATAGTTCAGGGCTTTTCGGGTTCGTTCGGGAAAAACACATTCATTTTAAATAACCCGAGACCCGATTATTGTACCCGACCTGTGTCCGAAGCACGCGTGAAACATTTAGATCCGAACTTGATCGGGTCTCGGGTCGGACCGTGGGTTTTCGGACCCCGTGAACTTGAAGACATCTTCTCCACACAAGCCCAAACACGGGACTATGCTTACTGTGACGATCCACGGGACCTAGCGCCCCCTCCTGGTTGGGAGGTTTTACGTCCGAATACAAGAATCATAATTTTAAAAGTATTTGATTAATTATAATATGGTCCAGCGGGCCGTATTAAAATTTACCCCGGGCCGTGTGCACAGATTCAATGGGTTATGCTAAGCTATGCTAAAAGTGGTACTGCCAGACCCGGAGATCAGCTGAATGGATTACAAAACAGTAAAAATCAAATGTTTAATTCTAGGGGAGCTGGAAAATCAGCATATTTTCAAAAAAGTGGAGTGTCCCTTTAAAACTTTTTGTACCAGGCTGTAAACATATACTATTTTCAAGTCGATGAATTGCAGTTTAAGTCACTTCCGTATTGGCTTTATCGGAGAGATCGGAAGGTTGCCCCTCGGTGAAACTGGACATAGCAGTTATGGGTCCTAAACTGCCGAATGTAGCATCTATTTACATGTATATCTATGGTCCGAGGTAGTGCGAAAGAGTGGAGGCGGGAACTAATTTGCATATTCATATATATGGTCCAAGCTGTGCGACTGAGTAAAGTAGCTTTTAACTAGTGGTAAATAATTGTGATGGCATATACAAATAAATTATATACAAACAATGTAAAATATATGCAATATTAAATTATGTAAAATCGAACTTTGAGATTTGGAGCATCAAAGTTTGATTTTAACAAGTGATTTCAATATTTATCTCAATGTTATTTGCAAATAAAGTAATCAGGGAGGCTAATATACTGATCTATTACCGCTTGTAAAGCTACTTCTAAAACGGCAATGCCCCTCGAGGATTTAAATCGAGAATCAGAGACCCTGGATTTAATTAGCTTATGAAAATAATTGCCATTAGCAAAAATCTCTCCGAATAAAATGGTTTGGAGCAGCAGGCTACGATGGAGTGAAAACATCTTACTTCTGGAATGGAGCGAGGACAAAGAAACGCCGTTAAAGGGAGAACTGGCAGGGCAAGCGAGTGTTTTGCACACCGACACAGAGGTCGAGTTAATTAGACTATTGTCATTTTAATCAGGACAGCTTCTCGGTCAGCTTTTGCCCGTGTGCACATCCACGACACGCTCAGGGCCTGGGTTCAGACTTACATTGTGTGTGTGTGCGGGTACGTACGGTGGGCTTGCTTCACTAATGAGAGATGCCAACCAAACAAAGCCCCCGCAGTAACTCCTCACATTCTGCCCGTTCATTTGAAAATAATTTAAATATCAAATATTTGAAATCATTTGCTTCTCCCTGGCTATCTGATACTGAATGGCAAGTATTTCATGTTGCCTTCATTATGATCTTAAACAACCATTAAAATTCTTAACTATCATTACAAGTGACTATGTTTGTTACACCAATCATCATGGATTGTTTTTTTGAATATTTAATTTTGACAATACATTGTTACGTATAAACATATGTGACAGTAAGTGCTGTGCTGGTGCATCATACAGTAAATGAATAAATCCAGGAATTATGTTAACATTTTGCTTTTATCATTATTAGTATGCGCACCAAGACAAAAGCAAAAACTTCATATGGAAATGCAGCGTACTTGTCAAGTATTTGAATAAACCGAACAGAGCAAATTATTATACATTTACCTACAGCACCAAGATTATCAGACATGCTGCCATTTCTAGTTACTAAAGTATCGCTTTAGGTTAACTGCTTAATTTGAATATGCCAATTTCTAATAGACCCTAATGTACAGTATTTCACTACCTTGTATAGTATATGTGACAATCTCATCTAACTAGATGGTTGGGTTTGTATGTAAAGAAAATTCAGTTGAAATGATGCACGTCAACTCAAGCTTGTTATCTAAAAAGCCGAATGATTTGCGCCGGCGGCCTTGTCAACAAGATAAAACCTAAGATGAAAATAAGGGAAGCCATCATTATGAAACTTTATAATTTGAATTTGAAAACTTGCAAACAACCATGTAAAATTATCGCTATCTTAATTTGTGCATTTGAGGTCTATTGCAATTTAATCACTTCAATCATCTCAGAAGTTGGTTTGAGTCGCACGCGAGAAGTCGCTTCAAATGTAAATGCATCTGTTGCTCAGACCACATACAAAACTGATTTCAAATGAAACTAGAACAGCAATGCTAGATAAGACAATAGATATTTACATACAATAACACTAAACTCTCCTTCTCTCTCTGTATCTCTCTCTCTCTCCCCATATACAGTAGAGTTCCTGCATATTCTTCTAAAACCCCTAAACAATTTGTCTAATTTGCAAGTAGCTTGAAAAAAATAATTATCTCATTTATTTCTCAAACTCGAATGAAAAAACAGACTAATGGCTCTGTCTTAATTTGAAATTTCTGTCTATTTATCATATTGTGGATAGCTCATGGTTTTATCACTCCTCATCAATATTTCAAGCACTGTTAATATTAATTAGATCAGATATTAATTTCATCGAAAATGCAAGTATAAATCAATAATTCAACAAAAGGAATGATCGGCGTGGCTGAATTTTTCAGTTTACATACCAGTAATAAAATACATCATCATAATTCCTGCACATCCTCATCTCTGTTGTATTATTTGTGTTAACCTCCTCGCAAGGCAGAGATGTTTAAATCAGAAAACCACGGCATCAACTGTAAAATTTACAAGAGTGAGAAAACCAATGAGCATTAAGGTCAATGTGACCGGATCAATCAAATGTTATTGGTTGATCAGCTCAATGTGACAGACAACATGCTGTAGCTCTATTGAGGATTATTACGGATTACATGAATATATTACAGTCTGATTTAAATAATAAGCCTTCCAAAAGGACACTTTCAGTTTTGAGGCACACGCATACCGCACACTATCCAAACCAAACCGCACCTGGGGGTGCTTGACCCCCAAAGTCTGGTTCTTTGACTAGTGTGGTCGCTCTGTTCCGCGCCCGGGCAGAGGTGGGCTCGAGCGCAGTTTACTTGTACTCAGGTGTGGAACGTGCAATGTAACCGCAAATCGCGCAAGAGCGTGTTACACGCAACAACTCACCTTCACTTGCCTTCGTAAAAACCTTCTGATGCACGCAGCAGGAGTTACATGAATGTCTGAGCTGCACATGCGACAGACCAACTAAGCAATATGATAGGCATGTGAGAGGGCTGTGTATCATCGTGCACCAAACGACTCTGAATAAAAAAAAACACAGACTTAACCTTACGATGGGCTCTGGTGTTAAGAGAGCACTTAACTAAAGCTTTGTTTAAAACATATCGCATCCTAACGATGAAAATGCGCCCAGGCTCGGAAAAAGTACAGTGTGAGTGTGTGCTTCTAGGATAGTAGGGAGGAGGGGGGCAGTTGCGCTGGGGCATGGTTTGGTCGGATAGTGTGAGTGCGCCCTATGTAGATTCATCTTCATTTAGTTTATAACATAATTGTCTTCTAAATCGTGCCTTTAAGATTGTTAGTCAAAATGAAACGGAAGTAGCGAGTGTCTTATTTTCCTGAGAATTTCATAAAGAATTGATTGGATCTTTGGGTCATGTTGCTATTTGTTAATCGCTGCAATCTATTCCACGGCATCGCCCACTTCCCGTAACCGGAAGTAAAGAGAAATTGTTTCGAGAAGGGGAGAAGATTTACGTTATTGATTAAAGATTACATACTGTAATTGAAATGAAATGTTTTTTTTTTATAATAAAGGTCACAGATAAGTAATCTGAAAAAAAATTCCAACAAAAATTTAAGTTTTTAAATTAAATTTCATTGTGACTTTAAATGTGTGCAAATGTCATTATTATTATTGTTAAAATCCCAGCGAGCAATTTTGCGTATAGAAGACGTCTAATAGCCGTACAGCCCAGGTGTCTAGGCTAAAACGGCAAAAAAGTATAGACATCTAACCATAGCCCCAAAATAAATTAAATAAAATACATAAATAAATGTAACTACTGTTGACTTTTCTTACATGATGAAATATACATCTCGCAGGTTATTTTGGCAAGAAAAACATGTTTTTTCATAGCGGGACTATATTGTATCTATAGTAGGGATGCACCGATACCACTTTTTTGGAATACGAGTACGAGTACTTGCATTTCAGTACTTGCCGATACCGATACCGAGTACTTAATAAAAAAACATGATTTAAATTTACAGGTACTGTGACAGCTTTAGTCATATAATTTAACAAAAAAACAAAGGACTAGTGTTCCAGTTTGTTGTAAACTCTGCCTCTTTGGACAACACAAGAGGCATTAACCCCTTACACGCCGCTCAAACATAGACATTTCTCAGACCGTGGTATTGATCCCTGGTATCGGGGGACTTTTAACGAGTACTTTAGAAAATGTGGTATCGAGGCCGATATCCGATATCAGTATCGGTATCGGTGCATCCCTAATCTATAGTTAACCTAGATGGTGAAATGACGGCTATTGCTTGGTGTTGGGGAAGAGTTAGTCTGAAGTATTACAATAAAGCACAATACAATATTTCTTATGTATACATTTTTATATATGAGATTTTCTATTTAAAACGTCTTGAACAATGCTTTTTATCCAAAGTTGCATGCTTGGAAAACAAAAAAAAATATCACAATGTTAAAAAAACATCTCGCCAGCAATAATCATTATAGATATTTCATATAAATAATTGCAGTAACTATATTTAAAGTTCAGGTGATACGCAATTAACCGGACGACTGAACAATGACAGCACCTAAATTTAAACAATGTCCTGAGCCTGCTATTTCCTTTCCAAGCACATGGAAAAGAATTAAAAACCGCTGATTTCTCCTAATTATTGCTCTCGTCGGTACTCGCTACAGATGTCTTTGATTTCTCCGGTAATCTTTCACTGTGTTTAACTCTGTCAAACATTCAGGCGGTCTATTTTTTCTTCCTTTCTGTGCCTCTTAACCTTCTCTATTTCTCCTCTTGTCTATTCATCTCATCGCCGGCACATTCTGTATTGTCTCTATCTCTCCCACTAAATCACCTCTTAATGTTTCCTAATTTATTCCACTCTTTCTCTCATTCCCAAACCCCGAATTTCCCTTCTGCTCCCGGACGCATACACACTGAAGGGGGGTGCACTGTTGTTTTTGGGCGAAACGTACGTTACTGCGTGAGAGAGGAGACTTTAAATAAACATCTGCACAGCGTGGCCACAATAGAGTCTTTTGTCTTGAAACGTGCAGAAAAATGTTGCCTCGCACAACGCGAGGGCACTCCAACAGGTTCAATTCCCAATAGAAGTACAGGACATTAAAGGGATAAATCACCCCAAAATGTTGTTACAAACCAGTATCAATTTATTTTTCTAAAGAACATGAATGAAGATATTTGAGAAATGTTTGCAACCAAACCGATTATGAGCCCCATTCTCTTCCAAAGTAGGAAAAATAATACTATGGAAGTGAATGGGGCTTATGAACGGTTTGGTTCCAAACGTTCCTTAAAATAAATTTGTTCAGATTCATCAAAACAAAGACATTTATACAGGTTTGTAACAACAAGATAGTGAGTAAATGATGAAATAATTTTAATTTTTGGGTGAACTATCCCTTTAAAACTGCAGAAAGTCTCTGTGCCAGTCATACAAAATTATGAAATGATGTACTAATAATCTTTATCTGATGTATTATAATTGTATTAACTATCTATAATTTAATATTTACCCCATTAACCCTATCTTGATTCTCAGTCCTTTTTAATAACTCAGACACACTTCTACAAATATACTCCACATTTAATAGTATGTTAATGGATAGTTCACCCAAAAATGACAAATCTGTCATCATTTACTCACCCCCAGGTAAATTTCTTTCTTTTGCTGAAAATATATTTTAAGAAATGTTTGTAATCAACCAGTTTTGGAGCACCACTGTGAAATAAATACTGTGGAAGTCAATGGTGCCCCAAAACTGTGTGGTCAAAAACATAGCTAAAAATATCTTCCTTTGTGTTCAGCAGTAAATGACGACAGAATTTTCATTTTTGGGTGAACTATCCCTTTAATAACAACTGATCTATTAGATGATCGCTCATGTCTACGGTCTTGGAGACCCCAGATATAAAACATGAAATGTCATTCATTTAGCTTTACCCTATGTTTTGCTAAGGTCAAATTGAACCCAAAGACAAACAATGCTATTTTTCCGAATAACCACTTTTTTTGTAAAGTTCCCTTCTAGGTTAATGTACAACAGATGCAAGCTTTAATATTTCTGCCTGCTGGGTTTTGATTAGGACAGGGAACGCATTAACAGAGTTTAAGAGACGACGATCATTTAGTAATGGAGGTCTCTAAGACCCCCCCCCAAAAAAAACTGAACTTGACGGTTAAGGAACTTACCAGGATGCATGCGTAGGCTCACCAATATTTCAACACCTTTTCTCCTGCTGTTCTGCTGAGAAAACGGCGTATCTGTTTCTCCTTCCTGTCTCGCTGGCCGTTCTTTGTTTCAACACACCCTATGCCAACAAATAACACCATGCAAAGTGATGCCTGCAAATTGTTTTGGATCCATATTTGAATATTTAAATGCTTCACTTTAGATCTAGATATTTGACAGCAATTTCCATACATGAGTGCAAAGCAGGTACACAGAACCTGATAGCGGTTCTTTGTTTTTTCCTCCCTCATGACGAAGATCAGCGAGATAGCATGCCATTCATTTCTATACCTGCAGTGTTCACAGAGGGGTCACCTTACTAAAAGTTCCTGGAGTCTGTGCATTGTGTAAGTATTGTGGGTGCAAGAATCAAAAAAGCCACCCACACGATGGCATTTAACCAAATTAGATTTGTTGATAATATAACATTTACATATAGCATAACTGCAGAGCTCTGGGTGATTATTATCTAAAACCAGCCTAAAGACATATAGGAACTTAAAAATGGGTCGCTTGCAAAGATGCCTGGGAAAGAAATGTCGTATGTGGGACAACTACACCGGCTAATAGATATGGCAACTTATGATTTAAGCAACAAAAATGATGCTTGCCCATCATGCAAGCCATGGCATTTGCTTAAGAGATAGTCAGGTTATGTGGGGAAGATCGTAATCCGTTGCCCGAACATTGCGTTTTTTGTGTGGCTGGAGAGGGGGGAAAGTGGCACATGGGTTTTTGCGATTTTGAGAAGGACAAGATGAGAGATGCTTTGATCTTTGGGCTTTGAGAGGGAGATACTGACTCTGCTGTCTATCTGTCTGTAAAGAAGAAAAACATGGCTGCGTATCTTACAAAAATGTCAGGAACGAGCATGATGAACATTTTTCTTTTTTTACGCTACAAAACGGCAGGGTCCTTCAAATGTACCAACCAACCATATAAACGTATTTCGTGGAGAGTTTGCTCATGTAAGATAGGTGACAATAATTAAAGGAGCAAAATGGACTTATACGAATGAATGAGACACTTTTACAGCACAAGGCAAAAACAAAAGACACACCGAAGACCTGATGTAAACCTGAATGATGCTTTGAAAGTAAAAGGAGAAATAAACAGAGAACTGAGAAGTGGCATGGAGTCAGGTTGATATAGCCAAGTTTGGCAGAAGCTTATAGGAGAGCAGAAAAGATGTCACTAATCTTCTTGTGACCCAAGGGGAGTGAGAAAGACAGACACACACATACAGAGAAAGAGAGAGTGTCAGCTTCCTTCGAATCGGGGTGCTTGTGACTCATATGTTGCTTGTCACATTTGGTTTTGAGAGCCTACGAGGCAATCGTGACCCACAGCGGCACCCATGTCCTCTGTCTGTATATTTACAAACAGAGACAGGGCACAAACAGGCTGGGGCGAGATGCTTTGGCAGAATTGTGTGAAGCAGGGCAGTCGACACTGCTGAGAGGAGGAAGAGGAGAGAAAGGACAGATCAAATTTATCTTGTGCCATGTTGCCAATGTGTGTGGGTAAAAACGTATCTCTGTGCAACCAAATTACATTCATCCTACCAGCCAAAATGGCCAACTTTGATTTTCTGCGTGGATATGATTTTTTTTGGTTGTTCATTTAACCTTTAAACCATTTTTACACCTAATTTGATTGCACAACCTAAACAAGAGTGAGAATTAAAAGCCACAAAAGTGTTTTATAAGGTCTTTAACTCTTTCCCCGCCAGGATTTTTTTTAAAGTTGCCAGCCAGCGCCAGCATTTTTTATAATTTGAATGCCTTCCAGAAAATGTTTTTCTTTAAATATATATTAACATGCAATATCAAAAGAAAGAACAGACCCACTTTCAAACAAATAAAAACGTCTCATTACAACGTGTTCTCTTTTTATCACCTCTCAAATATTGATAGGTTTCTTCGAAAATACTTAATTGTGAGATAACTGCATTTTTGTGAAGGACTTTAATAGAGATCAGATTCAGAGCGATAATCAAAACATTCACAGAGTTCAAACTGTTTGCCCTAAGGAAATACTTCTGGGTTTTATAAGTTGGGTAAGAGCGCCACCCGGTGGATAGTAGCACAAATATGGATTGCCGGAAAAACTCATCATTGGCAGGGAAGTGTTTTCTCTTAATTTACTTGTCAATGCGGGGAAAGAGTTAAAGGTGCAATTTGTAAGATATTTGCAGTAAAATCTCCAAAAACCCCTAGGCCAGTGTTATATATTTTGTCCAGCTGATTACTATCAATATCTGTAATGTTTTCAACTACTTGTAAATCGTGAGAAAATTGCCATTCAAAACACTGACACGGGGCACTGCAGTCTCCTGTCAATGACGTTAATATCCATGTGACCCTTTGTCACCGCCTTTACTGACGTAAAAACGACATGACAACAGTGGTCGAGTTCGAAAAAATAAAATGGCGGCCTAGGAAGCGACTGGAGCACAAATTTAGTGTAAATAAACGTATATTTTCACTTTTTACACATTTTAATTGCATTTCTAGCGAGAAATTAGTATTGTAGTTTTCAAATATGTGATTAGTTATCACAAAGGCGCTCTCTGTTTATATTTCAAACACGCTGCCTTCATGCCTTCGCGCCTCCGAAGTCATGGCCTCATGAGGCAGCGAGGCAACAAGTCACTGCCTTGAGTTTTATGCGGAACTATGCGTTAGCGCCTGTCGGGCTACGCGCTTGCTTATGGGCTTATGGATTACTTTTTACCGTCTGCCGCTGGTTGTGTCAGCAAAGACAGCTCTCGTAAGCGTACGGGCCAACCAAACGACCCAAGAAGAGTTTGGAATAAAACGAGAGGAAGAATGAGGATCAATTAGGTGTTGCCTTATCTGGATGGAGAGAGCTTCGCGACAACATTTAACTAGACAGAGATTCTGATCCTGCTTGTGTTTTACGCGATGGGTAAGTTGTTTTGATGTGTAACCTTTCAAAAAACGTATGCTATTATATTGATCACAATATTAGTGTGTAGAATGTAATCAGCGCGTCTTCCCGCGGACGATATGCACATCAAGAGGTATTGTACAGCAACATAAATGGTCATTTTAAGACACTTCACAATAAGATTTGTACTGTCAATACATTATGTGAAAAATCATTGTAGATTGTAAATTGAAAACTTAATGTTAACCATCGAATTTGGACGAATACTGTGACATCTATGACTAACAATTTCGTTTTGAACATCACATATAAACTTACATAATGACATAAACGATGTCATCAAACGCAACATTTATAAGACTTGATTACCTTATCAGTCAACGTGATTTCTCGTTCGCGTCTGACTTTGTACCACAAAACCAGTCATAGTGCTGCGTTCACACCAGCCGTGGTAGAGGCGTAAAGCGCAAGTGTTTTCAATGTTAAGTCAATCTAAAGACGCGTTGACGAGCGCCTGGTCTCGCGGCGTGAATGAGGCGTTTAGCGGGTCTGGTTCACGCGAATGGTGCAAAATGAGATTTGCTGCGGGAAACGCGCAAGTTGAAAAATCTAAACTTTGGCGGAAAAACATGCCGCGCAAACCAATCAGGAGCTTGCTCTAGTAGTGACATTATTACAGGAAGCGAGCGGAGTCGCAGAAGCTCCTCCCATGACGCAAATTTCCGCGTGAATGTCTCAATGACTAAAATTTAATGTGCTAATGAAGCTAGTACACTCAAAATGTTCAAGCGTCCAACTATGCGCGGTATTTGACACTTCAAACGCGTCTGGTGTAAGCCCAAAGTAAGTAAATTTTTGAAAAAATTAATAATTAAGCTTTCCATTGATGTATGGTTTGTTTGGATGGGACGATATTTGGGCGAGATACAACTATTTAAAAATCTGGAATCTGAGGGTGCAAAAAAATCAAAATATTGAGAAAATCGCCTTTAAAGTTGTCAAAATAAAGTCCTTAGCAACACAAATTACTAATTCTAAATACATTTTTTATTTATTTACACTAGAAAATGTACAAAATACCTTAAATGAAACATGATATTTACCAAATATCCTAATGATTTTAAACATAAAATCAATAATTTTGAGCCATACAAAGTATTTTTGACTATTGCTACAAGTATACCCTTGCTACTTATGACATGGCCATAAATGACTTATGTACATCAATCTTTGTATTTAACAAGTAAATATTTTGCACCGCCCTGTGGGATGCTTTATAATGGTTTAAGTCATAATTTAATGTATGGTTAAGGAAAAAATACATCAAAACTTACGTTAGACTCGTGTCCAAATTGTATAAAACTTTCACAGATCAGATATTGCAATGTCAGATTTAGTGTAAAAAAATGTGGTCTGCGTTCAACAGTGGCATGAATGCACAGTTTAATTCTACATTATAGTCTGCAAATATGCACAGCGACACTAAAAATCATCACAATAAGGATATTAAAAAGCAGTAGAAAAGCTTTAAAAGGTGTTGGCTAATGTTACTAATGGAAGGTATTAAAGTGGCGCGATACGCCTTGAGATCTTTCCTAACCCAAATAATTAGTCAATATTGAAAAGGTTAAATTCAACAGCAAGGAAAGCTTTCATGTCCGCGTGTGGAGTCATAAATGTAGTCTTTCATTTGCCCTAATCATCTACAACATGCAAGTAGCAATTATGAGTCTTAAAAGTGCTTTTAAAGAAAGTGGTAAGCCATGCGAAAGACGTTCGAGCGGAGATACTCCTTGGTACCATGGCGAGCGGCCTTCCTGGATACTTTAAACGCGGTCCAATAGTGGACACTGCACTTTAATGGAGGTCAGATTAAAAAGCTAAATCCTCCTGCTTTTACTATTTGTTAAAAGTCCGAAATCTGAATAACTAAATAATAACCTGCACTTAAATGTATTTCGACTGCTTTTTAACTCGGATCGCCAAGAGTTTGTACGTAAGTGCCCCGCGAATCAATATTCAGATATTTCGGGGTTAATTCTCATGCAACGGTAAGAATTAATGCGCTACACCTCTAAAAGTTTTTGTGTTTTTGTGTTTGCTATGTTTAATTCATGTTGTTAACATGAATCCGAGCCAATGTCACCGTATTGACTTTCAAATCGCTGATCTTTGAACTAACATGAAATTGTGTAGTTGGAAAATGACAAGAGATTGATTTCCATAAGTCTCATAAGCACAACTGACTATGTAAATAAGGCTGATTTCTTTATGGGGGTGGGGGAAAATAGCTCAGCTCTCAATTTACATTATCAAATGACACAATTTACATTCATGTTTTCCATTTACTATCAATCTGTAATGTACACAGTTTTGCAAGCGGGCGTAACTGTTTGAAGCACTTCTCTAAAACGTCGTCTGGCCGTGCTGGTGAAACAACAGACCTGGCAATGGCACCATTATGACAAAAGCATGCAATGCAATAACAGAGAAGCCATTTAAGTAACCGTTCAACGCAGCCACAACCGGCTGAAATACATATTCACGTTTTAAAATAACTCTTATGTTTGTTTAGCACCTGTTTCAAGGACCTGATCCGAGTTACTATGCTAATGAATGCTAATACTGTACCTCATTGTTTTGCAAATGGGTGTTTTTAATGTTTACAGGTCATATATGAATGTTTACTGCAAACAAGAAAACAGGCTGACTGTGTAATATGTGGGTGGGTCGTGGTTTGTTTGTTGTGTTTACACAAATACAGGAAGTAAAGGCTCTATTGTAGGTCAAAAGTGAGACTCTCAAAAAGTGTACAGTTGGAAAATTCATTTTACTCTGTGAATACAGAACACCTTTAACCGTGTGTATAATCTTAATGCATGCAAATAACATCAAAGACAATAAGCTTAAGTGCCCAAATGTTTTTTTTTTTTTGGGGGGGGGATATTTGCATTTATGCATTAGGCAGATGCTTTTATCCAAAGCAACTTAAAGTGCATTTAAGTTATACATTTCTTTTCTGGGATTAAAAGTCTGTGTAAAGTCCGATATTGAATGTGTTTTCAGTTTGCAACACAGAAAAATGTGAAACCAACCAGCCAAATTTGAATAATTAAAAAAAACTGGGGAAAATAGGCAGGATTTACTGCTCTCAAACACTGGGGGGTTGTCCGCTTCTAGCACCGAAACCACACCCATTTTCGGAAAAGCTGCCGTATCTCTCTCAACTTTCAAATATCACTATAACCTGAATGGATTATGTTAGGGGCGGGGCCATGCTTGGTGGCTCCAGTGCATCATCGAGCCATCGTTTTAGCCCCGCCCAATTAATCCTGAACAGAGAAATGTGCAAAAAGCTGATTAACAGTGTAACTTCACATTTCATTAAAGGGGCACTCCACTTTCTCATTTTCCAGCTCCTCTAAAGTTAAACATTAGATTTTTACCATTTTGGAACCCATTCAGCCGATCTCCGGGTCTGGCGCCACCACTTTTAGCATAGCTTAGCATAATCCATTGAATCTGATTAGACCATTAGCATCGCGCTAACCAAAGAGTTTTGATATTTTTCCTATTTAAAAATTGACTCTTCTGTAGTCACATCGTGTAATAATATTACGCAGCAGCCGAAAATAGTCCCCTTAGTAACTTTCAATAGCAGGGACTATTTTCGGGGACTGCGTACTATAATTGCGGCTCCTGCAGCCATGTTACGGGAGCAAAGTCCTTGATTATTACACCAGAATGAGAGTATAGTTACTAGCCAAATCTGCCTAGAAAATTGCAACTTTTAATTTTCCGTCGGTCTAAGTACATGATGTAACTACAAAAGAGTCAAGTTTTAAATAGGACAAATATCAAAGCTGTTTGGTTATTATTGAGTGCAATGCTAAATGGTCTAATCAGGTTCAATGGATTATGCTAAGCTATGCTAAAAGTGGTACCGCCAGACCCGGAGATCTACTGAATGGTTTCACAAACAGTAAAAATCTGATGTTTAACTCTAGGGGAGCTGGAAAAGTTGCTTTAAAAAAAAAAAAGAAGTGGGGTGTCCCTTTAATACATAGTTCACAGTCTTTGTAACGTGTTCCAGTAATACATTTCCAACATTTATAAGTTCTTTAGAAACAATTCTCTGAGTTTACACAGACTTTAAAAACATGACCTTTGCACTGCCAACGCAATGCTCTTCCAATTGAGCTAAACCAACACATACCGTCCTGAATCCTCAGCATCCGCAGGCCTGGACCACTCAGCTCTCCTCCCTGCAGAACAGACAGCAGGTAGAAAAAGTAACAAAATAGAGGGCAGAAAGAAAAGAAAAGGATGACATTAGAAAGAAATGAGAAAATCTACAGCAACGTTGAATCATCAGAGACTGGTGTTCCACATCCAGCCACCAAAAAAAATTGTATGTGGATTTGTGCTAATTATCCAGCGATATTGCAATAGCTTTATCTCCAGACACATCAAATGAAGTTCGCTTCTCTGAGAACAAGGTAACGGGAGGACGAGGGGATGTGGAGAGAGAGGTCACTTTGAAAGAATTGTTCATTACCCGAGTTTATTTTCGCACTTTGTTTAAATAATCTCGCAATACATTTATAGCATCTTAAAAGGGCAAAATTCCCTTGATTAAACAAATAATAGCACATTCAAGAAAACTGTAATTGAGTTCAAATTGATTCCAGCAGATGCTCTAATTGCATTTAAACACTTTTCCTTCCTAACCCTGAATTCGCAGCTTCTTAATTACTGGCCCTCAGCGCGAATCCCCCCGGTGGTGAGGTGGAAAAATAAAAATAGTGCAAGTTTTACGGCACGTTGTTAAACTGACCTATAAACTTTTTATTCAATATAAATGAAGGCCCAGTGGAGGGGAGGGTGAGACGTCAAGGGACTGCTACTAAACTCAGATTAGCCCAATCCCCCGATGACTCCAACCTGTCACTCATCTTTCCTAACCCCCTCCCATCGCTCTCCCATGCCTCTGAGGGGATGGAGAGGCAGAAATGTGTTTCCTGAACAAGGTGGAAAAGGCACATCCTGATTGCCAGCCCTGCTTCAGTCGTTCTTGCAGATGCAGCAAAAGTTGCCTGATAGGAGGAAAGCTCCTGCCAACTCAAACAGGGATCCCTGTTAGGGGGTCCGGTCTGTATGAGCATGCGCACGGCTACGGTGGGCTTCCTGAGGGCACGCTGCAGCTGTCTGAATAAAGGTACGAAAAGTCAAAGCTACTGTAAACTCTCCAACCCTCCTCCAAGTATTCCCCAGGACGTCCCGAATCAAACGAATAAACGGCCCCACCTAAAAACACGCCGCATTGTTTTTTTTCCCCGCAAAGCCTTTCCATGAATTACAAAGGAAAAGTTTGTTGCTTTTCCCCGGGCTGCGATCGTGCCAAACAAAATGCCAGGAGAGAAAGTGACATTCGCTGTTGGTTTAAAAGCGATTAGAGTCTTTATTTCATTGTTATGAGTCTGACACCGAGAGGAAACCAGAACAATCTATTCACCCGTTTTCCTTTTTCCACCCTCTCTCTCTCTCTGAATTTAGAAACGCTAATTAGTTTTGCTCTCATAAACCCAACCTGAAAATGGCCAATTAGATAGTGTGAAGTGGGAGACGTGCTGAAGAAACAAGTGCTTGGAGAAAAAGAAAGTAAAAACCTCATCATCCTTCAATTAAAACTTCACATCCACTGCAATTGAAGGAGAAAAAAAACATTTCGCACTTTACGTGGAGAACATATGCCGGTTTGACGTTCGATGCGGAATAACGGTGTTATGTAAATGAAACGCGATAATGCTTCATCTGTATCTGTTGTTATTCTGGTCTCTCGGGTGTACTGAGGTCATCGTTCTAACCGAACCACCTGGCTAACCGCAGCAGCAGCTGGGCTTTAACGTAGCGACCAGAATCTGACCAGACCGTTCCCCCCGTACCACCTGCGTTTATCCCATATAGCAATTCTCCTGCTTCAAGGGTACCTTCGCACGAAGAACGTAGCGGCGCTCCAGACGCTTTTGATTCGTTAACTTGCCAGGTGGCTTATTTTCATACAGAGGACGTCGTATGAAATTAATGATAAACTTGAGCAAAATTGTCTTCAGGAATTTTTGGGGCCTGTCCCCTGAGTTGACCCGGGCGAGTCTTTCATCAGTGTCAGATTTAAGACTGATGGTCTGTCAAAGAACCCCCCCGCTATCGCTAGCCCAGGCCGGACGGCTAAATAAAGGGGTCTGGGCGAGGCGCTTTTCGCCGAGAATGAATTCTCAGATGCCGGGGTTGCTGCCAACGTCCTTGCAGCCAACGGCTGAGAGGGCAGGAGAGTTCACGCTAACTGCAGCTCGGACCTGCGCTGAACATCTGCTCATGAATGAACTAAAAAAGTGCTAAAAAAGTGCTACGAGGGCCGGCTGATGAAAAATTCAACGCTCTCTTTCTCCTGGCACGCCGGTTTTGCGTCTACTCTCCTGAGTGCGACCCCGCAGAATCATATTAAGGGAATCTGCGAGGGTTTATCCGAAAGAACAGCTGCTGTGGAAAAGGGATCTGCTGTTTGAGGAGAGCTCGGGGACTTTCGCACGGAGATCTGCCTTCATGTATAGGCGGGCGGTATGTCCTTGAAGAAGGAAAATAAGGGTTAAACACCAAAGTAATAGGGTGGGAGAGGCAAGGCAGATAAAGAGTGTGTTGTTATGATAAAGATGATGATAAAATCCCATCAGATTGTGATGCGGTAACGTGTCACCCAACCTGCTAACCCCCCAATGTTAGGTTTTTTTGGTTGCTTGCTCAAGTATGAGTTTAAAAGATATTTTTACAATATTTTATTGTCTTCAACCCTAAGTATAAACAATAGCAATAGTGATGTTTACCCTAGCAAGTACCACAAATGATAGCAAAAATGCCACAGTAGAAACAGAACAGACTGTCTAAACCCAAACCGCCCTGACTCTACTTCACCAAGACTGAGGCCACACCGATTACAGGTACACACCGTATAATCACAGTCCCACTTTGCTCTTAAAATCGGGCTAAATATTTGATTTACATAAAGCCACCGTAGCATTATACCTACAGGAGAGTCAGAGGTTTTCTTTGGAAACATCATTGAGTAATAGCAGAAGTTTAAGGAAGTGGTAAAACTGAAATAACCGATTACCTCACATTCAGCAATTTCGCTTCTGTCTTGGGCCGGGTTCAGTTCACTGAGCCACAAACAATTCTGTTTGTGTACGGTGCTGCAAAATGAGGAACAGAGGCTACGATGGCCGGTTTCTATGTGCGGCGCAACCTTTTAAAGGCATCAGCTAAAAAACTGTGGAAGCATTAAAATAGGCACTGTGTGTATTTGTTTCCGATTAAAACGTTCCAACTTCCTTGTGAGACCGGAGTACAGAAATTGCTACATTTGTCATACAGCGACGCAAGTTGTGCCTGAACATGCAAAACGTCTGGCTTGGGCGCAGCTGTGATTTTCTTTCTTTAGCTCTATTTCCATTAAAAAGCCCCTTTTAACGTAACATCTGAAGGTATAAAGGCTTTCCTGCAGCTCATCTGGTAGCCAAGGTCTTGGGTTCGATTTTCCAAGGATAGCACAAACGCGAAAAGCCAGAGTGCAGGTCACAAAAGTGTTAATAAATACGAGCATCCACAGAAGAACAACTGCTTTTGTGACAGTATATCCTTAAAACCATTTTAATATAAAACAACTGGCATATAAATTTAATATTATTACTTTATTAAAAGTCAGCACTGAAGAAGTAAATGCTCAATAAGCGCCCTATCAGATCTCGAGCCGCGTTTTATCTTTTTAATTCATCTAAATGTGTCAAGTAATAGGGAGCGAGAAAACTAGTAAATATGACTGCTTAAATTTAATGCACACATTGTTGACACATAATGTAATTTAAGTCGGGGTGTGAATGAAAGCCCAGCAGGGGTAATAATACCATCCTAATGAGAATCTCTTCTAGCTGTAGACCTTGCTGAGATAGCCATAATGCATGGCTTCTCTTTTTTTAATAAAATAATTGTTACAGTTATTAAAGATGAATCTCATCAGAGGCAGGGTGACAAAATAATTCATTACCAAAAGCGTGGCTTTAAATAGCTGCAAATTAAATTTCCCACAGAAAATATGCCTGCAGATGAATGGGATCGTTATTTCATAAATATTGGATTCGGTGTGCCCTTGGAAGACAAAAAAAACATCAGAACGTCCATTAAAAGAGTTACTGGGAAACGCGGTATAATCAATTACTACAAACCACAAAGAGTTTGTACGTCGTAAGTTTTTGAGACAATGGAAATGGCAGCATTGCAAATCAGATGTAAAGTCGGGAGTGTGAATTTTTTAGGCAGTGCACTATTCGATTCAATTGATTCTTGATCCATATGCGTTCCGATTCCAAATCCTAGTTTCTCAGCAAGAAACATCTCTTTAAGAAACATTTACACAAACACACATATATAAATATATACATAAACATATGTTTTGCTATTGTATAGTGATCATATATAATTATTTCTCAGTCTCTTTATTAAAATACAACCAGAAAATACAGGAAATGTGGATGTAGTATTAAAAACAGTATAAAAGTTGTGTTAAGTATTTAGGGTAAACTCCTCTTTCACTTGAGCAATAGCAGTGAAACTGCAGGATCTCTTAAACCTAAATAAAATTTAATCCTAATTCCTAAGTCTAATCGAATGGCTTCAGGACTTCAGTCTCCTCAAAAAAAGCTCAAGAAGACGTCACACTAAATACTGACTAATGCCTAAAGAAGACATTTAGTCCTGAACATTTTTTGTACATATTTCCTGTATTTTCTGTTTGTATCTTAAAATAAATATGGATGTCCATATTGTACTGTTCATTGTTTGCTAAAACAACAAAGCTGGTGGTGGTGGCCTAAGACTTTTGCACAGTACTGTACACTCATGGCCACTTTATTAGGTACACCTTACTAGTACCAGGTTGGACCCCCATTTGCCTTTAGAACTGCCTTTGGAACTGCGGCTCACTGGATATTTTCTCTTTTTCTCTGTAAACCCTAGAGATGGTTGTGCGTGAAAATCCCAGTAGATCAGCAGTTTCTGAAATACTCAGACCAGCCAGTCTGGGACCAACAACCACGCCAAGTCACTTACAGTAAATCACCTTTCTTTCCCATTCTGACGCTCAGTTTGAACTGCAGCAGATCGTCTTGACCATGTCTACATGCCTTAAGTTGCTGCCATGTGATTGGCTGATTATAAATGTGCGTTAATGAGCAGTTGGACAGGTGTATCTAATAAAGAGGCCATTGAGACTTTTGCACAGTAAGGGTGCACGGGGCAAAAACTAAAGCGGGGTTAGTTGTAACACAGACTGTTTACATTGTTGCACAAGTTTGAGCATTTGTATTTCCGGTATTTTTTTCACGCTGCCAAAAGACGATCTCCCGCAAATTATTGGAAATGTATAATGGTTTTCCCGAGAGTTATTGATGAACGAGTGTTTTGGAGGCATGAAAGTAAATTTTTTCATCATATGTTTTTTTTCGGTTTCTAAGTTGGGTGTGTAAGATACCAAATCGAATGCCATGTCATAATAATCAGTGTCTTGTTGACTAAAACATATCGTTTTGAAATGTTTCTGCAGGCCTTAGCAACTTTTTTGGGGGGCTTGAAAATATTCTGACCCAACGGGGTTAATTCTAACGCTGTGTTACAACTAACCCCTCATCACTTACGTTATGAAAACCGCTAACGTTAACGTAATTCTTGCCTTTGTTTTAAATAGGCTACACACGAATGATTGCTGGCTGCCAACAAAATAAATTTGCATGTCTTATCAAAAATTGTGTGTCAAATTTATTTTTGTTTATATCTTTAATATTGATTGAATAAGGTCACATCAAAGATTAAAATCATAATGAAATGAATAGCTAAAATCAGACTTTGATGCTCACTATCTCAGAATTTGATTTTGAAACTGTAGTATGGTTATTACAGACTGGGTCACATATAAAAAAATGTTTTGTCATAACTGTGCTGCTTTTTCTCACATATTTAGACATTAGTATCTATTTATAAGTTGAATTATTGTTAGAAAAGGGATGAATGAATACAGCACGGATACATGTCTATTATAGACAGATATATAAACAATATCCACTTCAAGTATATAGACAAAATAGTATTGAAATGTTTGCCTGCAAACTTAATTTTTATCAAGTGTTACAACTAACCCCCTGCCTGTTACAATTAACCCCACCTATGGGGTAAGTTGTAACGTTTGCACTTCTGTCACGTTTGGTGTAATTGTCCAAGAATGGTTAAGTACTAGAAACAAACTTCAAATGTTCCTTTGTAGCAAAGATGTGCGTGTTGCTTGTGTAAAAATATAATTAATCAAACTCAAATATTTTTTTGAAAAAAAAAGCGTTTGTGCCCCGCTCTCCCTTACTTTTCGACAACTGTTTTTTTTTTAATACTATGAAAATGGACATACTACTCGCCTCACCTACTGCTTTTCGCCTACTATATAGTATGAAAGTAGGTTGTTTCGAACGCAGCGTATATGTTCAACATACTTTTTAATGTGCAAATCTCAGTTTATCTATAACTGTAATGCTATGTCCTGCATATGCTTTCTATCAGCAAGCTAATGAATTTAAAATACTGATTATGAATTATGTATCGATCTTGAAATGTTTGAAAAAAATCAAAAAAATCAAAGTGGGCACGACCCTGTGGTTTAATAACGTAGTGACACTTAATACGAATACCGTCAATGAATAAATACTCGGATGGTTTACAGTTCTTGTTGTTTACCAGAGGCGCAGAAACTTCCCAGCAAGCACCAAGCATCTCCTGTCCTCCACACACATGCACACACACACAGCAGGATGTAAAGAAGAAAAGCTTTATTAAGATCGTGCAGCCATAAAGAGCAGGGGGTGACTAACCGGCTACATTAGCGTCTAAAAGCCAAAGTTATTTAAACCCAATAAAACACTAATACATTGTTTGAATGGAAGTTACAGTGAAGTTATCTCCACCTTAATAACATCACGGCGAGGCTGATGTTGTTTAGATCAATAAAGCCCATTACAAGAGCAGGCCTCAACACAGATAACAGGTCTCAGCCGCAGTGATGTAACGCTCTATGGCATTGTAAAGCAGAATGGAATCTTCTATTAAATAAAGGGGGCAATGGAAGACCAATCATAAGGCTTGATAATCTGATAAGAGGGGAGTGTGAGTGTTTTTAATATACAGGATGCTGCATTTGAATACAGACCAATGCCGTGGTTGGCACTGAAAGAACGGAGGACAGGTTTGCCTGGAGTGGTGGGGATACTGGCAAAGAGTTTTTAGGATTATGACCTCTCCTTATTTATTGTCCCCACCTGGCCTTCGTCTCCATCTTATACTTTCTCATGCTCTAACCCTGATGCTATATATTAGCATATTGACCGAATATTTGAGCCTTTTACCTTTATTCAGAAAAGACAGTGAAGAGGGACTGGAGACTTTTAGTAGTTCAGATTCCTGCATGTACTTAAAAGCAGGGTATCTCATTTGATCCAGAAACATATTTAGTTATGCTAGTTAAAAGTCTCCTTACATCCTGGATATTAAGGACCAAAAGATTTTCAACAAATCATTGAACTCGAACCGAACGCAATAATTGGACACTTGCACCTCATTTGTGAACATGTTTTGCATATGCCACTGCACAGCATGTTCACACAGACACCATACGTCATCAGCGCGTTCACGTGCACTTATCTCCCGTCTGTAAACAGAGGGAGAATGGCAAACTTTCCTGCTGAATTGACAACGTGCACAGGAGCCATAAACAAAATATTTTTTTTGAAACAAGAACAACAAAAAACATCTGGATCAGCAAAGAGCAAAAACCCAAATTAACATTGGTAACTTCACTGCTTTTCCACGAGATGCAAACAGCTGCTGGAGGCAAAGGGGCTGGAAGGGTCGTTGCGTTTTTTTCTTTTGGTAAGGTAGGTACGCAATATGATTGTATTTCATGGATTTAGGGCTGCAACTAATGATTATTTTCATAATCGATTAATCGGGTGAATACTTTTTCAATTGATTGAATAATCTGATAAAATATAAATATTTACTTAATAAGATGTTTTAACATATTCAATTTAATTTTATTTATATAGCGCTTTTTACAATTGGTCATTGTTTCAAAGTAGCAAAATACAGTGGCTAAGAATAAACTTTACAAGCCAGCGTATTAATAATGTATCGTATAGAAGAGGGTGCTAAGTTAAGCCAAAGTCGGCTAACTTCCCTAGGGTTGAAAAAAACCCCTAGGAGAAAAACCTCAGGGAGAAACAAAAAGTCCTAGGAGAAACCTCTTGGGAGATAAATATATTTATTGAGGTGTGTGTGTATATATATACACACACATATACATATATATACATATACATATACATATACATATACATATACATATACATATACATATACATATATATATATATATATATATATATATATATATATATATATATATATATATATATATACATACATACATACATATATATATATATATATGTATGTATGTATGTATGTATGTATGTATGTATGTATGTATGTGTGTGTGTGTGTGTGTGTATATATATATACACACACACACACACACATACATACATACATACATATATATGGGATGTAAACGGATAAGGAGATTTAACGGGTTCCATCTGTATACATACATACATACATACATATTAGGGCTGGGTTTCAATTAAAATTTCAAGAATTGATTCGATTCTGATTCTCAAGATCTTGAATCGATTATTATTATTCGACTCGATTCGATCCGATCTGATCCAATCTTCGATGTATGTATAATGTATATATATAGTAGGGATGCACCGAATCCAGGATTCGGATTCGGCCGAATACTTGGCTTTTTGACGGGGTTCGGGTTCGGTCGAATCCTCGATTTCTTTCCACTGAACCGAACCTTAGGCTTGCGCTATGCTGGTTGACGTCACGCGGCCGTTGATTACACACATTGCGTGCTAACGTGGAGATAAGCTTTTTCTTTCGGTGGCCTTAGGGGCAGTTCACATTTCGCGGACACACCTGGAAAAACGAGCGTGTCGCACCGCATCCCTTTCATTATGCATAGGCTTACGGTTATTGTCAAAATAGTTTTTCCCACTTGTCATCCTGGTATAATGTTGCCTATCCCTTTTTTTTTACAGTTAAAATTCAAATTAAATGACAGAGTTTTACTAATGTAATATTTGTGATATAGATATTTTAAATAAAAAAGTTTGTGCAGCTTTTAAATGGCAAAACATCTTTAAATGATCAATTAACAAAATGAATTGAGTCTCCAGGGATGTGCTGAGATTTTTGCCACAGATTAATAAAGAAATTTTAATCTTCAGCTTTAGACCTTGATGGATATTAAGATTATTTGTTATTAACAAAAAAATATGCCATTATGATACGAAAGTGGTTATATAAATGTGTTGTTACAGTAATAAAAACTTTGGATTTCCCCCTTTAAAACATATGGTTCATTACATTTTTTATAAAAACCCAACAACAATTAAACGAATACAAACTCCATGCTTCCATGCTTTTAACCAACCTGGTCGGCTGTTCAGAAGATTGCCTGAATAAGCGCACAGCTCGCGTTGTATGAAGTAAAAGTGAGCTCGCGCTGTATTAAGAAACAGCACCTGACGCGTGTGGATGTTAGCCGACGGTGGTGCGGGAGCATGTGACGTCACAGACCAACTAATCGATAATGAAATTCGTTGACAATGAATGTCATAATAGATTTTTATCGATTTTATTGAATAGTTGCTGCAGCTCTACATGGATTCAGATATTTTACTTTGATGAAACATTGTGCTTCTTATGAAGTTTGTGTTCTTTTACAAATTAGCATAACGATAAAGCAGTTACGTCTACACATAATTCTGATTTAAAACAGTGGTTTATGTTTGTTATTTTGGTAATTTTATCCACATTATCCACTGGCATTTGAATACAGACATGAGATGTGGATGTCTGGTCTTTGCGTGTTCATGTATTTTGGAGGAGGCGTGGCTTTGAATGGCGATTTTAATGGAGGGTGGGATCGTGATTTCAGTTTTAGTAAGCTACCATTAGCATTTTTCAAAATCATACCCTGCCTTTAACTAGACAGTTCAATTTGTTAAATACCAATGAAGTAACTAAAGTGACATTTGTGAAAATAAGCCATTTCAATTAATGACTAATAACCTTTTCATTGCCATTAAAGTGAAATTACTGAACCTAAACATATTGCTTTCCAATAAAAGATTGAAGAGGAGGGTTTGGCAAATCTGTTGCCTTGGAAATTACGAACAGCAATTTGTTTGATAATCATAAAGGAAACAATGTTTGATGAGACTTAATGAACTTAATGAATTCTACAATTGTAAAAATAAAGGTGCTAAATGATGCCATAGAGGAAACATTTTTGGATGTGTGATTTCATAAAAAACCTTTAACATCCAAAAAAACTTTCTGTTGCACAAATGTTTCTTTAATAGTGAAAAAAAGTTCTTCAGACTAACAAGGGGTAAAAATAATTGGTTATTTTAAAATCTCTGGTTCTCCAAAAAACCTTTTTTTTAAGAGTGTATGTGATTGGCTGCTTTTGTTCTGCACTAGTCCACCAGGTGATGCTCTGGCATCTCCCCTAAACATCAGACAAACATCCCTATCAAGTTATAACCATGACAACACGACTCTGAGACAATATGCAAATATAACCAACATAAAACCAAGCATATTCCCACGTAAGACACACGAAATACCAAACATGTCTAGCATTCTGAAGTGGTGCGCTAATAGATGATAGCGCTATCTTCACTCAAATAGCAAAACAATGACATTCACCTCGCGCAATGTTGATGTCGAACAATCCCGGGCCGAACAGGCAGACTTTTTACTCAGTATTCAAGCAGCCTTTCAGAAACCTTTGAGTCTGGTCAAGCGACAGGAAGTGATGCAACGCATAAAAGGGAGAGCGAGAGAATGTGTGCGTATGTGTAAGGTTCATAACAGTGTGTTCTTTCTGGTGAGAGGTGCAAACACGGGCCTGAGGATTGCAGGTCTGTCAGACACCACTTCACAAAACCACAGGAAAGACTGCTCTGATGTTACCTCTTGCACCACACGCTCTGTGATAAGAAGAAAGAGAGAAAAAAGATCTTGAAAAGTCCCTTCATGGGGGTTTCGCTGCTGTGAGCTTTTATAAGGAGGCCCTGAAGAAAGCACATCTGCACACGGCGTAAACAATAAACATGTTGTCTTGTTACCAGGCCTGACTTGCGTAAATATTATCAGACTCTTTTCGTAACTCCCCTCAACATCTCACCTTTCGATTTTGCAAGGCGAATAAGCAAAAACGTCTTCACACGTAGTCGCTGCGCTACAGTTGTTTGTGTGTGATAGGGCGTTTATACAAAACGCCCACAAATAAATCCACTTATTTACATAATAACTTTCTTTAATCTAAAAAACTATTATTTCGGAATAAATTTCTACGATGTATTTCCGTTTGCAAAACGTGACCCCGTGGCAGGGCATTCCAAGATCGGTGCCATGTCTCTACATTGTGGTATGACTGGGCTGCCCGCATATTGATTTACGCAACCCGAATTACCTTTCTGGCGTCTCTGGGGACGACGAAAAACTCTGAGCAAATTTGCTCAGCCACTCGGCAGCAGAGTCAGTAACTTGAGAGCGATCGAGTCCAAATGGACGCCTGTGAAGGTGACGATAGCGAATATCTCGTCTTTGACAGTGTAATATTACTGGACGATAAATATACAGAGCTGAGACGGCAAAAAAAAAGAAAGTGGAAGGCTGCCGCCAGCTGAGGATGGAGGCATAAATAAGGTCTTTTACCTTCGTCAGTCATCCGTCTTTTGACACGCAAGCTGAGCGCGCTGTAATTAACACGGAGAGAGATAATGGGGTCTCTACCCACTGATCAATCTGCCAGATACATCATCCGTCTTTTACAATGCCACTTTTAAAGAGAGAAAGACACAGATATTAGCCTCTTTAATTCTTTGCTTCAAACGGTTTATGGGTTTATTGACTCGGCTGTTTACGAGGGATTGCTCTTTCCACGAATGCGCTGAATGGTCTGTTGGATAATGGCAAGGATTTGTGTTTACAAGATGTTTACAAGAATCAAAACTCAGGAGCCACAAGACAGAAACGTTAGAACTGTGTTCAGGAAGGATAAGCTATAGTGTTGCGTGTATGTGTGGGTGGGTGTATATTTGTGCGCGCGAGCATTTCTGTAACCCAGCCTGGAGACAAACAGGCCTGTTGTTTGTTTGTGTTTCTCAACTCTGCCCATGTTTGTCAGGTTTAGATTCGCTTTCACAGATTTACTGCTCCTGTCCCCTCTGGCCCGGTGTACGCTGGTGTACAGAGAGACTGGACACGTGGCTTAGCGGTTTAATGGTGCGGGCAAAGTGTGAGTTTGAGTCCCATCTGCATCTTCAGTAGAAAATGAAAAAAGAATTGCATTTCTATGATAGATGCAAAAAGGAAAAACATTTATTTAAAGGAATAGTTCACCCCAAAATTTCAATTTTGTCATCATTTACTCACCCTCAAGTTTGTTTAAATTTCTACTGAACACAAAAGAAGATATTCTGAAGAATGTTTGTAACAAAGCAAATCTGGGGCACCATTGACTTCTATGGTAGGTTTTTTGGTTATTAAAATTTTTCAAAATCTCTTTATTTGTGTTCAGCAGAACAGAGAAATTTATACAAATTTGAAACAACATGAGGGTGAGTAAATAAAGACCGAATTTTAATTTTGGGGTGAGCTATCACTTTAATATTAATGCTGGAAATATTTGTGCTGCTCGGCACCCATTTAATAACTAAATTGGCTACTAAACTAAACTTTTTCATAAATAAATGTACTCACCATTAGTGGTAAACTAAAACCACTAACACTAGCTTACTGTTTTAAAGAGCACCTATTTCATTGATAAAAAACAAGGTTATTAAAGTTAAAAAATAGTTAAAAAACACATTATTTTCCACGTACTGTACATTTTTGTAGCTTCAGATTGTACTCTCTTCCCAAAACGCACAGATTTGAAAGGCTCTGTGTCCCTGATTGGCCAGCTAATCTGTACCTTGTGATTGGTCTGAATATGTCTGACGTCAGCCGGAAATGTGACGCTCCCTACCATGTTTGAAAGATTCGCACACAATGCAATGCTAACAGGAGTTAACTTAAAGGCTGTGAGTCCGAAGCGGTAGGAATTATGATAATGTCCTCTTGTCTACATCACCAATCCCAGGAAGTGGGATTAGTTTAGATAAAAGCGTCAGCTAAATGAATAAGTAAGTAAGTAAACAGTTGCCTACAATATGTGTGTTTGTTGTAGTCCAAGAAAAGAGATTTACGTTGGAGACGATAACTCGTGTCTGTGTTTCCTTTGGGGTTTGTACCTTTTGCATATCATTAACATGTACTAATACACACTTACACACCAAAGGAATATAAAAAATGTGAATCGAACAATAGATGCTCTTTAACACTTTTATAAAATATCTACATTTGTGTTCAGCAAAGAAATATATTTAATATAAGTGTGGAACAACATGAGGGTGACTAAATAATGAGCTATCCCTTTAATATTAATGCTGGAAATATCTCTGATGCTCGCCACCCAAAATAGCCAACAGTTTATAAACTAAATTTGCTACTAAACTAAACTGGATTTTTTTAGTTATCAATAAATGGACTCATTATTGGCGGTACACTAAAACCACTGTAACACACTGCATCTTTTAGCTTCTTGTTTTAATAACAAAATGCTAATGATTTCTTTATGCTTGCTAAAATCTACATAAAATGCACCAAAATAACTCATGGCTTTAAAGTTGATAAAAGACCATTTTCTGACATTTATTAAAGGGCTAGTTTTGCCAAAAATATAAATTCTGTCATCATTTACTCACTCTGATGTTGTTAACAAACCTGTGTTAATTTCGTTGTTCTGATGAACACAAAGGAAGATATTTTAAGAAATGTTTGTAACCGAACCATTCGTGGACCCCATTTACTTTCATAGTAATAAAAAAAAAAAAGAGTACTACAGAAGTAAATGGGGTCCACGAACATTTCTTAAAATATCTTTCTTTGTGTTTATCAGAACAATAAAATGTATACAGGTTTGTAACAACATGAGGGTGAGTAAATGATGACAGAATTTTTCTTTTTTGGTGAACTATCCCTTTAACACCTTAAATCAAAAAAGAGTGATGATCAACATACACATTACTATCCAACACACACACACACAACAGTAAGTTGTCTCTCTCAGCCCAGAAAGTTCTCGACGTTCATCATTAACGCGAGGCTAAGCGGTCACTGCGCCACTTCTCCTATTTAGACAAGCGATCCGTGAATAAAAAGTAGATCGGATGTCTCATTGCGTTTTTAGGCCTCATTAAGGCCATTAACCTTATATGATTAGATGGAGGATTTTAATGTCAAAGAACAGGAGATGTCTACAGTAGAGCAAGTCACTTGGTCTCAGATTTGTTTTATTTAGTACGGATAGATTTCGCAGCGCTGGCATTTATCACTGGTTACACTTACTATTTTCTTTTCCAAGAAATAACACTGATCTTTAATGTAAAATGACAAGGGAGGGAAATGAATTACAGGTGCTTAAGGAATGGCACGCAAAACATGTCACTCTTAAAGGATTAGTCCATTTTCTTTAAAAAAATCCAGATAATTTACTCACCATAATGTCATCCAAACAGTTGATGACTTTCTTTGTTCAGTCGAGAAGAAATTATGTTTTTTGAGGAAAACATTACAGGATTTTAATGGACTTTAATGGACCCCAACACTTAACAGTTTTAATGCAGTTTAAAATTGCAGTTTCAAAGGACTCCTAATGGTCTCAAACGAGGCATAAGGATCTTATCTAGCGAAATGATTGTCAAAAAAATATGCACTTTTAAACCACAACTTTTCGTCTTCCTCCGGTCCTGTGACGAGCCAGCACCACCTCACGTGATTACGTCATCATGTCAACAGGTCACGGATGACGTATCGAAACTACGCCCCAGTGTTTACAAGTGTGGAAAAAGAGGACCGTTCCGACGTTGTTGTAGGTGGAATGATACTAACTAATGTCTTTGTATCAGTTTATTGTTTAAAATGGTCCGCAAATGTGCGTTTCATATACGTAACACGTGACCTTCGTCACAGGATGGGAGGAAGACGAGAAGTTGTGGCTTAAAAGTGCATATTTTTACATTTAGTCATTTTTTTTTACATTAAGTCATTTAGCATAAACTGCATTAAAACTGTTAAGTGTTGGGGTCCATTAAAGTCCACTAAAATGAGAAAAATCCTGGAATGTTTTCCTCAAAATACATAATTTCTTCTCGACTGAACAAAGTAAGACATCAACATTTTGGATGACATGGTGGTGAGTAAATTATGTGGAATTTTTTTTTTTTTTAAGAAAATTGACTAATCCTTTAAAGACCCTTACTATAAATGTGGTAGATCCAATATGAATGTTTTGTGTATATCAATCACTTTGCACATTTACAGAGCAGCTCATATATGGAAAGCTGAAAGTGTCAGAATTGCATTACATTTCTATTTACTAAAATCATAAAACTTACACAACATCAGTTTAGGCGTGAGTTTAGGGGAAGGGTTTGCTATTATTATAAATAGGAGCTGGTGCTCTCATGCACTTTATGTGTTTGAAAAGTGGAGCTTTGACAAAAGGGTGTGTGACTAAATCGTAGTTTACGGCACTTTTAATGAACGCGATTTGTGGGAACTGTTTGCACTATAAACATGGTTTAGAAGAAAAGGAAGTCTCATGAATAAAGGGTGTATTTGATGCATATCGGCCTGTTGATAGCTTTAAGGGTTTGCCGAGTACCTCCACCTCAAATGACAATGGGCGGCACATGTTAATCTCTGATTCAGTGTCACACAGGAGAAAATGTGTCATGTGCATAGGTGGTGGCATTAGGGTTTAATGTGGTGATGAGACCCAAAAAACCCAACACATGACCTATCTACATATCTCTGACAATTAAAACCCACTGCGTTCACACACACACACACACCCTCTGACGTCCGTCCCCTTTGCACTTTTTCCCAGTGACCTGTGCTAACCTGCTCTCATCTCTCTGTGCCCAGACAGGAAACGGCGTTGAGGGAGTGCTGGTGCGACCAGCCCAATGTCCAGACCGATTCCACAATAAAAGCCACCACCCTGAGCTCCAACCTGCCCCTGTTAGGCGAAAGGAGGGGGCATTTCCTGAGTGAAACCGCATCTTTAACTGGCATCACTATTGCTTAACTGTAAATAAATAATTTCTCTATCGTTCGCACTTTCTCTCTCTCAACTTCCGCCAACTGTCACTGCCTGTGCCTCCAATCACCTTCGAGTCCAAACAGGAAAGTGAAAGAGGAGTGGAGAGATAGGAGATACGGGCGTTCATTTGCTTCTCACTGCAAGTTGCTTTGACGTTTCCTACACACGTACACACAAGCACACACTCGGCCAGCTGCCTGGGACTCCATCCTGGACTCGTGATCTTTTCCTGATTCTCGCCGTTACGACATCGGCCCACCGCCGGCCAGCCGGCCAAGCAGGAAGTTGGGAAGTTAGGTGTAACTGAAAGCTTTTGTAACTGGAAGGCGGAAAAGGGAGAGTGATAAGACTGAATTATATTCACTAAAGGAGGCACTTAATACAGACTGATTTACTTTTATATTGTAGAGACTTTATCTTTGCTTCACCAAACACTTACAGATGATAAAACAAACAATTAGTAATATCTACATTGCATTTGTTTTTTGTTTTTTTCTAAAGAGCTTAAACTTTTTCTTGAGTGTCCTGGTTTTACCCTTAGTAAACTTGCACATTTCTTATCAGATTACCAAATAACATGAGCTGTTCAATTATTTTATAGATATATATATATATATATACACTTTTACTTAATGTCATCCCATTTGTTTTTACTTTTTATACTTTAGTAAGGGCTGCAAGATATATAGAGAATAATCATGCGCGCATATAGCAATATGCATATTGCAATGAATAACTAATTATTTTAATATTTTAATAAGTTATGTCCAGTCAAAGTTTTATATCAATGCAGAAAGAATGGCGTAATAGACGGTCGTAGGGTTGCATAACGATTAATCGCGATTAATCTATTGCAGAATAAAGATTTTTGTTTACATCATATATTTGTGTGAACTGTGTATAATAATGATGCATATATAAATATGAACACATGCATGTATAATTTTAAGAAAAAATATCTATTTATATATTAAGTATTTATATTTATAGATAATATAAATTATACATAAATATACAAATGTATGTACAAATGTAAACATTTCTTAAATATATACATGCATGTGTGTTTATTTATTTATTCAAAGTTATATATATGATCTTTATTCTGCAATAGATTAATCACGATTAATCATTATGCAGCCCTAAGACTATTTTCAGTTTTTATATATATATTTTTTTTAAAACTCAAATGCATTTTACAGACCTTTGTTGCATCTTAAGCAGGGGGCTTCGTTAATCCTCCTGCGCTACAAATACGCAACCTATATGCAAATGCAATCATCTGACAGATACACAAAGCTAATTGTTGTAATTGTACCATTGCAAATCAGTCAGTTAGGCAGAAAAAACGCAGTTTTGGCCAGTTTGCTTATTTGTGGTCGGGCACAAAAGTCAGCCGTACAATTAAGACCCCCACCACACGGTCTAAGACCACCCCGACAGCCATGGAAATGCAAGTAATATTTCCTCTTTTCCAGGCATCTGCTCACTGAATGTCATTCACAGGGTCGGAGACACACGAGCCCACGTTTACTTTGGGCCCGCAGCCCTCTGACCGGGTGAGTGAAAGTCAACACTCATTTAGCAGTGACTTAACATACGGCCCACTTCACAAGTCCGCAGACACACACCCACATTCACACAGAAACTCATTAGATCAGTATCCTGTAGTAACTGCCTCTTTGTAACTTACACCACAGGCTAATGCAATGGCTCTCGGCATAGGATCACCTAACTAGCATTTATAAAAAAAAAAAAACGTTACATTTACGGATTAGTGCATTCAAGCTTTATATTTTGTGTGTGTTCCCTGGGATCAAACCCATAACCCTTGCATTGCTAATGTAATGTAAAGCTGAATCAAATGAGCTTCAGGAAAAGAAAAATGTCCTTCTTTGGGCATAAATTTGATATTAATTAGGTATTTTTCTGTGACCCTGACCACAAAACCAGTCTTAAAGTCCAATTTATACAGTAGTTGTGCGTCAGGTCTACGCCGTAGCTACGCCTCTGCTATAAAAATATAAATTCCAAAAAATGTACCCTTATCACAGGTTTGGTGGACCAGGGTCACATATTGTGGTATTATTCTTATCATTTCACTTTTCTGTTAAAAGGCATTAAATGACTTATAAATGTCATCAAACAGATCTCAGTTAAAGGGGAGATATCATGAAAATCTGACTTTGCCATGTTTAAGTGCTATAATTGGGTCCCCAGTGCTTTTATCAACAAAGAAAATGTGAAAATAAACAACCCAGTAACTTAGTTTTGGCAAACCATTTCTGCAAGCATGTGAAAAAATAGCTCATTGAAATTTTGCTCCCCTTGTGATGTCAGAAGGGGATAAAACCACCCCTTAATCTGCACTATCCAACCACGGCACTGCCATAAAGTACAAAGATCAGCTCATTTGTATTTAAAGGAATATTCCATTTTCTTAAAAGAAAAATCCAGATAATTTACTCTCCACCATGTCATCCAAAATTTTGATGTCTTTCTTTGTTCAGTCGAGAAGAAATTATGTTTTTTGAGGAAAACATTGCAGGATTTTTCTCATTTTAATGGACTTTAATAGAGCCCAACATTTAATACTTAACTCAACACTTAACAGTTTTTTTCAACGAAGTTTCAAATAAACAATCTATAAACGATCCCAAACGAGGCATAAGGGTCTTATCTAGCAAAACGATTGTCATTTTTGACAAGAAAAATAACAAATATACACTTTTAAACCACAACTTCTCGTTTAAATCCGGTCCAGCGCGACCTATCGTAAATGCGTAGTGACGTAGGGAGGTCACGTGTTACATATATAAAACACACATTTGCGGACCATTGAAAACAATAAACTGACACAAAGACATTAATTAGTATCAGTTGACATACAACAACGTAGGAACGGTCCTCGTTCTCAACACTTGTAAACATTAGGGCGGAGTTTCGCGTTCGTCCTCTGTGACCTCTTGACGTCATGACGTATTGCGTGGGGTCAGCTGGCGCATCACGACTGGATTTAAACGAGAAGTTGTGCTTTAAAAGTTTATATTTGTTATTTTTATTGTCAAAAATGACAATCGTTTTACTAGATAAGACCCTTATGCCTCGTTTGGGATCTTTTATAGTCCTTTGAAACTCCGTTGAAAAAAACTGTTAAGTGTTGAGTTAAGTATTAAATGTTGGGCTCTATTAAAGTCCATTAAAATGAGAAAAATCCTGCAATGTTTTCCTCAAAAAAACATAATTTCTTCTCGACTGAACAAAGAAAGACATCAACATTTTGGATGACATGGTGGTGAGTAAATTATCTGGATTTTTCTTTTAAGAAAATGGAATATTCCTTTAACAGGCACACCCAAAAATGACACATCTACAAGGTGGCAATTTTAACATGCTAAAATAAATTATCTATATGGTATTTTGAGCTAAAACTTCGCATATGTACTTTGGGACACCAAAGATGTATTATTTTACATCTTAAAAAAAGTCTTGTGAAATGTCCCCTTTAAGAATTGCTTGAGTCATCTTAGAAAAAATAAAAATAGAAAAAAGATGACACAACAAATTTCTTGTCATGCTATATAGAGTTGAGTACAGCGCTGTGAAAACAATGTGGTTAACATGGCCCAGATTAGTACTGTCTTTTATTTGGTTTGATATTGCAGATTTTTATGTAGACTTTTCTCTCAAACTTTACTTATTTTAATAAAACAGCATTGCTTAAATATCTTCTGAAACACTACAGGAGACTTTTCAGGTTTAAGGGGTGTTTTTTTAAAAGTGAAGCATGTGGTGGCTTACAGTATGAAAAAGTCTCCATTTGATCTTCTTTAAATATATATATCAATGCGGTGTAGAAATAAACAACTGCGACTTAAAAAGAGATTTTATCAAGCATCAAGGCCTGTCATATGAACAAGCAAAAACTTGGCAATGAGAGATGTAAAGCACCGATGCTGAGAGAATGTGATGACATCATGGGCAAGTCCAATTTAGGAGAAGGGGTGTGCTAAGACTCTAAACTTTATTACCCTCCAAGGATGATGAGGAAATGGTAACATCCGTTTTTTATTGTTGCTTCAAATTAACCTTCAACTCCGGAGAAAAAACGGTTGGGTGACCTCTCTGTTTTGTGAGCTGTTATTCATTTCTCTCCACATACGCGCTCATACACACACATGAATTATATTACTCTGGTATTATAGGGAATTTTGAGAGAGACGGAATGTGCTTCGATGGTGTCTGCATGTGCATAAAGGGTCAACTAAAGTTGTTTACAGATTTGTCATCACACGTTACATCAAAACTTGAATAAAATGTGAACTATGCTTGCCCATTCGTTAAGCGCAGTATGATGCTACGCTCTTAAAGCAGATTAACATTAGTGTTGATTCTGGAACAACACACTAAATGCGTCGTCCCAAAATCCACCCATCTCTGTGTTATTATTGAAACAACACATTTTGTGTTACTTTCAACACAACTTGTGTTTTATTTTAACACAAAATCAACCGAAAATTACACATGTGTATCGGGAGCTTGCTCTAGTAGTGACGTGATAACAGGAAGCGAGCAGAGTCGCAGAAGCCCCTCCCATGACGCAAATTTCCACGCGAATGTCTCGATGACTAGAATTTTACGCGCGGCTTGCACGCGTGAATGAAGCGTGTAAACTCAAAATGTTCAAGCGGCAAACTAGACGCGGTAGACACAAATTTGACGCCTCAAACGCGGCTGGTGTGAACCCACAGTAAGAGAGTAGAATAGTTTTAATGTTTTTTCCTGCGTTGCCATAGAGTGTTCTGGATTGTTGCCAAGGCAGTTCTACAATATTTTGTTGCTAGGGTGTTCCGTTGCATTTAAGTATAAAAAAATTCCAATTGTGGACTTAATGCTGCGTACACACCAAACGCGATGAATCACGTTCCTCACGCTACACTACTCAAGGGATTTAACTTCGTGTCATGCAAATTTTTACACTTGAGTTTAATATTTTCAACCTGCGTGAAGATGCTTCTGAGGCGAATAATGTGTGTTCCCGTCTTTATGTGTCCTTGCATTGACTGTATGTAATCTACTAACAAAAATCGTTCAATTCGCATTTGGTGTGTATGCCGTTGGGGGCGGTTCACATTTTGTGTCTAAATCCGCACGGAAAACACGACCGACTGTTGGTTCTTGGCACATGACCATTCTAGAAAGTTGAAATGTTTTTGCGGAAACGTCCAGAAAAAAAATTAGCGCGACGCGACCGAGTCGCTTCCATTATAAGCGCACATCCCGCGCGCCTACATTTGAAATAACGAACTTGAGCGTGCAAAAGACGCGGAATGTGAATCACCCCTAACTGTGGGTTCACACCAGATGCAAGTTCAACGATTTTGTGCGAGTAGATTACATACAAAGTCAATGCAAAGATGCGATCAGACGCTTCCTCGGCGATGAGAATGACGCGATATGGGCGGCACATTTGCTGCAAAAACATCCGCTAATCGCCTCAAGCGCGTCTTCACCCAGGTTGAAAATATTTAACTTGAGTGAAAAATTTGCATGACACAAAGTTAAATCCCGTGAGTAATCTAGAGGGAGTAACGCGATGCCCCACGTTTGGTGTGTACGTAGCATAAGAGGATAAGGTTAAAAAAAATTATGTGAAAAATACAGCTTAGACTTTTTGGTTTTCCTGTAGCCTAATTGTTGGAGAATTTTGTTAATAGTAACACAAAGGTCATGGGTTCGATTCCCAAAGATCATGCAAACGGATAAAAAAAAGTCACTTTGGATAAAAAAACTGCTAAACGCATAAATTTAAATGTAAATCGGTCTGACTTTGGTGGAAAATACAATCTGAGACACTTTACTGTAACCACTTACAAGACACGCTTGAGATTTTATCTTCTTTTACTTCAAGAGAAAAACATTTAAAGCCAAAGTCTCAATCTGATCTCTATTCAAACTCATTACCATCTAAAAGAAACAAGATTTCATTTGCGCTGTATCATTTCTATGGGCAGGAAAAGGCCTGAAGCACAACCAGTGGGCAAATGCACCATCAGCAATTGTGCGAGTCAGAGAAAGAAGGGAGTGAGAAATAAAGAGAGATAGAGACCCTTAAGTGCTTTCTCTCATTGGCACAGAACAATGATTCGCGCCATTGCCTGCTGTATCCCACAAATGAGGCATTACGTACAGCACCGACCGCCACTGCTGGAAATAGTTCCTCTGAACGCTCATTTCATCCCTTTCCTCATTTTAACCTTCTAGTTTCTTTCGTTCATCCTCCACTTCACATCATATCTGAGCAGGCTGAGGGTCTCCCGCCACGACGGGCCGCGAAATAACAACTGTCACCTTCAGCGCAATTCATTAAAGCAATTTAACGTCGCCGCCTTCCAACGTAATTTTTATAATTGAAATGTAATTCTCCTACAATATTGTTTTTTGGAACGAGGGGGTTAATTGACATTTGTGGTAATTAATTGCCAGGCGGAGAGATGTTTATGCGGAGCGGCTAAAAACAAAAAGTGACGTGGCGAGCCGGAGAGAGGGGTGGCGTGCTGAGACGATCTCATCATCGCTGCCTTCCCTCCTGCGGATGAGAGGAGGGGAGGGATGCTAGACGACTTCAGTTCGCGGTCGGAGATTTAATTGCGTGAGTATTTCATTACCTCGGCACAAATGTCACTCTCGCTTCTGATCGGGGCCAAAGGCAGGAACTGGATCATGGCGCAGAAATGCGTTCTGCCATTCGCGACAGGAAGACTGGTGACTGACAGCGAAACATAAGCACGATGGGACAGTGACACGAAAACTGGGTCAAAGGCAAATGGGCAAAACTACCCGCCAATTTGTGAAGAGAAGAAACCTGGTGCAGATAAAAAGCTATATTCTAATTTAGCAGAACGTTTGGAGTTTCAATATGAGTCTTGCAAATGACATCTCTTTAATTTCTTAATTGTTTCTCCCACGCAAGAATGATTTTACATGCACATGGAAACTTAAGCATCTTGCTATTTTTTACCCAAAAATTAAATTATGTTATCTTTTTCTCACTCTCATGTTGTTACAAACCTGTATAAATTTCTATGTTCTGATAAACACGAAGAAAGATATTTTGAGGAATGTTTGTAACCAAACCGTGTATGACCCTCATTCACTTCCACATATAGAAAAAATTTAAATATGGAAGTAAGTGGGCTCATGAACAGTTTGATACCAAACATTCCTCAAAATATCTTCCTTCGTGTTTTTATCCAGGTTTGTCATAACATGAGACGTAATATATATATATTTTTGGGTGAACCATCCCTTTAAGCCTCCTTTATGTGAGAAAATTTCCTTGGTAATCTTTTCTCTCTTTCAAAGTTTCAGAAGATATCTCAACTATGTCACAAACTCAGCTCAGATTTGGCAGAATACCAAATCTACCCGCAAAAGTCCAAGATTTCCATATGACCTTGAATATTTCCTATTATGACACCCACATAATTTCTAGCTCTAAACTTGTACTAAACTGTAAAAATTAAAAGTTGGATTAACTTAAAAAAATTACTTTAATTTGTAACTACTTTCATTTTCTTGCTTGAAGTTGAATAAAGTTAAATAATTTTTTAAGTGTTACCAATTAGAGTAATTTTTCAAGTAGATCCAAATTTCCTTTTTTTTCGCAGTATATAGATCAGAAAAGTAATTTCTGCTTATCATAAATAATAAGAGAAATTTTGCAACCTTTGAGCCAAAAATTACAAAATATATAAAAAACAATTCTACATGTAATATTTTTAATGTCGCAATTGTTTCTCATAAACAGCAAAAATATTATTGTTGTAATAAATTATTATAAACTTTAAAATACACAAGTAATCTCATAGTGGTCTCCTCTTTTTTTCAAAATAAATCCTTAATATCCAAAATCCAAGTAAATTCATTATGAACCAAATTATCGAATACCTCTCTATCGACTCAGATTGATAACTTTCAACGGTTTCATTTTCATTTTTAAATTCTTCCTTTTGGTTATAGTCAAAAACAACTAAAAATTAAAATATAATCCTAAAATATAATCCTCTTTAATCCTTACTACTACTTACTAATACAATGTTTGAAACATTAATCTGTTTTAAAAACAAACTCTGAAGATAACGTACCACAGTCACTTGCTTTAATGAGATTGACATTCCATTGTTCCAATCAGAATTCAGAAAATGGAAGGAAGAGGCGTAACCATTGGTTGTGGCGCAGCAAGTTCAATCTGAAATCCAAAACGAGAAAGATAAAAATGATAAGAGATGGACACGGGTGCATATTAACATCAGCAAAATTACAAACAGGAATTGATACCATTCCGTAAGGTGGGGGAAGTCCCTTAAATTCACTCAACCCACATAAACCTGGATGATGACTCAAAAAAGAAAGAAAAATGCGAAACGTGATGAAATCCGACCACAAATGCTTAATTTGGTGACAAATTAATTCCAGGACTGACCTAAATGCATCTTAACACATTTTAGGATTTTTAAAAGCAAGAGTTTGTGACGCATATGATATTTACACGCAGCGTCTGATAATCTGTTCAAATCTCAAGCACTGTTGTGATGAATGGTAGTGACTTTGTGGACACTCATCTGAGTAACTGCTGCGGCCAAAACTACACTTGACAGATTTCACTGGAACGCTTTGTCAGATCCAGTCAGTGACGCTTCGATCTGACCAATCAGCGGAGTCCATCAGTTAAGGTGATCTGCATAGTAAAACGCTTATTGCAAGGGTCAGCATCTAGTCAGGTGATTTCTCATTAAAAGCGACACCGAGAGAAAGAGAGTGACAGATAAAAAGGAGGTTGAACGAGTGAACGAAGGTTGTGAAAAAGAGAGAGAGAACAGAAAGTGACAAACAGATAAGAATCGAGAAAGGAGTGCCTGTCGTTGGTTAACACAGTGAAGGTTTGACGTTAGTTTGAAAGAAAATCGCAACGTAGTTAAATGTTTCGGCAATTTAACGTTTAAATGAACGTTAAATAGTTAATAAATGTAATAAATTAAATAGTAAATATATGGTTAATTAAATATTTACTTTATATTTAAAACATTATTTTACAACGAATATAAAATAATGTCACTGAATTTTGTGATGATTCCAAATAATTTTTATTTGATTGTTTAGTTAGCTAAAGATTAAAAATAATTAAAAAATTAAAATAAAAAAGTTCAAGTATGGGGAGAATGCCAATCATTTTTACTGTATTGTATTGAAATTAAACTTTTTAAATCTTCTTTTGAATCTACAAAGACTATTGAGTTAAAATGACGATTGATTGTATTTGGACTAGGGATGCTAAACAATTAATAGCGATTAATCGTTAGCAGAATAAAAGTTTTTGTTTACATCATATATGTGTGTGAACTGTGTATAATAAATTTGTATAAATAAATGTACACACATGCATGTTTATGTTTTAGAAATGTTTACATGTGTATATACATTTGTATATTTATGTATAATTGATATTATATTTAAATATAAATACTTAATATATACATTTTTTTTTCTTAAAATTATACATGAATGTGTTCATATTTATATATATACATATTTATTATACACAGTTTACACACATATGTGATGTAAACAAAAACTTTTATTCTGCTAACGATTAATCGCAATTAATTGTTTAGCATCCCTAATTTGGAAATTTAAAAACTCTCAACCACAAACTGTTGCTCGACCTCTACAGACCAAATATTCACAATCTGTCCATTTCATGCCAAAAAACCCAACCCTTGCAGTTCATTGTATTTCATCTGTGTGGAATTCAGTCAGTGCTAACCCCCTTTAGCTGGTTGCATTCCTCCGGTCCACGCCGGGCGCTCAGCAGCTTCTGATAAGAGCCGCTCTGATTAGCCGCCGCGTTCCTGTCATTTCTGTACAAAATATATCAGTCCCAAAAGAGCCCTCAGCCCCAGCGCTGCTATTTCTGACTCACACATTACTCAGTTTAAAAGGGGCAATCGGAAATGACTACATGTAACTAAAGGGGAAAGTGAGATATCACGGTTTAAAGTAGGGATGCTAAGATCGACTAGTTAGCCTGTTTTTGAAGCCTTTTAAAATTAGGCAGCTTCAACACAATTTATGGGAGTTTGTAGCTATTTTACTTTTTAGTAATTTTATTTCCAATTCGTTTTAATCTAATTTTTTAATGTTATTATATGATCTGCCTTTATCCCAGTGGTGGTTGTGTTAAGGGGTGGCGCTTCATGCTTTTTTTTTAAAAATCATACATTTTTATAAGTTACATATTGTATGAATTTATACAAAAAGCCATGATTTACAATAGTTATGATTTTCCAACAGTTTGAGTAGTTTCATGTGACCTCAATTAAACCTGCTTCTTAAGGGGCCAGTCACACCAAAAGCGCTTTAAACGCTTGCAAACGCAAGGCACGACGCACTGCCTTTTTTTAAAAAAAGAGCAGTACGACGCGGCTTTTTATATTGCTATAAAACTGCAAGGCGCTCAGAGCGCATAAACAGCGCGCAAACGCTCCCTGACCATAGAATATCATTCAAATAAGGCGCCTGCAACTGCCATAAACGCTTTTGGTGTGACTGGCCCCTAACTCTTTCCCCGCCAGCGGTTTTAAAAAAAAGTTGCAAGCCAGCTGCACAATTTTTTATAATTTCACAAAAGTTTTATGCCTTCCAGAAAATGTTCTTCTTTAAACATGCAATATATCAAATGAAAGAACAGACCCTCTGCTTTCAAGCAAAAAAAGTGTTTCATCCTATCTTCGTTGTTCTCTTTATATCACTTCTCAAATATGGGTAGGTTTCTTCAAAAATACTAAATTAGCATTTTTGTGAAGGACTTTTGATAGAGATCAGATTCAGAGCGATGATCAAAACATAACTGTTTGGCCTACGGTGATGCCTCATTTTATAAATTGGGTAAGAGCGCCACCTGGGGAATAATAGCAGAATTATGGATTGCCATAAAAACTCGTCATTGGCAGTGAAGTGCCTTCTCTTAATTGGCGATGGCGGAGAAAGAGTTAAGTTGCATTTTTTGCATTCAAAAGCAGCTGTGCACAACAGACTGCAACCGAATGCAGGGGTTTAAACTGTGTTTTTAAAAGTTACATTATTTTATAATTCAAAATTTGAACACTATGGTGCAGCTCTATGGCTGGACAGCAGTTTTAAAGGGACATTCGACTTTTTTTAAAAATATGTTTTTTCCAGCTCCCCTAAAGTTAAACATTTGATTCTTACGTTATGGAATCCATTCAACCGATCTTCGGGTCTGGCGCTAGCACTTTTAGCATAGCTTAGCACAATCCATTGAATCTGATTAGACCATTAGCATCGTGCTAAAAAATAACCAAATAATTTGGATATTTTCCTATTAAAAACTTGACTCTTCTGTAGTTACATCGTGTACTAAGGCCGACGGAAAATTAAAAGTTGTGATTTTCTACCCAGATGTGGCTAGGACTATAATCTCATTTTGGCGTAATAATCAAGGACTTTGCCGTTGTAACATGGCTGCAGCAGGCGTAGCAATATTACGCATTGCCCGAAAATAGTCCCCATGCAATTGAAAGATACTAAGGGGACTATTTTCGGCTGCTGCCTAATATCTTTGCGCCTCCTGCAGCCATGTTGCAGCAGCAAAGGAAAAATATCGAAACTCTTTGGTTATTTTTTAGCTTGATGCTAATGGTCTAATCAGATTCAATGGACTGTGCTAAGCTATGCTAAAAGTGCTAGCGCCAGACCCGGAGATCAGCTGAATGGATTCCAAAACGGTATCAAATGTTTAACTCTAGGTGAGCTGGAAAATGAGCATATTATCAAAACAAAGTGGAGTGTCCCTTTAAAGAAGATAATTTTGAATTTCAGAACGTGTGTAAGGATAAACACAGCTTTTGTGTTAAGCACGCTAAAGCACCAATGCTAAAAATATCAAAAGTATAAACAAAAGATATTTCATCAGTAAATGTGGGAAAAAAATCCAAAATCAAAGCAGTACAGTATTATATCACAGTTTTGAATAAGCTGAAGAATTGCAATATCACCAGATCGTGCCCCAGATATTACTATATAACCGCTTTCCACAATATCACACATTGGACTCAGAATTGCCAGAATACCAAAAGTGTAAATTAAATGTAAACTTTCTTTTAAAACCAACTTATTCCTCTACTGAGATAAAGTTGACACTTAAAACATCTCCTACTGTAAGCTTTAAGTTATAACTGTGGACGAAAACACAGGTTAGGGCTAGCTACTTCATATTGGTGGCGCTGTACACAGCAGCTGTTCAATGCAACACCCCTCTGCATTCACAACATGTGGTTTTAATCCAAGCATTTCACACAAATTGCAATCCCTGTCAGTCTCTGAGAAAAGCCAGTTACCAGCCACTTTAGAGTAGTTTGATAATTGCCACTTATTTGTGCGTCAAGTTTCCCACAACTGCAAACAGACTGGCAAAAATCACACCGTGTGTGAAGAAATGTGCCACACTTGTTTGGTCTTTGTGGTGCACACATCCATCACAATAAGACACAGTATCAAAAACAGAGAAAAAATACATACGCATATGAAACAATCAATGATGTGTTATGTTATTTGTTATCTAATTTTAGCATGTTGCAATTCGGTCCTTCAAATGGCGCCCAAACCACTGTGTGACATCACATTAAAAAAATATTTTATCATCTTATCACCACCAAAGGCTATTTTCATTGCAAACTCACATCATTTTACCAAAATATCATAAAAAAATGACAATCAAAAACTATTCATATTGATAAGATAGATAAAAGTTCCTTAATGGTGGAGAATAAAATGCAAAAAATATCTGATGTAAACTGAAGGTTGGACCTAAGCCATACCACAATTTAAAAGAGTTTTAAGGGTTTGAAAGATCTTTTGGGTCAACCATCTATTTACCACACAATGGTCTGAACACCTTAACAACTGCGGAGCAACTTCCCAACATTCATCACAGGAGCGGGTTTTACGCAGACAAGCACAACTTCAAAAACCTCTTGTTAAAAGTGCTCTGCTTACAGTAAATACCATCTGCCACTGCAAATTAAGGTGCACCAATAAAGTGTAAATTTTGAATCTTCTTGCAATTTGAACCTCATCTTCAGTACTCCTCTCAATGACCTATCCGAGACGGGACAATTTAAGGGAGTGGTCCGCCCGCGGCGGTCTCCCTTTTGACCCTACAGCGCAGAAAGAGCCGAAGGAGATCGAAATGATTTAGAGCCGTTCTCTTATACGTTCTGACAAGGTTAGTGGGTCAACGCAGACATTAACAGGTCAGTGTGTGGCCCACTTGGGGACAATTACTCCTTGCCGCGGCTAAGTGGACACTTGATTGAACATGACAGTGCTGGGAATGCGCCATCCCTATAGATAACAATTCTAAGGACCATTTAGGATAAAAAGCCCTTGTGATACGGGCCTTTATGGCCCGAATTCATCTTTCTTTGCGCTTTTAAACAGAATGCTGGCAGTGTGATGGAGAGGTTATTCTCTGGGCAGTTGGAAGGGAAACATTAGAGAGATCTCAAAGAGATCGCGCAAGAGCAAATACAAGGTGATGGGGGATGCATATGGAGATTGCTGAGAGACGGTTTATCTCAGTTTAGAAGATTGTTTCCTTATCATGCTGAGCTTGTTAATAGGTGTTGCGATTGTTTTGTTTGGGTTTATAGTCGAATACAAGCTGCGATATAATTAAATTAATAAGGGGAAAATGCGGCATTTACATTTTGATGATTGAGGTTATATGCATATCCAATTATTGCTGTTTTTTGTGTGTAAAAACGATAATTTTTACTGCCTGTAAAAAAATTTGCCATGGCTCATGTGTTAAGAAATATTTGGCTTGATGCACTGGAATCTTATATGATACACGGTGAGATAAAATGGTCCAAAATTGGTCCCTAGCTGTCACTGGGGCAGTACCTTTTCAAAAAGTACACCTTTGCAACTAAAATGTTTATTATATATTAGTACTTCAGAGGTACATATGGGTGATTCTCGCAAAATTAGACTTATGAGGTGTCATGAAACATTTTGATAAAAAAGTAAATGCAAAGTAAGAGTATCAAAATAAGAAGCATACAGTTATAAACATCTCTTCATGTACGATTTTGCACATGAATTCAAATGACATCATACAAACCAATTTTTTCCACATTAAAGGGGAAATTTTCATTACCCCAACGTGTCCATGACTGGATTTGGGTTCTTGGTCATGTAAATATTTATAATTAAAAAAAACAAAAAAAAAACCTTCAGTGCATGTTATACTACAGTAAACATTTACAGTAAAGAAACATGTGGTATTTGGTGATCATTGGTAAATGTAGAGACAATAATAAGGAATATAAATTTGTCCAAGACCTATTTTCTCATCCTCTGCAACAAATCTTAAAAATTGTTTAAGCCCTCAAGGAACTAACAAAAAAATTGTTGTAAGGGACATAAATGACTGTGACACTCAAGATGGCTACCAGGTAAGCAGTTCTTATTTTTTCTCTCCAGATTAAAGTAGAAATTTGTTTGTCATAGTGCCTAGTCAACTTTTCTAGTTCTCATTACCGAAACATGAGTTTATAAATGCATATATTTAATGTAATATCATGTTGCGGTAATGATAATTTTTGATAATGATAATCTTAAAAATTTAAATATTCTATAGGAAATATTTTTTAAATAATGGTTATAGTAAGTTCAGACCTTAAAGGGATAGTTTGGCCAAAATTGATATTAACCCCATGATTTACCCACCCCCAAGCTGTCCGAGTTGCATATGTCCATCGTTTTTCAGCCAAACACATTTTCGGATATTTTAGAAAATGTTTTAGATCTTTCAGTTGATTAAATGTAATGTTACGGGGTCCACGACCTTCAAGTCCAAAAAAAGTGCGTCCATCCTTCACAAAATAAATCCAAACGGCTCCAGGATGATAAACAAAGGTCTTCTGAGGGTAATCCGCGTGGTGTTGTTGTAGAAATATCCATATTTAAAACTTTATTAACGTAAATAACTACCTTCCAGTAGCGCTGCCCAAAAATGTTTTTGAAAAAATTTGTCATTGAAATTTCGTTCCCCTTGTGATGTCAGAAGGGGATAATAACGTCTTTTGATCTGCACTATCCAACCAGGGCACTGCCATTTATTGCAGAAATCAGCTAATTTGCATTTTAAAGGACACACCCAAAAACGGCAAATTTTTGCTCACACCTAAAGTGGCAATTTTAACATGCTACAATAAATTATCTATATGGTATTTTAAGCTAAAACTTCACATACACACTATGGGGACATCAAAGATTTATTTGACATCTTAAAAAAGTCTTGTGAAACGATTCAATTGTTCAACATATGCAAAGGGTTTTAATAGTGCAGTCACTTAAATATTTGCATGAAACTATAAGTAAGAGATAATGTAGAGGCAGCCGGTAGTTATTGGGAAATAAGCCCCGACAGTGTGATCAGGACCCGACGCGAAGCGGAGGGTTTTGTATCACACTGAAGGGGCTTATTTCCCGATAACTACCGGCTGCCTCTTCATTATCCCGCTTATTACACGGCTACTTGTCACATAAGAAAAAAACTGGACATGAATATTAATTTGAAACATTTTATTGGCATATTTGTTTTAAATTAACATTTTTATCCTTCCGCGAAACTTTGCACAGATGCATAAAATGATCGTAATACCTTATTAAGATCCTCTGCTTCATACTTGTCTGTCTCCATTTTTTTCTCTTTAACCAGTCTTTGAGAAGTTTTAATGCCCATTCTGTATTTTTTTGTGTGTTGGCTTCGTAGCTGTCATGCTCTATTTTGTCAAGTTCAGTCTCAGTAAGCTCTCTGTGTCTTGTCGTGGTTGTCCAGTGTTTGTCACAAGATGGCGCCAAACAGTAATCTTTATTGATCTTTATTGGCGCGGAGCGATTTTACTCGTACAAGTAGTACCGGCTATGCGTTATTACTTTGGAGCGGTTATTATTTGAAAAGAACGAACCTGCAAATGTCTCAACTGACCAATCAGAATCAAGCATTCCAGAGAGCCGTGTAATAAAGCAAGTTAAACACTGAAGTCCGAAGTATAGTATTTTTTACGTGTACATCTCCTTGACAAAATGTTCGTCATTAGAAGAGTGTGCGCATCCTGTACATGTCACACAAAATCGGATTTTTGAAACCCTGCGTACAGTTTATGCGTAGGTTGCACATATGCCTACAAGAGAATGTAACGAATGCAATCAAACTTTGAGTCTCCAAATCTTCTGATTAGATTATGAGACTTTACCCTGGATTTTACATTAATAATTAGATAAATTTGGCTCCTGAAAACATATGATAAAGAAATGCACAACATACTGTACACACATTATCTTCAATCCGGATGATCGTTTACAGCTCTTTCTATTGACTGTCTCTTTTATCTCTTTCCCATTTGGTCATGGTTAGCAGTCTATCCAAATTAAATCAAAATGGATGGCAATCACAATCGTTCAGCTTGTACTACAACAACGTAACAAGCTGCCTGTGGGCAAATGTCATACAGCTTTTATTGGGCGATCCTACGTTATGTTATGTAAAACATGCAAAAGGCTAAACCTGATTCATTTCGTTGTTGTAAGCTGAGCTCATATTGTGCAGATTTCAGGGCAATGGATTGTCGGATTGTTTACTTAACTCCTGGCAGCAGAAAATCATCTCCACATTGTCCTGCCTCGACTGTCAGCAGCATCGACTGCAGCTGTAGTGCGTTTGTTAATTCAGACGACACAGTTCTTTAAATCGGGTGCACTTTGTATGTTTCTGATGTCTGTGAATCAAAGAAATCTGTATAGATTTTTTTATACTGCAGTGCAAAAGTTCTGATAAAGAAAAAAATTTATGGATTGAATGCACAAAAAATTCACTTAAAAGTTGCAGAATACGCAGAACACCTGCCTCCTATGAAGATTTGATTTTCATGCATTTTTGATTTTCAAGTCTTATGTTGTAAAGCCAATAAGAGCACAGCAACTGATGATGTGATTGACATCACTTACAACCAATGACGTATAGAGTAAAAGCGTGGCAGGAAGGAAAAAGGATGGGGTATTAGGAGGTGAAAGTGAGAGAACGACAGACGCTCAAGAGCAGAAGAAAGCAAAAACAGAGGAAATGAAAAGCAGATAGAGAAGAATAAATAGATGTTGAAAGGGGATGCAGAGAGCTTGAGGGAGAAAGAGCTAAAACGGCAGGGCATTGTCTTCCACACCTCCTAAAAATAAAATCTTGTTCAAAAGGCGATAAAGGGAGGGAGAGAGGGAAAAATCACTTATCCTAGTGCCCGCTGGACTATCCCATTACCACCACAGCCCCACTACAGGCATTTCACTTTACCACACGATGCACTATGGCCCAAAAGTATGAGCTGAGGAAGTGAGCGTCTCCTCTTTTTACCTCTCTCCCTTCCGCCCTCATTAACTGGGCTCTTTTCCAATTCATTTAGGAACCCCTGAGAGCTCGCCTTCCCCTGAAATTTACCGAAATGACACAACATTAACAGATTTGCATATGCAAAACGTGTCAGCAACAGGCGCTCGCTGTTCAATTGACCTATTGCTTGTTGTGGCAAGCCGAGTTATTCCCGCGGAACAACCAAGTGGGTGTCGTGTGAGTGCCATCTGGGTAACACTTATTTAAGGCTGGCAGAAGTCCCGTGGCAGCTCGCCTGGCGAGGAAGAGAAAGGGGGAATAAATTGCATCATTTATTTGACATCCATTTGCCGCCGTGCCCGTTTAAAACCCATGACTAAATAATTTGGTTATTCGACTGCCAGTTACTACTGTCATCCAAATTGTGCGGTGCACACGGCAAGCAGGGGGACTGTCAAATTCCCTTACAAACGGGGAGCTTGTGATGTTAAACCATGCGAAAATAAACCTCGGTGAGCGTATTTACAACCGGCAATCTATTTTTTACTTTTTGTGAATGGACATTATGACTTTGATAGTCACAAGCAAGTGATAAATGCAGCAATTTGGACAACAAGCACATTTTACTCGAACGAGGGGTGTGGAAATTGTGCGGTAAACCAGTTGTTAATAATGTAATGGGTTTGGAGGACCATCTAAAGTTTAGGATACAGTAAATGATACGAGGGCCAGGATGCCGAACGGGGGGTAGGAAAAGTCATTTACGAGAGCAATAACTTTAACTTGAAACAAGGCTTGTACTTTAATTGCTTTGGAACACAACTAGCATGTGTAAACATTTATTAGGCCACCGTTATACATTTAATTAAAGCAATTAAGATGTAACTCTATGGGGTGGGTTTCCCAGACAGGTTTTAGATTAATCCCAGACTAGGCCTTAGCTATATTAGGACATTTCTGTTTTTTACAAACATACCTTACATTACTGGTGTGCATCTTGAGACAAAACAATGGCACTGATTAATGTAAAGGGGACATATCATTAAAATCTGACTTTTTCCATGTTTAAATGCTATAATTGGTTCCCCAGTGCTTCTATCAACCTAGAAAATGTGAAAAAGATCAACAAGCATGTGAAAAAAGTTCACATAAATTTGGCTCCCTCTGTGATGTCAGAAGTGGAAAAAACCGCCCCTTAATCTGCACTATCCAACCACGGCACCACCATTTAGTGCAGAGATCAGCTCATTTGCATTTTAAAGGAAACACCAAAAATGGCAAATTTTTGATCACACCTATAAAGTGACAATTTTGACAAATTATCCATTACGGCCATTCCCAAACTGTGGTCCGTGAGGGTACTGCAGGTGGTCCGTGTAAAGGCAAAATACGAATATGTAAATTTTATGAATATGTATATAAATAATATTGACATAAGAATATTGATATACATTTTAAATTAAATTGTCGAGTTATTGTGTGATTACTAAAATAGGCCAGTGGCACTTGGGCGTGACATTCAAGTTCAGTGCCGTACAAAATGGATTGGTGTATGAATATGTGGCAGCCGTTTTGTGCAGTAAACTTTCTTTAAAGAAACCTGTTGTACTGATGTGATGACCAGTTATAGTTTGAGTGCTAGTAAGCCTATTTAGAGGTGCAGATTAATTCAGGACTTTGTGTAGACATATTTTATAATGAGTATTATTGAGGTGGTCCGTGAAAATTCTTGATTGCAAATAGTGGTCCAAACCCACAAAAAGTTTGAAAACCCCTGATCTATTATATAGATAAATTACCTATATAATATTTTGAGCTAAAACTTCACATATGTACTATGGGGACACCAACAATTTATTTGACATTTTAAAAAAGTCTTGTGAAATTTCCTCTTTAATATACATCAGGGCGAGATGTTTTTAAATTAAGGCAGCTCAAACATGCATTTTAGTCTGGGACTAGGATAAACCCTGTCCAGGAAACTGCAACTTAATGTTAAAATAAAATATGTATATTTTACACAAAATACAGAAAATGTTTAAAAAATAAACATTATTTACTGTCAAGACTGTTTAAAAACTGTTTTTGAAATTGACTTAATGAATGTTTATGTTATGGTAGGGGTGGGCGATAAACCGGTAGAGATTTTGGACAATTGTCTCTATCGAGCTTACGCGCTCATGTCTTGTTGCTGTGCGCGTGGTCACGAAAACGTAAAATTTGCATATGTATTTAACCACAACAGTTTTAAATCAAGTGATTCGAAGTCATTGAAACGTTATTGGCCTTAAAAACACATTCCCGACTTTGCAAGTATCCTCATAAACATGACTATTTAGGTCTTAAGATAAAATAAACAACTGAAAAAGAAAATGCACGTGTAACAGTATATTGGATCCAGACTTTGGTCTTAAAGGGGAAATTACCTAATTTTGCTCCTGTCTGTCACTCATCCGCTCTTGACTAAATCACTTACCTTTCATAAGATATATAATTATATAGATTATCCTTATTTTATCACGGACTGTTTATCTTCAGTGAGCTTGAGTTTTATTTGTTTTCTTCGTCTTCTTTTTTATGCTTTTGTGATTTTGATATTGGTAATAAGAATTATAGTTTTTATAAAAATCTTATTAAAAGAAAAAGAAAACTCTACCATGATACATATTGTTATCATGATATAAAATGAATCCTACTGTTATATAAGATTTATGTTCTAGTAATATTCACCCAAGTGAGCATGTTTAACAAAACAATGATATACCAACCTGTCCAGAAATATCTATCACTAGTTAGGGTAACCAGAAAAATAACAGAGTGAAAAACATTACAAAACTGAGTTAGTGTAACAATAACAGAAAAGTTGTTTCTTACCGTCTCAGGTTGAGGTTCAGCCGCTGTGACGATCGCAGTCTGTCTGCTTAAATCCCCTTAACTTCTCTGAGAAGTCTGAAACCACAAATAAACAATGTAACTAGTCTTAAATCAATTACAAGTCTTTAAAACGTGTATTTATAACTATCAATCAAGTAAAGTCTTTTATTTTTTAACAGGCAGTCATTTTTTATTAACCATCGTGAGATTTGCTCAACCATTATACTGCATCAAAGAAATCAAATTCAGTGTGTGAATACCAGCAAAATTGTACGCAAAAAGTGCTCGAAACGATCCTTTCAATCACTGTAAACAGTTGTATATCAGATACACAGAAATGCACTCAAAATTCCCATTTCGCACCTCTATAAAATTAAATCATAAGATTGATTCTTTCATTTTCAAGCTATGAAGTTTAATCTGTTTTGGACAATTGATCAGTCAACGCTTTTGAAGATCGTACATTATGTTCATTCCTAACATCAAAATGCTTTTAGAGAATTATCTAGTAATCCCCAAGTACATTTCTCAGATGCATTTTCGACACTAGCAGAAGTTTTGCACAGGAAAGCCGTAGTTTACTGAAAACCAACAACAAAAGTGAAACCCAGGTTTTTTTTACACGACCAAAAATAAAAGGTTCAAATTAAAAGATTATCAAGCAGAAACGAACTAAGTCTATTCGAAATTCGACTTTATTTTAAAAGCCTTCAATATTTTTAAAGCTCTACAAGTATGCACAAAGTGTGCTAAAACTTTCTGGACTTGAAATAATGCTGTCAAGGCATTCGAATAAACATTTCAAATCGCTTGGCTAAACTGAAGCACCAAGAAAGAAGCCACCTGGATGGCAACCCCTACATATACCCTCGAGCTCAGATACAAAACACAAAAACACTGTACAGTAGTTCACAGCCTTGAGAGCGTGCTGAGAGAACCCAATAGCGTCTTTCTGACAATGACTCAGATCAATTCACTTTCAGTCGATTTCTAAAGGCAGCAAGGAAATAAAACAGCCCGCGTACGCTTTCATGTGAACGAGACCGGGCCGAGTGCTTTGGGTAATTACCGTGCCTTCATAATGATTCGTCTGATACGGCTTTACGTATATCAAATAAACAAGCAACAACATGTCAATTAAGACCACCTTAATTCTTAAGTTCAGACGGGAAAGTTTAAAGCATCAGGTTTTAGGATAAACACACATGCAGATGTAAACAGAAGATAAAAGGAAAGCGCTATCAGTTTTTTCACTATTCAATACAAAAAAAGGGAAACCTACGTGCAGAACTAATTAACATACACGCTATGATAAGGTAATTAGTACTCGAGCTGGTTTCCTTATTAAACATCCTCTAATTGAGAGCGGGCTGCTATTGAGAGAATGGAAAAATTCGATTCCCTTGGAGGGTACTTAAAGCGATGTCCCTTTCACAAACACATAAGCAGAGACAAAACAACTCGCAGACGGAGACGAAACACACTTTTATGACAAGGCAACAATATTAGAATCTAGCATACTCTAGCATATTGCAAACACCTTTTCACACAATTCCCAGTCCTTTGTGAAGATTTCATCCGACAAAACATGGTACTCCGATGGCTTAGCTTCGTCAGGCTAGGTCAAGCAGTTTTTATTTGTAGAGCGCTTCTTGTAAACCAAATTGTTTTAAAGAAGCTTTATAGAAATCATATCTTTAATAGCCTATGCTTATCAAGGAAGCCAAAAACAACTATGGAAAAGTAAAAAACGACATTAGAAATTGTAAATTGACTGAATCAGATGTTAAGGTCAACAAAACAAAACTGATTCCATTTACTTTCTTAATACGCATTCTTGATTTTATTCTGCATGACTCATCTAATAGTTTCGCTATTAGCCTATTTACTTTTTCGATTTTTTATTTAAGCCACGATGAAATTGAGATTAAAAACTTTTTTAATATTGTGATATAAATTATTTTTATCTGTGAGTTTCATTCGTTGTTTAAAATTCATGGCCCTCATAATCTTTAAAACGCAAATCTCCTCCCCTCCTCGACGATTTCTCTTTACTTCTGGTCATGAGAAATGGCGGGACGGCAATGGCGGATACTTCCAAGTATCCAATCAATTCTCGAAGGACAAATTCAAATCCTTTACTCAAATGTAAACTCCTTTTTTTAAATAGTTACCGCCAAAATCAGTATTGTATCTGGTCAGTATTACAGGGCACTTTGCAGTTCAGGCGGCCCGCCTAAGCTGGGAAACCCTACTGGCTTAACTAGGTCGTCTAATAAAATAACAAATAAAAAAATTCGCTGCACAAAAGGCCGTTAAGTACTGCATCTCGGAGAATGGCACGGACGCGCTTCACACTGCCAGCGGGCACGCGCGCCACACAGCCGAAATGAGATAAAGGCGTGGTCTGTCATGTCTGGAGGATAGCCAGTTGATAAAACACGTGTCCGTGAAAACTGTAAGTGGACTTATGTTTTGGGTTTATTTAAGCCTGTTATTGTATTAGTCTATAGTTTTTAAAATTTAAAATTTTAATTTTCATCATGACGCCCCTTTGATTACCATCTTAACTAACACATTTTCTGCGGGAAACCCTGTATTAAAAAGTAAATTCTTAATTTTACGCAAAATCCAATATCCGCCATGTTATTCCGTCATCTTTTCTCCATTTTTCTCAAACCGCAAAAACACCAGTCCTCCTTTTCTGCAGAATGCAATAAATCCACTCAACCAATCATAGCTCACAATTCCACGCATTGTTAATTACAATGGCACCGCGTTAGGGATGCATTTTTTAGGCCGATAGCGATACCAATTTAAACAGACAACTTCTGGCCGATACCGATATTAAACACTTGTAAACAATACTATACAGTTGGTCTATTAGCTAGTTTATTTCTGCATCAAATTATTTTAACATGGATTGGATCTAATTAACATTCAACTGACCAACATAATAAGAGAGGCACAAATTAAGCTAAAACAAATATAATAAGACAGCATGACAACCTTCAAAGGTGGTTTTTGCTATTCAGCATTTATTTTATGAAGAACATTAACAAATTTTTTACATATAATGGATTTCTTTATGCGGTTAATTAATAAACAATCGGTATCGGCCTTTCTCTTGCTATTGCCGATGGTTTCAAATTCATCAAAAATCGGCCGATAAATATCGGCGGCCGATACATCGGTGCATCACTACACCGCGTAGAATACACACAGAATCCTATTTTTCTTCATCAACTTTGTACTTTCTGATCAACAAACAAACAAAAACAAAATAATACTTTAATAGCATTGATTAACCTATGGAGGTTTTCTGTGACGGGGAAGAAACGTAAGCCATCAAAATTAATACGAAATAATTTACATGAGAGGCACTTGGGCGAAGGAAATATGCCAGCAGTTGCATCAAGCTTCAGTCATGCTAACACATTGACCCCAGGGGATCTTATGAAAAACTTGACGTCAACGAAAATCGAGCAGGACCAAAACATTTTACAGCTGATCGCTGTCGAAAAAGTTCAGCGACGTACCAAGGATGACAGCAGCAATGACAGGGTTATTAATATGACAACATAAGTGTTTTGATTAATGCCATTAATGTTTACTTTTTTAATCAGTGTTTACCACTAGTCAACTAAATGAATATAACATGGCAAAGATGAATGCACATTTATATGTTGATTCAATAGATTTATAGCATTTTGAAAAAAAAAAAAACTTGTCATGGATTTATTGCATTTTGCAAAGAAAATTATCAGTTTTTATAATAAATCTTTGAATATCAAATTATGAATTTGAATTTTTAATATTATTATAACCTAAAGATGCTATGTGTTTGTAATAGAAAATAGTCGTTTTTGCATTTATATATATGACAATTCCTTCTTACTTCTGTTTTATTGTGACATTGTGAATCTAACAGCACGCTTTGCCACTAACACTGACACCAGCTGACATCATCAAGCCCAACCCCTTTTAGTCCCAAACCCGTCATATAGAAACCACATCATGAAACAATTTCCACAATACAGAGGCAAAACTTGCTGATGATGTTCTTTTTATAACTTTGATCAGATTTTAACACAAACATTTCCGCCAATATTCAGATGATGGAGGGCAACGAACGACTGTGGTTATTCATTTGTCAGGATGAAGTATAGATCCGAGATCATAATATACTCAGGAGGCAACAATCTGAAAAGTATTAAATGTCTAACAATTCAATATGAAGCAACCAGCACAATTTCATCATATTTTGTTTTTAATTATTTATTGCACCAACATTGTTTTAGTTTAAACAGTTCAGAGTTGATGAGTACCAGAGATTTTGGTGGAAAACACAGGTGTGAAAGTCCCTGGAATACGGATCTGTACTGGTAGGATGATCCAGTGGAAAAAATGTGGTGTGCACAAATTTGCTTTAAAAATAATAAGATGAGAACACTTCTGGCAGGTTGCCTTTGAACTAAACTCAATAGCACAATTTTCAACAAAATAAATAAGGCTGAGAGAGACATTTGCATAAATGCACAAAGGTCTACAAATCCAGTCATCTGAAATCACAGAAAGCTTAATTTTCTGACATGCAGACATATGGCCGCTGATCTTCAGTTCTTCTGGGCAAGACCAGCGAGGAACTGATCCTTGCTCAGCTGTCAACTTCACAGCTGGCATAAAGGGACTTGTGAGTATCACACCGTTTCGACATCTAATCCAGCCTCTAATCCGATCCATCTGGCTTTAGGATCCAATAGAAGCACATCCAGTACAACTACAGTTACAGATCAACAATGCATTTTGAAGGTAACATGAATCACAGACCTTCCTGTACTTTACAGAGCACACTGAAGACTCAAACTTATTTAAATGCATACTTACCATACGTTTTTGAGTTTTAATGTATAATGTATTAATTTGCACATTAAATTTAATAGATGAGTCAGCATTAATGTTAAATCAAAGTAGCCAACAGTACACATACTACATGAAAAATGTATACTTCAAAATTGTCTAAAAGTGTATAAGGCCAAAAATGTGCAGAACTGTAAATCTAAGCAAAAGGTGAATACATTCATAAAGTCCACAAAAAACATTTGTTTGGTCACTATATACTTTCCTCATTTTTATATTTAATTGCATAGTTATTATTATTATTTCATTATTATTTTTATTAAAATGTAGATAAATAGTATTAATAAATGAATAATGACTATATGTATGACCAAACTGTTGAAAAAACCAAATGTAAAATTCTACTTCATCTTCTAGTATCAATTTTATTAAAGTTTTCAATCTCCATATACTGTACACATACACACCAAAAACTCTACTAAATATTAAATTCGGTGTTTGAGATAAAACAAAACAGGATGCCTTTCAGTCCGACCGCTCAAAAGCAAATTATAAAATACTTTCATATCGTGACTTTGAGGTGACAACAGCAAGCTATAATTAACACTAAACAACATACTGGTGCACATCAACAGCGTCCAGAGTTGCCATGGAAACTGTCTGCATCCTCATCCTTAGCAATCCAGCATCTGGCCAATGGCCTGCATTCCCAGCCAGGCAACCCAGCACGAAAGCCACACACAAAAAAGCGACAACAGGTGCCCGAATACACAGCAGGGCACGGGACACTGCAACCTCTATACCCACAATTTCAAACAGTACTCAGGGCTGGGTTCAAGATCATCGCAGATTACTGCCCTTTACTCCACTAAAGTAACATTTTAATAACCTTTCTGTGCCTTAACCACCCGCATCTGACTCATTGCGCTCGTTCTGCACCATTACTAGTAAATCTGAAAATACTAATGCAAAATATGCAAGTTTTCCTTTAATACCAAGAAGTGACAAGTCGCATGTCGGTAACTATATGATGAGGCCTCTGATGAGATATTATTATTTCACAGATTTATAAAAAACAAAACATGGAGAAATGCAAGCGTCAGGCGAGTATATTAAGAAATCTAGAAATAATGAAATGATAACTCGGGCCCTCTTGCCGTTTAGCACCAGAGCTGAAAAGTTGCAAAGAAAAGTTCAGCAAGTGCTTTTAATCCCGGGTCAGTCTGCGTTTACAGAGGTCCGTTTCTGCATAAGTGAGCACACAAACTCCAGTGCCTGTTCAAACAGCCTCTCTCTCTCCCTCTTTCTCTCTCTCTTTCTCGGGCAGCTCATGACAACGGCCCAGCAGCAGCGCTGTTTGATCTCCAGTGTTTTCCTTAATCTGGGTTGTCAAGGTTCGCTTGTTGGAGGCTGTTTACTTTACTGCTCCAACAAAAAAGCATTCTTTTTTCTCCTTATTTCCCTCAGACAATGACTAATCCAGGGAACTGAGCTATACTTGTACGGACTGTTAAAACTCATTCTTTGCTTTTTAAAATATTCAAGATTTTTTTTATTACATAGAGAATAGTTAAAGTTAATGATTTGTACATTTGGTTTATATCTTTTCTGCTTCACCATATAAAAATGCATCGTACGTAGCTTTTTTGTAACAATTACTAGAGCAAACACAGAAGGTTTTACATGATCCTTTTCCTCTTTCATTACATAAATGTCTTTGGATACTTTGAATACGTGTGTCTAAACTTTGACACAGAAGTGTGACTATCTGCATGTATAACAAGTTTAAACAAAATTATTTTAAATACCTAAACATATACCTAAACAAAATATAATTTAACACAAGGCAACTTTATAGGCAATATTAAATAAATTACAAATTTAATACTAATGGGAAAATGTTGGTTTTAAGTAGCCAATGTAAGAAAGTTTATATTAAAAATAAAAAATATATATTTATAAGTTATTAGCATTACAAACTCATTACTTGGCTACTTAAGAAATCAAACACATTTGGCTATAACATTTGTGAGTTAAATGTGGCAACACAGTCATGTTGAAAACCAAGTTGTGTTTCAAACCGTGCTGAGGTACCTCTCTAGACAGCATTGCTGTGCGTTAAACGGCTAGTCAGCTTGACTAGGTAGTCAACTTACTACTAGGTTTGAAAGCACAGCCTTTTTACTAATGTAACACTTAATTCTCCAAGTTTCTACTCTTTGTCTTTGTCCAAGTTTCTACTCTTCATAGTACCAGAAAACTTTGGATGTATGCACGTGTTGTATTACAACTTTTATAAAGAAGAATATCGTTAAATTCAACTTCAAACAAAAAGATGCACCACTAGAAGTTTCTGTACTATCACTGTTGTTTGTGGTTGAGGGAACACGTGGGGAAAAGCCCCCAATCCAACACCGTGATCCAAAAGAAATCTCGGCTCGCAAACTTTTACGCGATCGATAGCGAACGCGCAGCGACGTTTGATACGCGTTATCGATACTTGAATACATACTGTCACGCTGTCATGCACATGAAACGATACAATGTCCCTCCAATCCAAAATGAACAGCGCAACAACTTGCTAACCACATGGCTAACTTCTAAAAAGTATCTTAAGTATTGCAAATAAAACAAATTGCCCGCCCGTCTTTACGAGGTAGCGGTCATTGTACTCGCGATTAATGTTTGTTCATTTCTCCATTACGTCGTTAAGAAAAAAAACAAATCTAAAATAAAATAACAAAGACAAACTCTGGGTGCATGTGTGCTCTACAATGTTTGATAAAGCTGGAGGAGAGTGAACTTACCGGGGTTTGATAGAGACGCGGCGACGCGTAATTTGTGCGCGAAAATAGTTCAGCTCTTCACGCGATCTTGTGTACCACGAGCGCGTGCACTGTAAATAACTAACAATTACAACTTCAACTGCAAACAGTCCGCGTGGAAGCCGTTTCCAGTCCGTTTCACGTCACCTTTCTCCGCCGATCACGAGCGCGAGCTGCTACTGATGTTATTACACTTTATCGCTCCTTGCACGCGCACGAAAAAGAGAGAGAATCGCGGATTTGGATGTTGTTATTTTTTGATGTTCTGAGTCCGTGACGTCACATCCACCTGCTTGGGTAAACAACATTCATTGCGGATCTCGCGCAGCAAAACAAAAATGCGCGTGTGTTGGTAAAGTCAAAGACATGCGAGTTTGATTAGAGAGAGGAGTTCGCTGACAGCCTGTGTGTGCCTGTTTCATCTTTTTTTATATATAATTTTAGCAAATTTGGTTGAATGTATTATGCATTATTGTACTGTGAATGTGATGGAAATAAAATGTCATTCTTTTATCCTCGAATTTGTCCAATGAAATGAAAAAGTGGGGGTGAAAGTTCAGGAGAAGGACAGCCCGTATTAAAGGAAGTAGCCTACTAAAATGTGGGTCTTCCACTTTTTATTCCCTGTTTATTCAGTTATAAACTGCTAAGTGCTAACTCTTATTAAAGTGCAATAACATTACATTACATATCATCAAACTGTATTAAATCCAAATAAAATGATAAACAATACATACTTTTGTTTATATAATTTTTTTTAACCTTTTGTTTTCTATTTTGTTTTATTATTATACATTTGGGAATTTATTATAGGGAATGTTATTCGCTATTTACATGCAAAACTCTATTCCTAGGCTACACTTGTTTGCTGTCTTGAATTTTTTTTAATGCTCTCAAGTGTCTGCTAAGTGTAAAAGTATGCAAACATAAAATAAACAATGATACAGAAAATACTCAATATAGTATCACGGTCTCAACAACTTGTATTGGCTGTGTGTAATGCTAAGAATATCAAAACAGATTAAAGTTTATTGTATGAGAATTTACAGTCGACAATATTTAACACATTAAACCAAATAAACAAACGTAAAAAATCTCATTCTCAGTGAGATTCTATCCAGTGAAAAGAGATGTGAAGTGGGCCTTTAAAGTATATAATTATATAGTTACTCATTTATAAAGAGAATAATCATTGGTCGGTTCAATAGGCCGGTTAACATGTGAGCAGCACTAATATAAGATCTTGAGAAAAAAGAGAGAGAGAGGGTTCTGACTGTCCTTGATCAAGGACTGAAATGCACAATTCAAGTAATTGTGAAAGATGATATATTTATCATGGTCGCATCTCTACGGGCCCAAGTCAATTTCCTTACACAGTTGTATTCTGCGGATAAACAGCGCCGCCCACTGGATTATTGTAGTTCTTACACTCTTAAAAAAAACCTTTTTGTCTAGTTAGTAGTTAAAACTAGACACATCTCTGTGTAATTATTGGAACAACATATTCTGTGTTGTTTTAACACATCTTGTGTTGTCCCTTTTATTTATTTGAACACAAAATCAACACAAAACAACACATTATGTGTTGAATAGGGGACATTTCACAAGACTTTTTTAAGATGTCAAATAAATCTTTGGTGTCCCCAGAGTGCGTTTGTGAAGTTTTAGCTCAAAATACCACACAGATAATTTTATTATAGCATGTTAGAGTTGTCACTTTGTATGTGTGAGCAAAAATGTGCCGTTTTGGGGTGTGTCCTTTAAAATGCAAATAATCTGATCTCTGCACTAAATGGCAGTGTCGTGATTGGATAGTGCAGAACAAGGGGTGGTATTATCCCCTTCTGACATCACAAGGGGAGCCAAATTTCAATGACCTATTTTTCTACATGTTTGAAGAGAATGATTTACCAAAACAAAAGTTACCAAGTTTGACTTTTTCACATTTTTTAGGTTGATAGAAGGAAGCACTGGGTCCCAACAATTATAGCACTTAAACATGGAAAAAGTCAGATTTTCATGATATGTCCCCCTTTAAATAGGATAACACAAAACAATGTGTAGAAAAAAACCATACTTTCCTAGAGTGTACGCACAAAATAAATGCAATTACGAAAAAAAGTGAAATGTAGTTTTATTGTTATTTATATTTGGCTACTTATAGTTATAGTAAATGTTTTGGTCTCAAAATATAAAGGTACTGTGTCTGCATACTAATAATGATCAGGTGAGAATGTGTAATTGTTAGTAAATATATTAATGTTAAATATTTTATATAACTTTATGTTTTGACATTCTCAAAACACAAAGGCATTAATGTGCTTTGTCCCTATGCAATTAATGTGACATATAATGTCAAGGGGCTTCACTGCCCCAAATTCTTATCCAGGAAAAACTACGCTGCCCACAGGCATGAGACGAATACATCAATCACAAACACCCCATGTATGAAAGCATATACTGAATTTGACTTATTTGTCCACCTCTGTTGACCAGGAGCAGCACAATACACTAACACTTCATAAAAAAACTTTCAGTTATTGTTGAGATGTTTAGCATACAGGTCTAAAAATACATTTTAGCCTCTTCTGTTTTTTGTAGTGATGAATGATTCAAATGAAAACATTTTACTAAACATTTCTGCATCCAGTTTGACCGTGGACATGTCAAATAACAACAAATAAATCGTAGCAGCTTATTAAACACTTTTAGAAGAAAAGATAGAAAAGCTGTAACTGGGACCTGTACCATTTAAAAAGGTCTTAATATGTACCATGTAGTTACAGATATGTATACAATTGGTACCTATATGTACCTTTGAGGTACTAATATGCACTCCTTTGGTACAAAGTTGTAGTTTTTAAAAGGGTAGCGGTCGCCTCAGTGTTAGCTTTGCTGCTAATGCTTGTTTGACTTAAACTTAGCACAGTCTGTAAACAGTCATTATACAATAAAAAAACAGATTAACGCAATTATTACTCGCTTTCAACTATGAAATGTTATAATGATGTTTTTAATACACACTTAAACAAAGGTACAGAACCATTCAGAGGTTTCTTTGTTCAGCTGAACACAAAGGAAGATATTTTGAGCAATGTTTGTAACCAAACCGTTTTTGGGCACCATTGACTTCCATTGTAGTATTTTCTACAATGAAAGTCAATGGTGCTTCTGTTTCCTGCCTCATTACAAATATCTTCCTTTGTGTTCATCAGAATAAAGAAATGCATACAGGTTTGTAACAACATGAGAGTGAGTAAATGATGACAGAACTTTCATTTTTTGGGTGAACTACTCCTTTAAGAACCTTTATTTTTAGGCGTATAGAATGTGAACATTTGTAAAGTTTGAGTCTAATGGTAAAAATTAAATTGCAATGGGTGGAGTATAAAAGTGTGAAGTATATACACTGAAAAAAAAACTTCTTGCACATGATTAAATTCATTTCTTAAAGGGGACAGAGAATGAAACACCATTTTTACCTTGTCTTTGTTGAATAATGGTAGTCTACCCGCATTCACAAACATACAAAAAGTGCTAGACATGCTAAACATCTCAGTCTCATAGAAATTCCTCTTTTAGAAATGTCAGCCAGAAAACGGCCCAATCTTAAAAACTGATGCTTATGACATCACAAGCATCTCACTGCCCCTCCACTTTAAAATAATTGGCTACATTTTTTGAGTGGCAGCAAAGGCAGCCAATCAGTAAAGAGATTGCAAGTTAAGCCAGTAGGGGGAGCCAAATAGGTGCAAAACCACTTGTTTAAAATCCCCCACCCTAATAGAGCTATCTGAGAGAGGTTTTTAGGAAGCTTTTAAGGCATTACAGACCCAAACAAAAAAATTTTGGTCGACATGTCACATCACAGAACAAGGATAAATACCCCGTTCAATCATTCTATCTCACCTTTAAAATGAAATTAACATTAATTAAAATAAAGTTAATTTTAAGAAAACTTGATTCAATCATGTTGAACTGGTGTACATAATTAAATTACGTAGATCCAACATTGTTTTTAAGAAAAATAATTCGAAGAAAACTTAATTCAATCATGTGCAACCAGAGATTTTTAAAATGAACTTACCTGCAATTTGTTGACTTTGACGGTAAAATCCAAGACTGACAGATTGCAGTTTGTTTCTCAGAGGGATTGGTCAATGGGAAAACTAAATGAATCTTGGTTGAATGTGATGACATCATGCAGATGACATGAATGATGCCTTGTATATTTTGTCTTGTTGTGATAGAGTAGCACTCTGAAACAAATGAACTGAGGATTACTATTAGTTACGTAACATCTTCTCAATGAGCAGTCATGCTCAAAAAGGGAGTAATTAGAGTTCTGTTAATTAGGTAGTTAAGCAAATGAAACGAGATCAATCTCTACCACTTTCTTAAGCACATCCTCCCCTGTAGCTCAAATCACAAATAACACACTGGCGGATGTTTGCTTACAAAGAAAATCATTGGACATCTTCCCCTGTTTTTACTCCTAAACCTTTGACCAATAAGTTGACTTGTGATTATTATTATCTGGTTAATAAGAATGCAGAGCCAGGGGCATTTTACTTGTAGGCCTATGCTAAGCCAATGCATTGTAATAATGAAACTGCACACAAACAATGCACCCAATGCACCCATAATGAATTTTCATTCACATTTATGCATTTGGCATTGGATTTCATCCAAAGTACCGTACAGTTTTTTTCTGTGTTGCCTGCATTAAACCCATGACCTCTGCATTGCCAGTGCATACTGTACCAATTAAATGAAAGAAGGTCTATTGGGTAGCTATAATTATCAGTTGAAAATATCTTAAGCCACATAGTCAAAAAAGGATGTCTTGTTGTGTTAGTTATAAAAGTAAACTGTACACTCTCAAAAATTTTTTTGCTCATCACTGGGGTGGTATCAAAAAGTATTTTGTACCTAAAAGGTGTATATTGGTACTTCAAAGTTACACATTTGTACCTTAGAAGAACAAAATATAAACCCCAATGCACTGAAAAAAATGATTCATTAAATTTACTCAATTTTTTAAGGTAAGTGGTTGCAATCAATTTATTTAAGCTACATTTAAACAAAAGTTTTATATTTGATTTTACTTTACTAATCTTTTTGGTTTAAATGTAGCTTAAATAAATTGATTGCAACCACTTACAGTACCTTAAAAAATTGATTAAATTCAATGAATCATTTTATTCAGTTGACTCTCTTTTTAAAAGGTGCCGTCACAGTGACAACTTTTGTACCTTTTTTATAGTGAAAATGTATATGAATATATTCATATTTATTTGTATAGCGCAGTTTCACAGTTGCAAAGCAGCTCTACAAAAGGACACAATGTGAAATACACATAAGACACAACAATTCAGAGAAAATAATAATAAATCAGTTTATAGCATGTTTATATTTTAGGTTTCGTAACTGTGTATCAATTTTAAGCATTCATAATTGAAATCATATTAAAATATGAAAAATAACTAAGTCTAACAAATGTCATTATGTTACCCCAGGACGCTGCTGTCACTGTTTTGACGTCTTGTCAAATTAGGGCGCCGTGGAAATCTCTACATTGACCACTAGATGGTGCCAAAGATACGTAGTTCTTGTACTTCATATAAGAGAAATGCCAAGTGACTTTGAAATTAAGAAATACAGAAATACAATACAAAAATAAAAATTGTATGTATAACTACACATATCCACACACTATAAAACAGATGATTTATATAACATTTATTAACATATTCAAGAGATATCTTAATAGCTTTATGATTGTTCTGTATAGAACAACACAACTGCATGTTTGCATGTCTGGCTAAAACAAAACTGACATGCTCTGTTGCTGGGGTACAAATGTGTAAACATTTTTTTGTTATAACTCCCGCAATCTATTGTCATCTTAATTGACCTTATAGCTAGATCGTGCATCTTTTTCATATATAATGTCCTTGCTTCTAGTGCCTGCATCATCAACAACAACAAAAAACAGCAAAAAAAAAAAAAAAAGATTCAACAGTACTCCCATATTTCTATTATCATTTAGCCTTTTCCCAGGTTAAGACAGACCAATTTAACCACGTTTTCTAATTGCCTTTTTTTTAACGTTTACTTCTCGGTATCTGCCAGGTAATATGGAGACTTTATAAGTGATAGCCCTGTCAATACCGTATATATATATATATATATATATATATATATATATATATATATATATATATTCTTCAATACAAACTAACTTTGAATTTGTCCCTAACAAACTTACAATTGTAAAATGTTTGCTTAAATGTGTGTGGTGCTTTCTTTATTTAAAACAAATGTCAGTGATATATTGTTAAGTAATGCAATCACATTCATACATGTTTAATTGTTAAAAATGTCTAATTACTTTATGGGGCAATTTCCCGGACAGTGTTTGATTAATCCAGGACTAGGCTTTAGTTATATTAGAACATTTAAGTCGTTTTACAAACATACCTTACAAAAAACATTACTTGTGTGAATCTTAAGACAAAACAACAGAACTGACATATGTTAAGATACATCAGTGCAAGTTAAGTTAAAGCAGCTCAAACATGCATTTTAGTCTGGGACTAGGATAAGCCCTGTCCAGAAACCACCCCTATAGGTCCACTGTATTTGTAAAAAATATATTATACTATGGGGCTGCTGAATGCTTTACTGGTTTACAAATGTCCTATAGGTATGCATTATTTTTTTAAATATTCACACCTGACCGGTCAAATGTTTTAAAATAACCACCAAAGCAATGTCTGTGATAAACGTGGTATAAACAGAATAATTGAATTTGAATGTTTGAATTATGTAATGAATAATTGGTGATGGGAAATTGAATTATTTGAAAATAATGAACACCCAGGGTGGTAATACAATTACCAGGCGGGTGTGCATTATTTTAAAGGACCGGAGTGAATTATTCCACTTTTACTGTACCACGGTTACCACAAACATTGCTCTGGTCCTATTTTTTTTTTGATATTTAACAAGTTAGGTGTCAGCCGTGGAACATTTCTCAACCAATCAAAATAAAGCATTCAACAGGCCCGTGGTATAATTAAAAATAATACACACCTTATAAATATATAATATTTTTTGAATAATTCAACAGCCTGTCATCAATTATTCCTTTTTAATAAAAAAGGCATATTTCACCTGAAAATTTAAAATTCTCATAATTTACTAACCTTCACTAGACAAGTTGGGAGTCATATAGATATAAAGTGGCAGATGTTTTTATTAAAAACTTTGTTCATGTTAAGCAAATGAAACAAGGATGTCTAGGATGGCATAAAAGTAAGTAAATTAAAGCAGTTTTCATTCACATTTCGTATGAACTATTCTTATAAGTTGGTCGTTATGAACTAAATAAATTATGCATACTGTATTGTATTGTTTTACAGGTAGAATGCGCCTAAATTGCATAGCCATATTTAAACACTAGAGGACGCACTACTTCACAAATCTCAGCATTGTTTTTTATTTCCTGCTAATAAGCGTGTCATCGATAGAGGCAGTAGCATTGCATTGACTGAGACTCAATTTTCTGTTTGAGTTAAAAAAAATTCAGTCAGTTCTGTCAATTTGTTGGAGTTTATAAAACGAATGACAGGATGATTGACAGATATCGGTCACGACTTCCACTTCAGTACCACGGACAGCACCACTTGCTTCACTTAATAGCCACACTTTTTCTTCAACGACAATGGCATAATTTTTTGCAGATGATACTTGATTTAATGTGTTGCTATTTTATGTATGACATGTATTTTTGCAATGAAAATCATACATTGTATAATTTATACAACGCGTTCAAAATCTAGGGATCACAAAACTTTGGAACCAGCAATATAACATCAATGTACTTTTCAATAACAAACATGGCTATTCAGATAGCACTTTAGTGACACACTCACACCTTCTGCATATTCATACTGACTTCATGATGTGTTTTACAGCCTCAATAAATGACGCCTGTGTCTTTAAAGGTTTGATGGATTAATGGTCTGAAGTGACTGCATTTCTCCAGCCCTCTGGAGAGAGGGAAATCCACGCGTTACGAAACCCCAAAGCTCTGCAATTCCAAACCGAGTATTTTTTTCCAGTTCCGATCTATTTAGTTGCAAATATAATCCGCTCTCCTTTAAGATGTTGCATGGTTCCTGTCAACGGTGGTATTCTTGTTTACTCCCGCCCGTTCGCTTCCCCCTCCCCAAAACAAGAAAGCAGTAGACAAGACTAAACTGGCTGGTACGCGCTTCGTCGCGATCTCCACAACGCACCGGGTGTGTATGTATATGCCTTGTAAGAATTCAAATAGAGGCGAATTGATTTAAGCAATTTCGATTTAGTGACTTGCGAAAGCTTAAGAGGTTTTTCGGCCTACGTTGCGATTTTATAGCTGGTCAGAATTATTGGAGACGGATACCCCAGAAAGGCGCGTCGGGAAGCTTATTTTTGCCGGCAAATAATGGATTACCTAGTGTATTTTAATCGAAGAACGAACCTTTGTCACGATCATACGACGCCAATACCGTCTGAAAATGGACTACAGTATATCCAATCCGCGATCGCCAGAAGGAATGATGTAGATGGATCTCTTAGAGGTATGACAATATAAACAAACGACATCATATTCGATATTCTTTGGTATATATTTGAAATGTGGGGGACCGGGACTGCTTGATGTCGGATTACAGAGCCTGCTGGGCTTGCTTGTCGACAGTGTGCCTGCGCAGATGGCGAACACAAGCGATCCAGGAGAAAGCAACCCATCGCTCCAGAATTACGCCATCACCGCGTCTGCGGTCAAATTGGCATCTTTGGGTCTCATCACGTGCATCAGCCTGCTCGGGAACATCGTGTTGTCCCTGCTGGTGCTGAAAGACAGCACCCTTCACAAAGCTCCGTATTATTTCCTCCTCGACCTGTGCGCGGCGGACATCATCCGCTCGGCCGTGTGCTTCCCGTTCGTGATGATCTCCATCGACAACGGATCGTCGTGGAGCTACAGCATCCTCAGCTGCAAGATCGTGGCGTTCATGGCCGTGCTGTTCTGCTTTCACATCGCGTTTTTGCTCTTCTGCGTCAGCGTTACGCGCTACATGGCCATCGCGCACCACCGGTTCTACTCCAAACGCATGACGTTGTGGACGTGCGTCGCGGTTATATGCATGGTCTGGACCCTGTCTGTCGCCATGGCCTTCCCCCCTGTTTTCGACGTGGGGACTTATAAATTTATCCGCGAGGAAGAGCAATGCATTTTCGAGCACAGGTACGTGAAAGCCAACGACACGTTGGGCTTCATGCTAATGCTGGCTGTGATCGTGGGCACGACGCATGTGGTTTATATCAAAATGCTCTGCTTTGTTTACGACCACCGTAAAATGAAACCCGCCCAGCTGGTTCCGGCTATCAGCCAGAACTGGACTTTTCACGGACCGGGGGCGACGGGACAGGCCGCCGCCAACTGGATCGCGGGGTTCGGACGCGGCCCGACGCCGCCGACGCTGGTGGGCATCAGGCAAGCGTCGCACAACGCCAACCGCAGGCTGCTCGTCCTGGACGAGTTCAAGATGGAGAAACGAATCGGGAAGATGTATTACATGATCACGTTGGTCTTTCTGCTTTTCTGGGCCCCTTATATTGTCTCGTGTTACATCCGGGTGTTTGTGAAAGGAAACGCGGTTCCTCAGGTGTACCTGACAGCAGCCGTATGGTTGACGTTCGCCCAAGCGGGGGCAAACCCCATCATATGTTTTATATTTAATAAGGAGCTGAGAATGAGACTCAGAGCTTGTTTTCCTTACTGCCTGACTACACAGACGCCCATGGAGCCCTACTGTGTTATCTGATGATATAGATTTCTTCACATTAGACACTAAAGGTTCCTATAAGGTTCTGGAATGTATGATTCCTTAACATCCACAGAACCTCTATGTTGCACAAAAGGTTTTTTGTAGTGGAAAATGGTTTTACAGATTGTAAGAAAGAAATGTTTTCTTTCTTAGCACCTTTACTTTTAAGAATATATTATTAGACTTTGGTTTGACATTTTTTATTACACTGTCAGAATTTTTTTAGAATAATAGTCTATGGGGCGGTACCCTTTAAAAAAAAAAAAACACCTTTGCACCTAAAGTGTTCATATTGGTACCTCAAAGGTACATATTGGTTCCTAGTTGTAAACATATTAGTACATTTTTAAAAAGTCCTACCCCATGGTGTCAACTAGGGTTCATTTTTTCTGACAGTGTAGCTCTGTTTGCTTATCTACAAGCAGAGTCCCAACTTTACAGTGTATTATTTTTATGTAGGCCTACTTGTGCTTATACTTATCTTTATGACACTTTTATATTTTGTTATGTACACTCAAAAAAAAAAAAAAAAATGCTGGGTTATTTTCAACCCAGCATTGGGTCAAAAAGAGACAAGCCCAGCAGCTGGGTTAAAATAAATCCATATATATTTGTATATATTTGACCCATCAATGGGTTAAAACAACCCAGATTTTTGAGTCGAAACAACCCACAGGCTGGGCTTGAAATAACCCAGCATTTTTATTTATTTATTATAATGCAATGGCATTCATCTAAGTGTGCAAATAGTTTCTGGGGTCACTGTTGCGTACCGTATTTATGCGAGGTTCCTTCATTGAGAGGTGAAACCAGACCCGTTTCACTATTGCATATCAGAAGATTCAAATCCAAGATTATGCAATCCAAATATTATTGTAAATAATGTAAAAAGAGTATTTATATTCTGGAGCTCTTAATATATTTGCTATGACCTTGATAGACTTTTTTGTGTGAATAAAACATCCAGCGGCTTTTTACTATCACATGGACACGGTCGATTTAAACTGAAACTGGACAGTTGTGTTCAATGGAGATGAACATTTATATTTGACTTTTGGAATCGGTATTGAGGTGAGCGTAATTTGTATTTTAATTCTAATAAACAGTTCATTATATAATGTACTGTGTTGATGTGCTAAACAAAAATCAAATGCAAGAAAATGGGTATTATAAAAGTTTTAAGGTATTTTGTTGTCAACTCAAACTGATGTAAATGCCTTTTTTATTCATATTTTGCTAATGCTCCATTTTATAATTTATTCTTAGATGGGAAAAGACATGAGGTAAAATTTCAGACTCATCCACTGAGGATTTTTTGGCTGTGTTTTTATCTCCCCATTCTCCCTAAAGACAGTTATATAATACAGAGACCCTTTTTCCTAAACCTCCCCTTAAAGGTGCAGTGTGTAATTTTAAGAAGGATCTCTTGACAGAAATGCAAAATAATATACAAAACTAAATTATCAGGGGTGTATAAAGACCTTTCATAATGAACCGTTATATGTTTATTACCTTAGAACGTAGAAATAGTCCCCTTACATGGAAGTCGCCATTTTGTGCCGCCATTTTTCTACAGAAGCCCTTAACGGACAATTTTTTTACTAAGTTGTCTCTGTAGCTTCTCTATGTGTTTTGAAAGCGAGGGGTGAGCAGTGGACTAAGCCGTTGGTTGCAATTCGCAACCTCACCACTAGATGCCGTAAAAAATTACACACTGCACCTTTAACTCCATCTCTGTATTCATTTGATCTCATGTGCTGCACTGAATGAATGGAGGTCACTGGAGATAGTTGTGTAATCATATTATTTTTTTCTTTAATAAGTGTAAACAGTGCATCATTAAAAACCCAATGAGAGGAAGTATAGGTCAAAACGGAAGAACAATCAGGAATAATGAGGGCCGTACCCAGAGGAAAATGTTAATACCTTTTTCATAGCTCAGGAGGTTTGATGTAATTCTCAGTTGTTTCATTTAAGTATCATCTTAAACTCAGATGTGTATCCTAACATTGCTTAGGATATATAAAACTGAAACAAATCAGACAATTGTTAAAATAAATCAAGTATGAAGTAAAATAAATACACTGTATTGTAGAGGTAAAATAATATGGATTTGTGTAAGTCTGATGAGAATTATTTGAGTTCAGATTGAATAATATTGACTGCATATTTGGCAAATCTGAGCTCAGTTTGTGACATCTTGTGAAACTTCAATGGAGACGTTTGTGAGATTTCTGCATCTTTTTCTCTTGAGAAACACCAGAGACACAGGAGACTTGGGCATCTATTATGCAAATCCACTTTTACTAAGTGTTTGGAACACAACCACCCTAAGATGAAAAAAAAAAACACCCGCTCCTTGTTTTTGAATTCCCATTAAACCAAAGCAGTTTTATTAGACATGCCGTTTTGACTCTCTTATCAATGTGAGGTCACATTGATAAAGCCCCGCCCACTAACAGTCCCGCATTACCATAGTTTCCACCCTCAGCGAGTTGTACTCTCTCCACTAGATACTATTGTATAAATCAGATCTATTTTAACTGAAAGCACTCACTGTCTATTTGTAAGGAAGTGAAGAGCTGTAGCTTATTTGCAATTAAAGGTACAGACATTAAAACAGCGCATTTTTGCTCCCACCGAAATAGGGGCATTTTGGACATGCTATAATAAATGATCTGTGGGGCATTTTGACCTGAAGCTTCACATACACACACTGGTCACACCTGAGACTTATATTACATCTTGTAAAAAGGCCATAATAAGTGCCCTTTAAGCAAAAGTTTACATTTACTACCTTTTAATCTCACTGATACCTAGGAGAAATAATTCGGATGTCAAAGAGATCTTCTCTGTAATTTTTCTTTCTTATGGGTAACTACACTCGTTATTTTCAACCCAGCGTTGGGTCAAAAAGGGACGAGCCCAGCCATTGGGTTAAATAACCCCAGAAAATGTTTATATTTGACCCAACAATGGGTTAAAACAAGGGACTGGGCTCATCCCTTTTTGACCCAATGCTGGGTTGAAAATTAACTAGCATTTTTAGAGAGAACTATACACAATACACGTGGAATATTTAAACAATATTTTCTTTTATAAATAAGTTATTATTGTCTACATGAGTAAAGATGTTTTTAAAGGGTCCATTAGTTAAATAAAGTATCTTATATGGCTAGATCTTCTAACCCTCAGCAGAACAAATCGTCTTTAGACTAGAAAACATAAAGCCCTATGCACTCATCTTATTAAAAAAATTCTGGTCCCCTCAATTTCGTAGTCGTGTTAGATGCACCTCATGTGTTACTTTTCTTTTGGTCTCCAGCCAGCTTGTCCATTAATACAGCAGTATAGTCTGAGGGAAATACACTTATTTGAAAAAAAGGCCATGAATATTTTATACAGTACAACGCAACACGGTTTAGTGCAAATTTCTCTTACTGTTACAGCTCTTGAATTTTAATGGATTCAAAGAATTGTCCAGATGCTAATGTACAGTACACTTTCAGAAGAGTTAGTCCAAAATGCAATTTAGCTACACAATTTGGCTTTTATTTATTGCTAGAATAAAATCTCTACATAGTGTTGTTCGAGCTCTGAATGTTGGATAAATAAATTGATGTGACCCTTTTTCCAAAATCGTTTTTTGGAACCGAAGATTTTTTTTCTAGATCATTATATTCATAATATTGTGATTACAGTGCCACAGATCTTCTATGGAGTCTGGTCATACTATGGTATATTTTGAAGTATCCATAACCACCATAACTATAATAATACATGAATACAGTGGTCATTTAGAAGCAGCATATATATTAAAATAGAATGGTTTTACTGCATGATCCCCATAAGGTTACAGTGCAAACAGTTCAATTGGTAACACCTAAAAATTTAAAACTTTAAGGGATGGTTTCCCGGACAGGGATTAGCTTAAAGGAACATGCCCTCATTTTGGGAATTTAGCTTATTCACCGTATCCCCCAGAGTTAGATAAGTCCATACATACCTTTCTAATCTCTGTGCGTGCTGTAACTCTGTCTGACGCAGCCCCCGCTACAGGTAGCTTAGCTTAGCATAAAGACTGGAAGTGAATGGCTCCAGTTAGCAAACTGCTCCCAATAAGTGACAAAATAACGCAAACATTTTCCTATTTATGTGTATGTGTTGTGATTTGTTGAGATTTGTCAAGAGGGCTGTGTCTCATATGACCTTGTTATTTGTACACGGTGTGAATATACAAATCACAACACATAAATAGGAAAATGTTCGCGTTATTTTGTCACTTATTGGGAGCAGTTTGCTAGCTGGAGCCATTCACTTCCAGTCTCTGTGCTAAGCTAAGCTAGCGGGGGCTGCGTCTGATTTGTCCTTGCAAGTTGATATGTCAGTGCAAGTTCTTTTCAGTTTGGACAGCTCTTACATTTATTTAAGTCTAGGACTAGTCTAATCCCTGTCCAGGAACCCCCCCAAGTGAAAAACGTAGGTTGCCAAAACTTACATTTTTAAGTGTTACCAATTAAAGTAATATTTTGTACATCAGTGGACCAGGGTATTGCCATATTACTCAGTGGACCAGGGTATTGCCATATTACTCAGTGGACCAGGGTATTGCCATATTACTCTTTTGTAGGGGTGTTGAAAAACTAGCCTCTTAAAAGTATATGAAATTTGTACAATTTCACCTGTTTGTTAAAATATCTTGCCAAAGACATTAAAAGCTTTCAGTAGTAGGTATCAAGACTAACAAAATTACACTGACTATGACCAATTTCCAAAAGTTAGAAAGAAAAGGGGGGCAGTCACGTGTGTTCACGACTTGCAGTGTGTGTGTTCCCTACTAACTGGGATGGGTTAAATGGTCACATTTTAAATATGGAAATACTTGATGATGACGTCACAAATAAAACTAAATGTGATGCATTATGTAAGGTAAAATATACAGCCAGCCTTGCTAAATAAAACCATAATTAAGTGCCAACTAATAGCACAAAACTTATAAAACTCAGAGTTAATAGAATAAAAACTAAATCGTTAATATTATTAATACATAACAGCATTTTTGTCAAATCAACATATATTTTTATGTTAGTTAACTTAAAAAATTAAATGTTAATTTATGTCAACTTATCACTAGCCAAAACTTATAATAGTAGCTTGAATTGACAAGTAGTTGTTTTAACTTCATCCTGCATTTCTTTAACAGTGTATTACTCTATTTTCTACCTTTATTTGTCACTGCTTTCTTTAGGAAGCATTTAAAAAATGTTGGGTAATTTTTAACCCAGCGTTGGGTCAAAACGGGACAAACCCAGCAATTGGGTTAAATTAAACCAAACAATAGAGTGTTTTATTTAATTTTCACTTACTGTAACTTTCAAACATAGAAAAATCGTGTACATGGTGTATTTATTAATTTATTTTGGTCATACAATATTTTGTCAAAATATGCATTTTAATAGGCCTACATAATTTATGTTTTTCCATAATTCATTAAATAAATTCTTTTAAAATCAAATACACTTTACTATACATTTTATACAAGAATTAATAGTACACTAATGGCACACTTCACTTCATCAGAGGTGATCATTTTCAAATGGAAAGGAAGGGAGACATTTGTATTTTTCGTCATCTGTTGGAATGCAAGTGAGGTTGGGAAGACATGGGCATGTATGATGAAGTCTCTTGCCAAAGAACGGCACCTAAAAAGAAAACAGGAAGTTATTACAAAATACAGGAAGATGAGAAATAGTTGATAATAAAGGTAAAACAAAGACATACATATATATATATATGTTTAATAAAAATACATACATACAATATACATACAAACAGGGTAAGTTAAGGGCTTATTTCACCCACAATTAGATTTCTGTCATTATTTATTTTTTACCCCCGCATTGTTCTAAACTTGGGTGGCATAGCAACAATATAAATGTTAATATTTATGTAATTTGTGGCAATCCACATTAAAAGTGAATGGGGATCAAAACTGTCAGTCACTAACATTTTGACTGACATCTCCTACAGATATCTAAATTTGGACGAGCTCAAAGAAGAAAATGTGAAAACTGACCTTGTGGCTCATTGGATGACAGTCCTCTCCCTCCTGACCCATTGGGATGCACATTCGCAAGCTCCGGATCCACAGGCTGATGGCACAACACATGCCACCTCCGCATTGCGAGTCTTTCTCACATGCCTGCACACACACGACAAAGCAAGTTTTAGGACCTCATCGCATTAAAAATACATAAACATCTCAAAACATTGAATGTTGAAATGCACAGTGATACCCCAAAATAGCCCAATACCCATGCAGTATTATACTTTTGGTGGGAAAGGACCACAAGATTGACATGAGATCTCTCTGTAAAGCTGCATAAATTCAGCCTACTGATTTGCCCTGACAGTCTGTGTAGGATGGAGTTCTTAGCATGTTTGAGAATGCCATCCCTCCGTCTCAATCTCACGTATAGGCCTGGGGTGTCCCGACAGCATTTTTACAAACGGTGGGAGTACTGCAGACTTTACTGTGGTGGCAGGTGTGGAGGAAATGCATTTCAGCATCCCAGTGCATTCTCATAAAACGCCACAGAGCATCTTTTCATACCTACAGTACTTATCTTACTTTATTTATATTTCTGCTCTGAACACTGAGGAAAAAAGGTTTTGGTTGTTGGGGTGATACCCTAAAAATCTTTATAGGTATACAAAACATAATACAATGTTGTAGCTTTTTGGGTACGTTACATTTAATCTTTAAATGTAGGTAAATGTTTTGTACCCCTAACATTTAATGCAACATGATCTCCGTATCATAGTCACAGGAAATTTGATCACTTTATCCGTGTCCATGTCATAGAATTCAGTTTGTTCCATGACAGGAGTACGGATGTATTTTCCGTTTCACTCCCATGGATTTCTCATGTCATTTTATGTATTGTTTTTTCTTATTTTCAAATCATTGTTGCTTGGGGTTGGGATGTACTTTTATGTTAGGATGTAATTTTATGTATTGTTTTTTCTTCCACTTTTACAACTATTCTCACCTTTGTTGGGGTTAGATGTTGCACTCAAAAAAAATATTTTTGCACACTGTCTAATTTACTCAAATGAAACAAGTTAATACAACACAATTTATGTATTTTTTCTGTCATTTTTATCATGTTCAATAATGACATTAACCTAATAATTTTATGTTGGGACCACATGAATGATTTTTGTTGATATTACTAACTGGGCTGTAGATCTATAGGATGTCTGAAAATGTAACAAAGTGATTCTAACCCCAACCCCAAGCGACAACGGTAAGAAAATAGGAAAAACAATGAGAAAAAACAATACATGAAATGACAAAAAATGCTCCTGTCACGGAAAAACACAAAATGTATGACTATAACATGGATTTTCATGTGATCAGGTTGTTTTATTGGTACAAATTTGTTCCTTACAGGTACACAAACAATAGGTCCTCAGGGTATAATATTGTACCCCAGAAGGTACAACATTTCAGTGTGTTGTATAAAGATAAAGGTACAAAAATGAACCTTTGTGGATACCACCCCAGTGACAGAAAAGGTACAGTTTTGTACCTTCATTTCTGACAGTGAACCAATAATCAATGAATAAATTCTTCATGGTAATATCTATTTAATCTATTCAATGTACTTATTTATTTAGGTACGCTACAAGGGTAAAAGTCAAAAACATGTGACCCTGCATGTGAAAACCCAGCTAAATTAATTTTTGTCAATTAGTGTTTTCTACCTCCCACCAAGTGTAAAGAAAATTCTGTTAAAATACAATCTTGACATATTTAATATTGATCGAGTAGGGTCATGTCAAAGAGTAAAATCAAAAAAGCATTCAATAAACAGACGATCGTACAAATACGGGTCACTCACCCCAGTAATGACTGCAGTCGAACCGTTGGACACCAGCAACAGGCAGAGAAGAAATGATAATCTGGACGTCATCGTCTTCAAAAGCTGCTTTCACCTCTGGTTTTCTCCCCTTTGGGGGTCCAAGCACTAAAACTGCCCTTTGCTTAAACACACCAATAATAATCCCCTATATTTTTGTTTTTCTTTATGTGCCCAGCAGAAACAAAGGGTAGCCACGCAATAATGAGTGCAAGTAAGCTTAACTGTATAATATGTGCACCCAAAAAACCTGAGAAGATGCTTTAAAGTTCTTCTGATGTGGGATGGACGGTTTATAAGCGCTGTCCTTCATCCGGATTTATCAGTGAGTCACTCTCTCACGTCTTTATACGTACAATGATCGAGGTATGAAAGTGGAACAATGAGAAGCCAAGGTAACATCACGGCAGATCCCCCCAAACCGCAAGCAATCACCAACGCTCGGAAAACTATGACTTCTATTACTTATCTAATAAAAATGCTATTGTTCAGATTGATCTTTTTAAAAACAAAATATTTTCCCAAGGCTACCAAACCTGTTTACAGTCATATTTAGGTTCACAAACTTGAAAAAATGATGTGACTAACACAAAAGCTGTCTTTTCTACATTTGCTTTTATGTAAAATATGAAATAGCAATGCAAATCAGTAAGGCAAAAATTTGGAAGGAAAGCTATGAATGGTTATGGGTCGCAGAGGCCAGGGCTGACAACGTCAGATGCGAATGTCCTTGCGTATTTCAAACACTGGTTCAAGGTGGAGGAGAATCTGAAAAATCTTTTAGGCATACCAAAAAGCCCCTCGTCTACATTGCTTCTCATTCAAGAGTTTGGGCGTTAAACCGTAAGATAGTATTTTCTTCATACTTTACTACAAGCACTTCCAAGCTTTTGTACTTTTAGTGTATAAATGTGTCAACATAGCATAACAATATATATGGGTCATTCAAATAAATGAATAACACTGTGGCTTGTGTGGTACTTAAGAGATACTACTATCATATTCAGACTGCGGCTGTCTGCTGTGACTCAGGACACTGGCATTGGCTGCTAACGTATATTTAGCATTTTGAAGTAGATGCTATCTGACTAAGCGCGCGCTATTTAATGTGCACTTCCAGGGCCCTATCTTGCACCCAGCGCAATTGACTTTGTCAGTGACGCATGTATCATTCGTATTTTGCACCGGCGCACAGCGGGTTTTTCCCTCCACAGACGCACGTCGGCAAACTAGGGAATGAAGTTGCGCTCCCTGGGCGGTTCAGCGCAAAAAAGGAGGCGTGTTCCGGCGCAAACCATCCCTGGTGCTATTTTGCAGTTTCAAAAAACAATTGCGCCACTGACCAAAAAAAACTAGTCTAAAGTCAGTGGCGCGTTGCGCGTGGTTCATTATGCTATTTTAAGGGCGCATGCTTGACCATAATGTATAGCGTGCACAACGCACACACTTTGCTTATCTAATCTACACAGATGCAACAGTTATTTTTGCAAATCATAAATTGTTACAATAAAAAATATTAACACATGAGATAAGGGGAATCATAGTGGTGAGCATTGTGGTGATAGTTTTTATTTATTTTGTGTGGCTGCGTTAAAAAATTCTCATGCAAATAACGATTAAAATATTTTCATAAGTGTGTTGTGTGGCTGTATTACGTTTATTTTATGTAAATAATAATTAAAATGTTTTCATAAGAAACCTTAATGTATATGAACTTGATTTGTAAGTGCACTTTGGGGTTGGACCTTGCTTGCGTTTCTTGGGTCCGATTTCAAAGCCCCCAAACCCTTTCAGCGGTGAGGGTGGACGCAGCGATGTCCTCTGCTGGCGTCAGGTCCTGAAGCAGATCCACCTCCCGTTACACGGCGTGCCCAATTTATGCTGGCAAGCTTGGGATTCCCCCGTCTCCTGACATCATTGTAGCGCTTGGCGCAACGATGAGGATGCCAGCTGATGAGACAATTGTGTCTATTTCCTCTCACGCCTGTTTAACCGACTCTGATTTGGGCGGATTTCTCCTATCCCCATACAAAACAACTTCTCTGTCTTTAATTGCTCTTACAAGAACGTCGGTCTCCTCGGCTGTGAACCGCTCCTGGCGTGCGCCTGGTAAATCCGTCATAATAATAGCAACCCGCCATGGAACTTGCGCCCTTGCGTTTAAAGGGAATGTTGGATGAGGTTCTGATTGGTTTATTTGATGTTACGCCCAAACCACACCTATGAATAATGAACCTATTTCAGACCAACTCCTTATTGATTTGCGCCTGGCGCAAGAGTTATTTCTCTCACCGGGAAAATAGCAACAGCGTCCAAGATCCGCACACAAACTCACTTGCGCTTTGCGCTTGCGTTTCAGATCATTAAAATAGGGCCCCCAGTGTACAATACCTCCGAGTTGTCCTAGACGCGATGCGACGCTTCTCGTCCAGTGTGCGACCCCCTTTAGGAGCTGGGAACCACTTTATGGGGCCTCAACTAACTTTGAAGAGAGCCTCAAGGTATATTAAAAGAATTAAAAATAAGCATTACATTTATGAAAAACAACTGAAAATCAAGATATTTGTTTTTTTCTGTGACACTACACATCTGTCTAGTACCGAGCCCTTAAGGTGACATTTGAGTAAAAAAATCTAAAGTTTAGTTTCATGTGCTCACGCGAAACTGATGTTAAGCAGAATTTTTTTTAAGTTTAGTTCCATGTGCGCACGCGATAGTTTTACGTGTGCACGCGAAAGTTTCACGTGAGCAACTCACCAATGTCTACCAATGACCAATTAAACAGGAACTGGCAACTAAAAAACGAAAGTCGGTTCGGATTATGATCACAACCAATTTATTTAAGGTTATTTGTGGTTTACAAATCATTCGGTTTATCAAAAGTCTATTTAAATACACCTCAGCCAACCCCATCTCATGGGAAATTGTACATATACTATGTGGTGCCAAACTTGAATGAATTTGTACTATGTGAATTTTACAAAAACGTAAGAATAGGAAAAACAACGATAACCCTAACCCTGCCCTGACTCCAAAAGCAAATATACTAAAATGAATGAGATCGTACAAATTAATTCGAATGGGACGGCTTTTAAAATACATATGAATTCCCGTGAGATCGTGTTGCCTCATCGCAAGTATGGCTTTCAAACAGTGACCTTCATTGTTGGTGAAGATATTAAGTTTTAGCTCCATGAAAGAGTAGACTAACATACTATTAGTGCCATCTCTTTCTCTCTCTCTCTCCCTCTCTCTCTTCTGTTCCACCTCCTTCCTTTTCTTCATCATCTGTAAGTTATTAGTGGGCACTTTTTAACCATGACTTTAGACCAAGAGTAATGAGAAAGCAGAACCAGAACAGCAGTCTTGCATGATAAAATTCAGTAATAAAATGTTTCGGTCGCCTCTGCCTGTAGTATCATGGATTGTTAACAAGCACCACATAATCCAGTCCCATAATCCTTTAGTACGCTTGAGTTAAGATAACAGATGGTTTGGAGATGGATTTGCGCAAACTGCAGTAAAGATGATTATATAGAAGCTCTTTTGTAGCCGATGTACTAACCAAGAATTACAGGGAAACATAAATGTTTAATGCTAAACAGACTCTCCACAATCGCTAAACAGGCCCTTCATTCGATTCGTGCACTCATATTTTTGGAAGGAAATGTTTGCAACATTAGATTTATCGATGTTCATTTTGATGGAGTAATTGATTCATTTGGTCATTGTTATATTCCTAAAATACTTAAAACTAGGCTGCAACATGAATGCCTTGTTTTGGATTGATTCTAGCAGTGTATCAGAAACTAAACTAAATCAGTGACCTTATCATACTTCATGTTCTCTAAAAAATATCTTTGTGTAGATTCAGTCAGATATTATACTGTAGTAAAACTAGAGTGCAATACAGTTTCACATAAATGTGGTTAGGATGGTTTACGTAGGTGTTTGGCAGGCGGTTTGATGCAGATAAAGTGTAAATGTGTCTTTTAGTGTCATCACTGATGCATACATGCATGCCCCATTGCATTGTGGATCCTCATGAATACTAAAATATCTGACACGATGAGCACCAGGAGGTCTGTGTTTTCATATAAAACCAATTATTCCACCCACTTCTTGCTTTTTAAATATAACTTGCAGAGTTTGTCATTTCTGGTCCTTGTAATGATATTTCAGACTCATTTCGGCACGTTGCACCATGGGACAGAGTAAACCATTTTCAGAACAAATTAACGGGAGTTGTAACATCATAACTGTTCTACTGGGCATACCGAGCATCCTATTTGGGAATTCTTTACATAGATTTTCATTAAAATGCATGCATTGAAATTCAATCCATGTTGATAAGGAATGGAACCGGATGAAAAAGATGAATGATCTAAATTAGATTTTGGTGCGTCTTGTAAGAAGGCAGGTCTCCTTTATGAATGAAAAAGTTACAAATGCACCTGGTGTGCTCTACAATCAGAAAATGCTTGGTTAAAAAAATATCTCTATAATTGATTGGTTTTTGTAGCAATAAAGATTAAATCTTCAAAAAGTTTTTTTTCTTATACAGAAGAGCTCCACAATCTCTGCTTCCTTGGCAACCAGATGCGATATTTTTCCCTTCTAAAGATCTAAGTTGGGAACACTGTGTCATAATTTCTGCAGTTTGTACTTTTGTTAATGGTTCAGTGGTCAGGTAATATCCCTCATGAGTCATTTATTCTGAAATGCTTTATCATACTTTTATTTTACTGATTCACTGGCTGTTTAAAAAGCAAATGCAGTCGATTTGACTCATTTGAGATGAAGGTTTTAATGGGCTGTAACCAATACACTTATTGCTATTGGGCTGGGACTATGATTTGATGGCATGCTTTCATTGCTTTGCCTATTTCATTTGATAATTTGCAACTTTAGGCCAAAACTTTTAAATATACTGCTGCAGCAAAAAAAAAACACAAAAGTTTTGACATAAAATAATTATTTTCATACATTCCTTATTCACAGACATTCCTTATACAGGGTACATCCTATTTAGCTTTTAAAGTCTGTGTAAAGTCCGATATTAAATGTTTTCTTAGTTTCTCACACAACAGAAAAATGTGTAATTGACCACATAGCAAAATTTAAATTATGAAAAAACGGCAAGTAAATAAAATAAGTAATCAAGATCTTGGAAAAACAGTGGGGACGTGTCTGCTGTCGGTGATAAAACCACACCCACTAGCGGAAAAGCTGCCATTTCTCTAAACTTTCAAATAAGTATCTGACTTTTAAGCCATTGTTTTAGCCCCGCCCAAAAATCAGTTTAACAACAATTCAGTACTACACAGTTCACAGTCTTTGTAACGTGTTTTAGCAATACATTTCTAACATTTATAATATGTTTAGAAACAATTGTTGAAAATGACATTACCCGGTCATTCCAGTTAAAATATTTTGTATTGATTTAATAAAAACGCTGTAAAAAATCAATAATATCACAATATATTTTTAAGTTACTTAAGCTTATCAAATTAGAGATTTCAACTTGTTGTTATAAGTTATAGCAACTCATTACTAATCAAAAGTTAAAATAGTACCTTGAGATAACTTGCACAGCCAATTTGATAATTTATAAAACTTTATATTTAAAACCAATTTAATTAATGTTTAGGGCTGCACAACATTGAAGAAAAATATGATGTGATAACTTGCTAAAAATTTGATATACAACATGTGATATGATCATTTAAAGTTTGTAAAATAAATATAAATATTTCTTAAAAAAAACATAACATTTCATAACCAACATGTTTCAAATTTCTTCGGGAAAAAGGAAAGCATCACTCTCAATGGTTTCCCAGTCTCTCTGCTATCGGTATCGACCTAAAACTTTGACTGTCCATAACTTTTTGGAGTATTAACATTATCATTTAGTTATTGCAAACCGTTTTAACCTATCCTCCAACCCATACGATTGTTTAGGTCGTTTGTCCATTTCCCCAAATATGACACAAAGACGTGTTTATTAAATTAGCGCATACCGGCAGCACTCAGAAAAACTATTCAAGCCCTTCTTAGAAATGACACATTAAAATTGTGTTCAATTAATTTAAAATACCTCATTAAGAGCAATAAGTATATACATTTAATTAGTCTAACACAAAATGAATATGTAATAATTTATTGATTTCTTTTTAATTGCGTTAACATAATTAGTTTGAGTTTGGGTTCTGGAAAAAGAATTTCCCAGCACCCTTTGCATGCAACTGCTTTTGGAGAGTAATTTTTTTAATTAAGTGTTATTTTATGCATTTTTAGGTAAAGAGAAAGACTTAATAGTGTTTAATGTCCATGTTTGTGTTATATTTTTTCAAATTGTTTGGTTACCATCGGGCAAAAGAGTGGCGCTTGTGGTTAAGTTGTGGATGTTCCGTATTTCTCTCAATGAGCACTAACTGTGTTAATGCCTGTTTGGAGATCAGTCTCTTCTCACATGCTCATCCAAAGTATCATATGTTATTATTATTAGCATGCTAACATGTGCTTATGCTAATTAGTATGATATTAAAATGTTTTATATAAAATAACAGAAATGAGTTATTCAGACTACACTACATTGAGTTATTCAAACTACGCTAAGTCGAGTTATTTAGACTACACTAAATTGAGTTGAGGCAACTAATTGAGTATTGCCATTTACTTTAAATTGAGTTGGACTAACTCAAAATCTTTTTATTGTGTGAAGCAGTTTTTTGAGTTAGGGGTACACATTCATATAGGATGGAAATCCTGCACACAATTTTATTGAGTTAATCTAATGAATCTTTTTTTCCAACTCTTTCCCCGTCATTAATGAGTTATCTTGTCAATTAAGAGAAAACATGCTGACAGGCAACTTTTCAAAAAAAGTTTACGTCATATGTTTTTGTAAAGATGTCAGTACTTCAAAAGTCATCAGTAAAACTTACTTTTAACCAAAGCAAAAGCAACCGGCTAATATACAAGCGAAAGAAAGTGTTCGGGTCCAGATGGTATTACAATTAAATCTTCTGCCCTGGAATGCATGCTAGATAAACTGCACTCCTCTGAAGAGCCTGTTATTATCTGCTATAATTAAGTAAAGAGAAGTTAATTTCTCCCAGACCTCCCACTGGATCTCTTCCAATCATCTTCATTCTTTTAATTTAACATCTCTTTAGAAGTAAACCTGCTGACATTGTGTTTTTCATCCTACCGGCACAAATGAGTTCTGAATATAACAAAACTAAATTAGAGTAAAAGAACAAGATAACCACAGATCTTATAGCATCTGACAGATATCTGTTCCTACATTAATTGCTAATTGTTAGTTTCTAATTTTACACTTCTTTTTATTTAGTTGGCAAATACAGTAGCATAGTTTTTGTGCAACTTATTTATATTCCTCTACCTTAGGCACAGTGAAATTGATGGAGAGGAAATAAAGGTGAACGAGGTTGTAAAATGACGTCAAAGTTGCGAACACATATTTATTGAAGCAGCTGCATTCTCTACTAAGTCACCGTTTTAAACATGTTGTATTCATGAAGGACCTATCACAGAAAAACATTTGGTTCTCAAAGGGTAGAAATATGTATCCTCCTGTCTTAGAATCTGACAGCCTTGGCTGTTTCTGTCATAACAGATGAACAATGTGTACAAGGTGTAAGGTACGCCGTGCACCCAATGTCACATTTTCATCTTGAACCAAAAGAGATGATAATTACAGTTCAGTATGAATCATTTTTAGCATTGTATGTCAATACTCAGAGGTTGCTAAGGCAAGCTATTGCTAATACTTTCATTCATTATTTTCACATAGTGAATATTAAAATACGTGAACAAATAAATTAACTTACAATATCAGGGCCATGCCTTGGGGCAAGATCTTATCTTATCTTGACTACCTGCTCACAATATCGCTGTTGATTTTATTAAACAGTTCATCACTATAATGCAAAAAAGAAATACAGTGGGAAAAAATGTGGATAATTTGTTGAAAATTCCCACATTAACCATCATAAAATTAACAGAAATTAATATGGCTCTTTTTAATGTAAGGTCTCTAACAAACAAATCATGGTGTAAATATTATAGTCTGTACTTTGTCCTTGTCTCAATTAAGAAATTGGCTCTGTGCTAATTAAGTGTGCTTGCAAAAAGCACACATATTGTTCTTCATAAGTTTTCTTCTTTTTGTTGTTCTTCTTATTATTATTATTATTCTGCTCTAATTTTTGGCCAGCTCCTGACTAGGCCGTTTGACACAGAGATCCTATTCAAACTTTAAAATGTTTGAACAGTGCCGGTGTAAGTTGTTTGAGGAGATGACGTCACGTATCCATGTCGTTCTTCCGCCATATTGGATTGAGCAGAAAACAAACAAACAAAAAGATTCACAAGTCACAAATTTTGTCCGAAATTCACGAAGCTGGCGTACATGATCCTTGGACAAAGCCTCACAAAAGAAACTAGAAGGATTTTAAATGTTCAGAAGCGTTAGCCCGTCACAGCCCAAACGAAATCTGTGGTGTAGCCGCCAAACAGGAAGTCCTTCATATCTTTGGAAAGCTTTTGCGTATTGAAACCAAACTTTGTACATCAAGTTGGGTCTCCGTTGTGAGGATGCAAAACATAAAAAAAAAAACATTCAAAAATTTTACACCGACAAACAGGAAGTCGTTCGTATCTCAGGAACGCTTTCACTTATTGAAACCAAACTTTGTACATTAATTTGGGTCTCCAATATGAGAATGCACAACATAAAAAAACATTCTAAATTTTACGCCGCCAAACAGAAAGTCTTTCATATCTCAGAAACACCTTCACGTTTTGAAACCAAATTTTGTACATGAATTTGGGTCTTCAATGTGAGGATGCACAACATCAAAAGAAAAAAACATTCTAAAATTTTACGCCGGCAAACAGGAAGTCGTTCATATCTCAGGAATGCTTTCACTTATTGAAACCAAACTTTGTACATGAACTTGGCACTCCAATGTGCAAAAGATAAAGGAACTAAATCGACAGCACCAGAGCAAGCACACCTCCGGAAATGCATTTTCTAGTTACTTTATTGTTAGCTTAGCTTCTGGAGGGCAGGGCAATGTTATAAGCACATGAAAGTGAGGTAATACGTGCAATACCAGATGCTTGAACGCTACTCGTGTCAGGTTGACTTATGACAGGCTTTCGCAGATAAAGAAATCCTTTAAACAAACCGCATACCTTTCAACAGAAAAATATTTGTCCTTGAGCTATTTCATGCTCATCCTTTTGCTGCCAAGGCATTCAATGTGATGCTTGTGTCTTCCCATCCCCCCCACAAGGTCAGAAATCCATCAATTTTGATAAACAGAAAGACCTTGACTCCATCTGAATTGCAAGTTGTAACAAAGACACGCAAAGCACTCCAAGAGCTACAAGAAGCACAAAAACGAAGTAATAGTAAAGTAATACATGCATTCTTTCACTTAAAATCACCCATGAAGAAAATGTCTCTTTTGTCTATGTGGAGCTGTGGCATAAAGATAGCTGGTACCAGAAAGAAAGGTTGTAGGTTTAAACCTTGCATAAAGACTGTATGCTAAACAGTAATACTAACAGTAATTGCCTTGGCAAACACAAAACATTTCCCATAGCTACATCATTTAATGCGCATCATATAGTGCATCAGGGGACAGGCTGGTATGGATGTTTGTGAGAGCTGGCGGAAGCAATGAAGCATAACAAAATTGATTTTGTTCTTCTAGAAACCTAAACACTTCAGGGGACAGATACCTGCTCACAAACAAACATCATATAAGACAGAGATGATTGCAACTTACAGTATTCTGACATTCACCTCCTTGCAGAGAACAATTCATGACTTGAGTTTGAACCGCTTGCCATTTCTACAGAGACATCACTTTGGCCTAAGTTAACCTTGCATATGAATTTGGTTGTCATTGACCTTTTAATGCTTAATCCTTTTCTGTACACACACATGTTGTGTCATCTTACAACTGCATTTTACAACCGAATTAACTCCTGCAAAATGCAGACAACCGCATTTACAGAAACACTGCATAGTGGACATGACAGCTCTTTTGAAAAAAGAAATGCCCAAAAGGGGAAGAAGTCTTCTGTTTGCACAGTGCAGAAAATGAAGCACAAGTATTTGCTTGCTAGTGTTGCCAGATATTGCACAAAAAAACGGCGAAAAATCCAATAATAAACGGAAATAAATCCAAACGCTTTACCTCAAAGATTAAAAAAATGTGACCGGCACCTTCACACTTTAATAACATCAAAAACTTGATCACTATGTGAGCTGAGCTAAAAGCCATAAACGGTTAAGCGCCACAACGGTATGCAAGTACAAAAAAGACAAGGACCTGGCAACACTGCAAGACGGCGCTCTGTGGAGCAGCCTCACAAATGCGTACAACACACAACGACAAGACGGAGGTTTGGCAAAACATAACTCTGTGATATTATTTTGCTCAAAGCTGTGAATGATAAGCACGTGAGATGGTAAAATGTTACTATGGTTATCTATTGTGTCAATCATAGCATTTTACGTAGAACGATCATTTTGATTATCACTCCTGAAAGTTTGCAGTGTGTACGAGTAGTTTGTTAATTCTTAACACCATTCCAGCATCTATGGCTATATACACGATGAGAACTTCCACACAAGTTGATCTAGGGGCAATTTGGGCATCTCTAACTCACCTAACAATGTTTTTGGACTGTGGGAGGAAACTGGAGTACCTGAAGTAAACCACACTGACACATGGAGAGCATACAAACTCCACACAGAAAGGCCACCTGACCTAGCCGGGGCTCTAATCGGGGACCTTCTTGCTATGAGGCAACAGTGCTAATCACATCTGTTCACAGTAGTATACAAAAGATTAGCAGAAAAAATCACATCAATCTGCATGTACAGAGACTATCACATGAATTCAGATTACCGTATGTGGAATAGAACGGATCATTTTTATGGATCTTTTTAAATTCATAAAACAGAATACATGGCAAGAAATAAAGTTGACTTTGGTAAGAGCCAAGGGTGAGTAGATAATAACAAAATGTTAATTTGGGGTGAACTGTTGCTTTAACCGCATGTTTAACCCTGATGGCTGTAAAACCTGTATTTATACATACACGGCTGTCATGGACCCAGAGCGTGTTGGCATGATGGTAACCCGGACTGACAGGAAGGGCTAACAGGACCCGCGGCCGTCACATGGTAGTGATCATGTTACAGCCTGAGTCAGAGAAAAGTCACTAATAATTGGGTGATTCTCACGAAAACTTGGTTGCAAAAATGTCAAGCATGAAAATGTAAAAATTGCTTAAATGTACTTTTTTTTCCACCAGACATTAGAAACAAAGTCTGAAGTATATGGGAACATTAATTTAAAAACTTTTACTTATCATTTAACACTTTTTGTAACATAATTTCAAAAATAAGTCCTAAAAAATCTCATTACCGCAACAGTCAGAAAACATCAACACTGTTAGAAAAGCTAATATATTTTCACATTTTTAAAAATTGATTATTAATAGTCATGCACAGTAAATTGAAATTCTGAAATAATATTTATTTTAAATTTAACGTTTTTTTTATTTTGTTTTATTTAGCTCATATACCGCAACACCTTCCACAATTGACAACTATTTTTTTTATATATTTCGAAGAAACCTAACACATTTTCAAAATGACATGACAAACCTGAAAGAACATAATTTGGAGATTCTGCACATGCATTTAAAATCAAAGTATTATGCTTCTATTAATGAAATTAACATTTAATAAGCATCTGTTGCGGTAATGATACATATGTTTCGGAAATGAGGTTAATTATTTCGGTAATGAGAATACGTATACTAGCCTGAGATTTTGTTAAAAACAAATTTTAAAGTAGAAAGTCTGATAATATTTACAGCATCATGCGTTCAAGTTCAAAACTGTTTTATTGTGTAGTCTTTGAAAAAAATATTAATTATATTAATATTCCTTTGTGTCATATTTAAGTCCCCATTTATGCATTTAACATACTGAAATAAGATTGTCTTGATGACATATGCTGCCTACAAATGCGAGCTCTGAATGCTGCAGCCATCGGATTGAGAAATGGCCAGCTAATGTCAGCTGGATATCACAAAACATTTGTGTAAATAAGATGAAAAATATTTCCTTGCTGGATATGATTTGGTCTTTGACCTTTTACCATTCTGTATCTGTTTCGATGAGAGAGAGAGAGAGAGAGAGAGAGAGAGAGAGAGAGGGAGAGAGAGGGAGAGAGAGAGAGAGAGAGAGAGAGAGAGAGAGGCTGTATCCGAAAGTTTAGACAGCTGACTTGTTCCCTCGCTGCCTTATGAGACAATGACTTTGGCTGCATAATGGCAGCTCCGAGAAATGCTTTAGGACAGACTTCATAGGCAGCAAAATTGAATTCAGGTCGAAATATAAGCAGCCCTCTCTGTGTTCCGGGATGTCGCAAATCTGCTTGTGGTGCGGAGGTCTGATCGACCCACCCAATTCACACGAGCTCTGTGTGCTCTGCTTGGGGCTTCTCCACCCAAAGGCGGCAATTGTTGGCTCAGGGTGTCCCTTATTGTGAGGATCTCCCGATGAAGGTGCTCAGGACCCGGCTCAACATCGCCCTTGGAGGTTTCTTACTGCAGTGTCCCACTGCCGGCAAAGAGCCGCTGGTGGTCGTCCTCCCCTCGCTCAACCGGTTCAGTTTGTCACCAAGAGCCTGTGTCCTGAACCGGGAGCCGCCAGGTCTGTTTCCTTTGGGTTTCCGGTGGGGGAAGATGAGATGTCTGACAGCGTTGGATGGAGACTGGGACCAGGCTCCACGTGGTGCATCAGACACACAGCCATCCTTCTACAAGGAACTGGTGCGCATTCTCTTCAAAGCCATGCAGGACTTGAGATTGAGTGGAGCACCCCACAAGAACCCCAGAGAAGCAAGCTTGACTTTTGTTTTCTTCACTCAGGCCGCCCCGCTGATGTTTGGAGGAAAGTCACCAAAGCGTGGGCTACCCCTCCCCCCATTTTTTTTCTTAGGTAGGCTACCTGTGTATTCCTCCCATCAAGGACGCTGTGGCTGCTCACCTCTGCCCCTTGTCCACTTCCTTGGATGGTGTGGCGCAGCTTTGAGGGTAGTGAAGCTTCATGACAGCACACCTGTCCCAAAAAGCATACCCGCGCTGAGAGAGGCTCTGTCTGCATTGCACACTATGGCGGTCCTATAGATCTTTTAGGCGCAGGTGCTTAAGGCTCTGGATGAGGGCAGCACGGATCTAAATACCTTCACGGATCTGAGAATGGTTACGGATTTCACGCCAAGGGCCACGAAGACCACTCATGGTGGCCATGCACAGTCACGCCTGTTTCTCCATCCGGCCTGTTTGGTGACACGGTGGGCACAATCAAGGAGCATTTCTCGGAAGCGGTGAAGAGCTCTAAGGCTATGAGCCACTTCCTACCTCACCACCCTGTGTCTCATGGACCAGAACCGGTGGTGCATCACAAGAGTCCATGGCACAAATCCTCCAGTATATGATGCAAGAAACTGGGTCCTGGGGGACTGCCGTCCGGAACGAAGCCGCTCAAAAACAGAGCATTTTTCTCCTCAGTTGGTTTTGTGTTGCTCGCCCCAGGGCCCATCCTCACATAAGCGTCTACAACACGCCCCGCCACTCTCGAACACGACCCACATGCTGCGAAGACAGCAGAGGCGGAAAGGGTTAACGCACAGTCCTAATGAATTGCGCAGCAACCCGCTTTCTGTCACAGCGTCGGGCGCTTTTAGGCCATCCTCTCTGGTGTCTGTGACTCAAGCACTGCGCAGAAAGGAGGTGCCGCCTTTAGTCTCCCTTTGTCCCTCGCCCCCAGGCAGCAATCTGACGCTGCAGACAGCGCGCATTGTACGGTCGCAGGTAGCTGAGATGCTGGCACGCATGGGATCCAACTTTGTGGATCTTGTGATCCAACTGATGTTGCAGCGCCTAGATGCGTGGCGTGCCATCGCTAGGTTGTTTTTGATACCTGAAAGTGGAAAGAAAGCATAACATTAAATTAGCATGTCTCACAACATGGGAGAAAAAAATTACACATCAGATGTACACATCATCATATAGTATAGTCTTGTTGCGTTGTGTGTGTGTCATGTACATTTCCTAACACTGTAGTGTGTTTTTTGCTAAATACACCTGCTAGTAACATCTCCAAACCTAACCTCTCTCTCTCCTTCCTTCTGTGCTCCTCGAGCCATTCTGGGTTGCTGTTAAGTTTCTCCCTGAACTTTGTCAACCTGGCCTTTGCTAAAGCTTTTTTCTCACTTGCTGACTGTCTACAATGAAGCATCATAAAGCAAAATATCAACAGTTAATACATTTTAAATTTATATTAAATTCATTAGAGATATTTAAATGTAATAAACAATATGCTTAAATTCTCATTTCCGAAACAGAAGTTATCTTTACCGCAACTGCTATTAAATGGTTGCGGTATATGAGAATGGTGTTGCGGAGGATGAGGTACCCCAGTATGTTTTGCTAAAAATAGAGAAGCCACATAGGCTTTGCTCATTTTTTATTCAGTGCATATAATTAGACTTTAATAAAGAACATTTTCATGAAAAATTGTAAATCAAACAATTTTCGAAATGTAGAAAACTACCTGTTTCGGTAATGATAATCAAAATGTCGTGTAAGCATTCTGACCAGAGAATATTTCAAATTTAACTGGAAAGATATAAAGAGATGATCTTACCTGGTAGCCATCTTGAAGTAACTGGTCCATGTGCTTGGTCACTCAAAATCAAACTTTATTAAAATTCTGTATGTGTGCTTAAACTGTTCTCAAAAAGTGTTGCGGAGGATGAGAACATCAGGCATGGACACATCAATTTCCTAATTTTTCTTCATTATTATTATACATGAATATTCAGTAAATTATTTTTTTGTCATCTAAAGTAGTCTAGCAAAACATACATTTATTTTTTTTCTAAATATTTTTGTTTTAATATGTTTAAATTACAGCATAACGCATGTTCAAACACAGCCGGACGCATTGCGGTAATGAGAATTTCAGCAGAAAATGAGATAAAATTGACAAATTATAAATTCTTATGTTGAAATCACACATTGTGCAAGGTAGAACACAGTATTGTGTTAATTCTGAGGCTTTTTAATATTACTATATTACACATTGTATATCTAAAATCATTAGTGCCGTGGTGTTTCAATGGTTTCGTGAGAATCACCCAATTACATCTGCTACACCTTCACATTAAACATATCCAACAGAATCATGGGTAATAAATCAAAACCAGTATTTATGAAGTTTGAGGTTAATGTATCTTTATGTAATATAACTTTAAAAGTGCCAAATAATGCCCTTAAACTGTGTTTTTGTGACTTTAGACATAGAATATTAGTGTACTGCTTCCAGTTTATAAATTTTTTTTTCAATATATGTACCATTAGGTACAGATAGGTATATATTTGGTATCAATATGTATCAGTGAGGTTACAGTCTTAACACCCTTCCAATATAAAAACACATCTGACTTCCCTTAGCAGGTGCACAGCATACGGCTACAGTAATAAATAGCTGCCCTTATTAAATAGATTAGCCAGTGCCATTATGACAATACTGCCCCCAAATATGCAAATAAACACATGTATACACACTGATTCACAAAGACGAATCTTTGTATTCTGTCTAACTTAAAGTGAAGCTATTTCATTGCTAAAAAACAAGTTGTTATGTGAATTTGGTATAATACAATGCGTTTGCAGGGTTTATTTGTTTCTTTTCCAAAATCATCGATCTGAAAAAAGCGCTGTCTGTGTCCCTGACTTGACAGCTTATCTGTACGTTGTTATTGGCCTGAATACCTCTGATGTCAGCCGGAAATGTGATGCTCCTTACCATGTTTGAAAGATTTGGTCACAATGCAATGCTGACAGAAGTTAATTTACAGGCTGTGAGTCCGAAGCGGGAGGAATTATAATGTCGGTCTTGTCTACGTCAACAAGCCCAGAAAGTAAACTGTTGCCTACAATCCGTGTGTTTGTTGTAGTCCAAGAAAAAACTTGCGTCATCGTTTACTTTGGGGTTTGTACCTTTTGTGTATCGTTAACATGTACTAATACACACTTACACACCAAAGGAAATGTAAAAACGTGAATCGGACCATAGGAGCTCTTTAACATGTTTCCTATCATAATAAAAAAACTTGGCCAACAAACAATTCTAGTATGTTTCGAAATAATTTTGTGATCACGGTCATCTTACATACTTTACTGTGCTGATTCTGCAGCTGTCAATTTCAGCAATTTCTCCAAATCTGAGAAGTGATTTGAAGCACTTGTTCCGGTTACACGTACAGTATGTGGGGAATGCGTATGGCGTTATCACTGATTAAAGAAAGAATCAAAACATGAAAACATCAATCAAGAAAGAATTTGAAATATAACAGGCACAAAAACTGGATATGTTCCATAATCAAAATTACTTAAGGTAAGATGTTTTCTAAAAGATTTTAACAGTTTCTTCAATTCTCCTTCACCCAAAAATAAGGCCATTGGCTAAATCACGATATTGCCATGTTGGATGCTCAGACAAACAAAGCAATGTATTAAGAGAACCACAGGGTTTTTACTTTTCAGGAAAAAAAATGTTGAATGCCTAGCTTTCTCTACGAATTTAACCTTTAAGGTTACATCTTCAATGTAAAAACACTTAAATCACTTTTTAGGATGTTATAATGTGAAAGAATAATAAATGCTCTCAGTCTTTGGGGAAGGCATCTGCTATTCTCTCTAATCTAGCAAACTAAGCACTAGTCAGGCAGAAAGTATGTGATATTTACTCATTATTTTCCTGGAAGGAAAAACTGCACTTCCTTTGCTTTATGATTCATGGTCTGAAGAACACTTTTCTCTCTCTCTCTCTCTCTCTCTCTCTCTCTCTCTCTCTCTCTCTCTATCTCTGTTCTGCTCTTGACAGAAAGAAAGAGAGAGAGACCAAGAAGACAGAGAAGAGAGATAAAAGAGCCAAAGAGAGAGGGAAGTTAATTCAGTACAACATGAGATGAGATTTGTTTGAATACAACATATTCTCATGGAAATTCGTACGTACTGTACGGTATTTTGCTAATTTGTAGATAATTTGTATTAATTCATATATATATAATTCATATATATATATATATATATATATATATATATATATATATATATATATATATATATATATATATATTAAGTATTTATATATAATATAAATTCTACATAAATATACAAAAACTTTTTTTAAATATATACATGCATGTGTGTGCATTTATCTATACAAATTTATTATACACAGTTCATACACATATATAATTTAAACAAAAACTTTTATTCTGCAGTAGATTAATTGTGATTAATCATTATGCATACAGTAGTATACTGTAAACCTGGGTTTTTTACAGTAGCCAGTTAGATACTGTAAAATGGAATTACAGTTTAGTACTGTAAATCTTATTTAAAGCAGCCTACTGGCAACAGTGTGTAAAAATCCTTGAAAATGTCTAACAGTGTACTTTAGTTAAATAAACATTATTTAATCTAATTGAACTACATACTAAATTGTGCTGAATGTGTGTGCGTGTGTAGTGGTGTAAACATTAAACTGTTAAATCTGCTAAAATGTAATTTACATTAAAGGGGACATATCATGACTTTTTCCATGTTTAAGTGCTATAATTGGGTCTCAGTGTTTCTATCAACCTAGAAAATGTGAAAAAGATCAACCCATTAACTTAGTATTGGTAAACCATTCTCTGCAAGCATGTGAAAAAATAGGTCATTGAAATTTGGCTCCCCTTGTGATGTCAGAAGGGGATCTTATTACAAGAATACCGCCCCTTCATCTGCACTATCCAACCACAGCACTGCCATTTAGTGCAGAGGTCAGCTCATTTGCATTTAAAAGGACACACCCAAAACGGCACGTTTTTGCTCACAACTACAAAGTGGCAATTTTAACATGTTATAATAAATTATCTATATGATATTTTGAGCTAAAACTACATACGTACTCTGGGGACACCAATTTATTTTACATCTTAAAAAAGTCTTGTGAAATGTCCCCTTTAAGGAAAAAATCTATATAACTAATATAACTGAAGAAGAGATTATGTCATGTTAATTTCAAGGTTGGCTTTTCAATGTCAGAATTAACAAACAAAACCAACATTGTTTCAACATCTGAGATTCAAATAATTATTTCCATATAGACAAAAAGATATGACAGATGTTGGGGATTTACAGCCTGAATTGTTACCCACACTGTGTGACCTACATTAACAGGGTATCCTGTGGGTGTCTTATTCCCCCTTTGCTCTGCTCTGTATCATAGGTCATTTTAGAGCACCAATGATGGATGTCTGCTTGATCCAGGCAATGGACCATAACAGAATCTATTCTCCCATATGCCTGACAACCTCAGGTAACACAAAAGTGGTACCTCACCCTCCTGGGCTCCTTTACACATACTGGCAGAGGCACATGTGTACACAGCCTCCTAGAAAAGAGAGATGTAGTTTCTCATCTTTGTCCCTTTGTCTATTTCGCCTGCCAGAGGCTTTTGCTTTATTACCTGTGATAACTTCCCTGTTCGGTGGCTGATAACCTTACTTCCCCGATTCTTAGTCAATGTCACCCTATTGGGTATTATCTCATTTGTCAATGTTGCCTTTTCCCTTCGAGTCAGCTGGCCTTTGCAGACACTTGGAGACGTATCTCTAATCTGTCCTTTACTCCTAAATTGGCTCTATAAATGGTTCTTAAAGGATTTCTGGTTTACCCATGGAAGAGAAAAATCACATATGAGAGCTCTTTAATATCTCAGTTGTTTCTTCTAGACAGCAATGGCATTAGATACAGGGTAAACCGAGACGTAGACATTGGATTCATCTGTTAGATGTACCTGTTATCTTACAAACCATGTCAACAATGTTGCAAACTATGGGTAGATTTACCAAAATACCAAATATAGATGGTTTCAGCAGTAACAACATAAACAAGCGTCTGTCGTGGTCCGCACGTAACTTCCGGTAAACTCCGCTAAGAATAAATAACAACAAAGTTCTTTAAACGTAGTTTATTTATAAAACAACCAAAAAAACCCACATAGATTACCTAGGAAACCAAAACATTTGTTATTTTCGACGAAGCATTCAAGAGATCAGTTTAGCAACTAGTCAGACCATTAAAAAAACAAAACCGGAAGTAAAGTTCGGATCCAGACGTGTATCGCGTCAGCGCACGTGCGTCCGATGAAACGGTCTATATGCAACTGAATGTCAGAGATTTAAAACATTTCACATTAAATTCTTACAAGACTCAATTACCTATACGCAATTCAATTCAATTTAAATATCTTTATATTCTTGGAATATGTCAAACATTTTCCTTTTTTTTAAATGGTTCCTTTATTGCAGGGTTTCTCAAAGTCCGGACTCCGGTCCGGATCCGGACCCGACGGGAACTTGATCCGGACCCGCGTCCACTTCATATTACAAGTGCATTAATTTCTATGTGATTGATTAAATGTGTGCATTTGCTACTTTACAGATGCACATTAAACTTGTAAACTATTCGTTTAGTTTTTTTTTTCTTTTTAGATTTAAGAGTATTCCTGGTCCGAAAATAAAACGAATTATTTAAATTTTTTCTGTGTGACGCTGTAGCCATCACACCCAGATATTATGCACAGCTACTTCATGTACTACGGCTTTTGATCCGTAAGTCCTTATCAATCTGAAATCACTGTTGGTTTGAGTCGTTTAAAACATGCATTTGAAAAAGCAACACTCGTCAAACATAATCTTTATACATATTCTTTATTATCATGAAAATACCTGAAAAGGTTTGAAGAACATGAATATAAATATATCCTTAAGACATTTCCTGGAGCTGCGTGTGTCTAGTTCTTCGTCTGCAGTGCATATTAAGTTTCTGCCCGAGAGCGCCCCCTGGCTTTTGGATGTAGCGGCATTTCACAGTAATTCATTGAGAAGCATAGCAAGAATCATAAGCCAATTTATAGGCGCAACCCTTAATTTATGTCAGTTTCTCTGCCTACCAACCACACTTTTTTGCCGTGGTTTATGCATCTGATGGAGAACAAACTGTGCCATTTCTCTAATTAGGTTGCGCTGTATTTTGCACCTGGTTACTTTTGGCATATTTCTTGTGTTTATGTTAAAAAAAAAAAATGTTTACTTTAAATGCAAAATACACTTATTTTTTTCCCAAACTATTTGTGTTGATTTGTTATATAAACAAATGATTTACATAAAGTTTTTCCGGACCTATGAAAATTATGAGAATTCAGATTTGGACCTTTGAATGTAAACTTTGAGAACCCCTGCTTTATTGCATATAGCAGTGAACACTTTGTGGCGGTTTCCCAGACAGGGTTTAGATAAATCCAGGAACAGGCCTTAGTTATTTTAGGACATTTAAGTAGATTTTACAAACATACAAGATGCTTTTAACATCAAACATGCATTTTAGTCTGGGACTAGGATAAGCACTGTCTGGGAAATGCCAGTGGCGGTTCGTGACTGCTCATCCGAGGGGCGCGCATTCATAAGTGTTCGGAGTGACATGTGTGTTGCTCGTGTTTTCAAAATATGGGTTTGTTGCCAGGGTTCCGAGATGCACTTGACGGCCTTTTGTGCAGCGAATAATATTTTTTTTTTTTGACGATCTAGTTAAGGCGGTAGGGTTTCCAAGCTTAGGCGGGCCGCCTTAACTGAAATATGTTGCGGGAAACCCTGTGCGTTATGTGAACCATGTGCATCATGTGTTTTGTCAAAATAAGTGGCTGCTGCAGACGCATCAAAACCGTTTATGATAAAAGAGACACTCACGTTCACAAAAAAACACACAAGACACTCCCTTAACACTAAACTCTGATTACGAATAAGATAATGCGAATATGTGGCAAACGCGAGCGTCTCTTTTATCATAAACCCTTTAGACACGTCTGCAGCAGACACTTATTTTGACAAGACACGTGATGCACGTAGGATTACTTGACGCGCAGAACACATATTTTGAAATTACAAAGCACACACATGATGGGCTACATACATGTTGTGACGAAATTTGCATCGAGCGCCCTCAAGAAAAGATGGACTGAGTGACCTGTGATTTCCTGTGATGGAAGCAAGTAAATTATGTCACAGCAATATAAATTCTAGTTGATGTACATTACCAATAGACCTTTCCGCCATCCAATTACCTAAACAAACCCCAATATGTGACCTAAGCAGCAGTCGGTCTCAAAGAGTGTATATGAAGTAAACACATTTATCTCATCTGCTTGTTATATCTGACATTTAATTAAGACGATACTCTAGGCACAAAGAAGTCTTTAAACACAAGGTGACAGCTGATGATTTGTAATAGGGCACTAATTGAAAAGATAATTACACATGCATCTGTTGAAATATGGATGCTAGCAGAAGTTCCCTTTAATTAACCTCCCAAGGACGCTCAGTTATTAATGTTGTTAAATAAAGCTGAGAGAGAGAAAGAGAGAGAGAGAGAGAGAGAAAGAGAAAGAGAGAGAGACTTAATGACTTAACAGTTAGTTAAAAAGTGTGCAAGAGAAATGAAAGGAAGTCAAAATGTGCAGCTATTATTAAATGACTACATGCTTTATGAAGTGCAGCAGGATTTCCTGTTGTGTAAGGACAGAACAGGAGATATTAAAAGAATAGGAAAAGTGATCCTAACATTTCTGCAAAGGCAATCCGGTGAAAACTAATAGACGCTAGATGACAGCCCGAGGGGACAGAATGCACTAACAACAACAATTTTTAGTCCTGAAGTAGGTATGTACAAAAGACTAAAGAATCATAACCATAGTCTCTATAATTTTAAAATGAATGAGCTGGGTTCAAGCCAATGTTTACTGTTAATGGTGCCAAATTTATCTCTACGTTGCCATGAATGCTTCAGCTGCCGAGTTTTAGCAGACTTTGATGTTACATGAGTTTATGACTTATCATATTTGTGTACAGCCAATGCCAATAAAGCCAGCAAAGTTCAGGTTGTTCCAAACGTATATTACTTAATAAATCACAAAAGAGTTGTTGGCCAAAATGTGAATTCTAATAAAGTATTTTCTGGAGATGATCAGCCTCCGGTGACATTGTGCTTTCTGCATTATGTTCAACTTCTCCTTTCGTTTCACAAAAGAATGAGAATACGGATTTGCATAAATGATGTACAATGTTAGAAAATATTTCAAAATATGTACCCCAGCTGTCACTGGAGCACTTTAAAAAGGTCCTAATATGTAGGTACAGATATGAATTTGGTACCAATATGTACTTCTTAGGTACTAATATGAACTCTTGAGGTCCAAACATAGACTGTAAAAAATATAGACGTAGTGACGTCACTGATAGGTTTGTGAAGAGCACTTTTTAAGCCAATAGTTGGCGGAGCCTGCCGTCGCCATCTTGGCAGCGCATCACTTGCCGAAAACCGAAAATGGGTAAAGAGGTGGGACTTGGGTAGAGACGAGCTGCCTGATTGCTGAAACCACACCCGCCTAGCTCAAATGTAGTAACAGCAGCGGCAGTTCACCTGTCACTCAAGTGACCACGCCCTTAATTATGCAGATATTTAAGGCTTAATATAATTTAAACGTATGAGTCACAAAAAAATTCACCCCCCTCACAGTTGTCATGAAGGGCAAAAAAAGCTATATAGGGATGCACCGAAATGAAAATTCTTGGCCTAAACCGAAAACCAAAAAAGAGGAAACCAAGGGCGAAAAACCGAAACACGAAATAAATTATTATGGCAATTATTAGTACAAATGCATTTATGGCTATCACTGTGTACTAACTTTACTAGGGGTGTGTGACGGATCACAAAACTCACGGTTTCGGATCACATTACAGTTTTGAGGCACGGACTGGATTATTTTTCAGATCAGCAAAATCTAATAAAAAATAAAGAAATTGCAAACATTTATAAAAAAAGAACAAAGTTGCACATTAATAAAAATGAAATATATTATTATTTTTAGAGCTACAGAAGTGATTTTCTCTTTGTCTTGGGTTGTTTGATTAACATTAATGACATAGACTTATTGAGGTTACTGTCTCTTTAAGACCAAATAAGCAGAGACTGGTTTCTGACTGTAATCTATACATACACTTAAGACATAAACAAATGTTTTTATTATAAAAAGAATACTGTGGAGATAATTTTGTTTATATGTGTCCTGTCAATAATAGAAAGACTTTATGTTCGCCTGTTTGCGTCTCACTCGTGTGTGCACTATTGAGGGCAATTAAACGCAGGTGCACACAAAGACCGAGGATGAATCCCAAACAGCGCAGCATAAAAACGTTACGTTGTTTTTCATTGCTTTATTCGGCAAATGTATGTTAATGGACTACAGTATTAGACACATTTGCGCGACTCTCTCTTAAGTTTACACATCAAGAGTTCTGATCTTTGAAGGGCGTACCCACTGTGATGATCACATCTGGACCGGACACAACTCCTGTGCGTACCGACAACTGCTCACTTTAGCACCTTTTTGCGGTTAAATACATCCACACCGCATACATGTTGCTTCAGACAAGCATGTGCAGGTCGCGGTTTCTGTTTGCGTCATCACAACATTTCGGCCGCATTGTTTCGGTGATAAATGTCTTGCGGTGGCCGAACATTCGGTGCATCCCTAAAGCTATATATACTAAAAACACTTTTTGTACCAGGATGTAAAAATTTTTGTTTCTGCTGTAAAGTTGGGCATTGGAGGGTCTAGTTGCCAGTCGATAAAGTCACTTCAGTGTTGGCTTCACACTAGATACTAGAATGTTGCCCCTTGGTCCAAAGCGGAACTTTTAAAAAAAAGTACTGCCCCAGTGTTAGCTTGGGTACACATTTTGACAATATTTTTTTCGGACTGTGTACTGTACCTTTAAAAATACGCATAGCTAACAAGAGCATGTTTTCAATAACCAGTTGCATTAATGTTAGTCAAATTGCTCCAGTGTGTTTTGCTAAATGGATTTTCCCAAGGCAAGCAAATTGAGCAGAGCTTTCACTTTTACTCCCTACTCTTCCCTTACCACAAAATACACGTATAAATATTTTAGCAGTGCTCTTTACTCAAGTAAATATTCAGTACCATTCTCATCAAGATATCTATTGTCTATATAACCACCGCATTATGCTCAGCATAAATGCACTACATGTATCTTTTCAGTCTGTTCATATTTTGCGAAGGCTTTAGATAATGTCATTTACAGGCATTTCACTAACAGATGTTCAGTGTTTCTCTTCATTAGAATTCAAATGTGCACCATCACGATCTGAGAGGTGTATGAACAGCATAAGCAAAAACGAGCTGTTGTCGTGTGATGTTGCACAGTTGTGGCAGATACTCTTGGTAACAAACAGAAAGCATTAGATGCATTTGAATAACAGTACGATTGGGGAATATGAATATTATATGTTATGATGTTGTGCTTTGCACTGGCTTGTTGATGATATGTGATAGCGTAGCCACATGAGTCCCATGTGATAGAAAGCTGATGCTATTATATTTTATTTAACAGATGCTAATGATGTTTTCAAGTCATTTCTGTTTCTTGATTTGAAAGCTCACAGGTGTGTTGAGTAGTTACAAGTGCCCATACAAAAGAAAAATCGGATAAGATTTCAATTATTTATTTTATATTAGACAACAGAGAGCAAATGGAAATTTCACTAAAGTCTCCTGCATCTCAAATATTGCTCCAGAGAAACATTCAAATCAACGCTTAAATGTTGACGTGATTAATTGCAACATATAACTTTGTCTCAGATGTCTATAATGAAATCCTTTGAAGAAATTGTGAAGAGATACAACTGATGAGACATTTGTTGCTTTAAAATGAAAGTGGACAGCATATATAAGATCATTTGGTCCTGCAGGGTTTGGTATCTTGATAAGCTAAGCACACCTGAACCTCAAGAGTTGACATATATGAGATTACAATGGTCAGTTTCTTAAAGGGATACTCCAGCCAAATATCAAAATTACCACATGATTTACTCACTCTGAAGCTTTCCGAGATACACAAGTCCATCATCTTTCAGATGTATACATTTGGGGTTATTTTAGTAAATGTTCTTGCTCTTCCTAGCTTTATAATGAGAGAAAACAGAGACTATCCCCCACCCCAATAAAAGTGCATTCATCCCTCACAAAAGTAATCCACACGGCTCCAGGGGTTTAATAAAGGTCTTTTGTGGGTAATCAATGTGATTTTGTAAGAAAAATTTCCAAAATCTGTTCGTTTGAAAGATAATGGAAATGTATATCGGATTGGTTGAGGGTGTGTAAATCATGGAGGAATTTTGATATTTCGCTGGAGTATCCCTTTAAGAGTGGCATCATTGCTAGGAGAAACGACTGATATATTAAAGAGATCTCACTTGTGAGTTTTTTTTTATATTTCAAATATGTATAAAAACAGGGTGGTTTTTATGTGCCACGGCTATGCTTACAGATAGGGAGATCAGACAGACAGTTTGCCTAAAGGCTGATGGTTCTCCCATATGAGAGAGATGAGAAGGTTTTCAAAGGGTTTTGATGGGAGTCTCACTGGCTTTAAAGGGATTTAAAGATTTATCACAAAGAGCCAGAGGGAATATAAACCTTTCTACCTCCTCTTACATCGTAGAGAGGATGCACAAAATTCAAAAAAGTAGTTGCGACAAAATTGCGCACCCCTCAGTTTTTTTTTAAAAAGGCAGAAAATAACTCTATGTTTTTAATTTCAGTCGATAGATTTTTTTTGTCCCATCCATGTACAGCCCCAAGTCCATAAAAGAACTGAAAAAGAAAAAGTCACCTGCTGTAAACACTCTCAGAAAAAAATGTACAAAAGTTGTTATTGGGACGGTATCTTTTAAAAAGGTCCTAATATGTACCATTTTGGTTTGAAGGTACCAATGTGTACCTCTGAAGTACCGATGTGTACCTACCAATATGCACCTTTTGGGTACAAAAGTTTTGAAAAGGTACCGACCCAGTGACAACTTTTGTACCTTCTTGTACCCTTGATTCTGAGAGTGCAACCCTACCAGTTGAATCCTAAATCTTCAAGCAACACCTTCATATATGAATCGTGATCATTTATGAAGACCAATCATTTCTGTAGATGACTTTGTCATCTCAAAGCCATATGTTGAGTTCATCAGGGAGATCGCAGACCCAAAAGCAATGAAAAGCCATCACGGCCAGAGATGACTCCTGGCAACAGATGCCCAATTACCATATTTACATAATTATGGTGATGTGGTTGGATTCAAATGAAGTTGTAAGAGCACAGCTGTTGTTGTCCAGCTTAGGCGTATATCTCAGCAGAGGAGCCGGCTGAATATTTATGTGACATTTGATGATATTTCAATTTGCGATGTGCCTATCGCAGTAAAATGCAGTTCAGGCCTACACTTTTCTACCGGCCTGATACAATCTGCACCATGTGAATATAATAAATTTAACAGAATATACCATGACACTGTTTTCACTTCTAGGCTTGTTTATGACAATAAAAAAATTAATTCACTCACATGTGTAACCTCCATTAAATTTTATATAGTGCACATATTATGCAAAATTTACTTTTTTGGACATAAATGTGTGTTGGCAGTGTGTGAACACAACAACCCTACAATGAAAAAAATCCACCCTCTCCTTCTTTTTTAATCCCCATTAAACCAAAGCAATGTTTAGATTCTCTTGTTAATGCCTTGTTAATGTGATGTCCCACTGATAAAGCCCCGCCCACAGCCACTGACTGATTGGTTAATTTAACCCAAAAGCTTTTTTAAATGTGTTTGCTAACACATTGTAGCTCTAATGCGGCTTAACTCTTTCCACGCCATTGACGAGTTAACTCCTTGCCAATGACGAGTGTTTCAGTCTTTCCGCAATACCGCTATTATCTTTCGCAACTTTTAAAACCCGGAAGTATCCCCTAGGGCAAACAGCTGTACGTAAAACAAGCTAAAATCTCATAGACCCACATTCTAAAAAAATGCTTGGTTATTTTCAATCCCAGCGTTGGGTTAGAAAGGGACAAACCTAGCTGTTGGGTTAAAGTTACACTGAAATGTTTTATATTTGACCTAACAATTGGTTATATCACCCAGAATACTTTGGGTTGAAAGTAACAACCCCAAACATAAATTTATAAATAACAACTGGTGGGATTCTTCAATTTTGGACCCAACGCTGGGTTGAAGATGACAAGGTGTACACCGTTAAGAGATTTTTGGGGTGGGCTCATGATCATTTTCACTTCTATTAACACATTTGGTGGTTCCTTTTTCCAAAGCGACTTAGAAAGGTATAACTTTTTTCAGTATGTGTGTTTTCTAATTTTTAACCCACGATTATGTGTGCTGTTAATGCAATGCTCTACCACTGTGCTATACAGGAGCACATTCAGAACACCTTACACTGTAAAAATGATTAGTTGACTTTACTTAAAAATATTGAGAAAACCTGTGGCGTAAAATTTTTTAGAAAACCTGTTTCCGCAATTTACGTACTGTTCGTATCCTCTGTAAGTTAAATAAGGTTGTTTTGACATAAATTGTTGCATATATATACCAGAGGATATGTAATATGGAAATTGCTTACTTCATTTTTTTAAGTAAAGTCAATTAATCATTTTTAGAGTGTAGCAACCACCTAGCAAAACATTTGCAACCTCAAAGCAACATTCTAGAAACCAATTAAAACCACCCACAAGACCTTAGCATCACATCTTGAGTTTTCCCACAGCTAACACAACTCACATTTTTACATTCTCACTGCCTTCAACAAAAACAACCCACGGCGTCTGATAGGTGGGCACGAGACAAATCATAGCTAATCTAAAATAAGCACGAGCTTCTTGTTTAAGGAGAGGATAAAATGAAACAGACAAAAGCATCTCTAGCGATTCAATTTTCCCACTGTAAAATGCATCGCTTTGTGCTTCCTTTTTGAAAACAGCTTCTGCTCTAATAACTTCATCTATAGGCCCGCTGTTCACAGGCTCACAGTCCTTGCGCTCAGCCCGAGCCTTTTCAACTTTCAGATAAATTATTCAGACAGATATCCTATAAATACCATTCTGTTTTAATGAAATCCCGGCGAGGCTCTGCAAAATGACATAGCAATCCAAACATCTCTGTTAGAGCTGAACAACAAATTTTACCCAAGAAACATCTGAATTATTTTCACCTTGGTCTAATCGTGCTAGCGGACAAACAAGACTGGGCTAGTCAAACGTGGAAATGACTTGCATGTGTTAAAGGAATAGCCTTTGTTTCTTATCTATACTGGAAAAAATGTTTTTGCTGCATGTTCAATATACATACAATACAACAAGCTAAATCAACCCAAAAAGAAAAACTAATTAGTGATCGACCGATACTGATTTTTTTCTAACCTATACTAAATATTTGTCCGCTTATGTGCCGATAACAGATATGCTGTCTGAAAGGATTTTTTATTTACTGTTATAGTTCTGTTTTTACACAATTACTACAAACCTACTGAACTAGACAAACTCTTATAATAATAATTTGCTGGATAATATTAATTTAATGAATAATATCACTGGGATAAAGTAACAAACGATATGGCTTATATATCATTGCATTTGTAACTGGTATTTTATGTCAGAAAAATATATATATTTTTTGTTATACCTTATGAAATGGCTGTTGACAAAGTGCTGTTTATCTATACATTTACTGCTATAGCTGGTAATAAATAATTAATTAAAATCCACAGACATTTATTTAGATGTTTTTTATATTGTTTATCTAGTAAATGTTCAAATAACTTCGGGTAAAGCTTGTTAAAAGTTAGCTACATGTGGTGGCTTTGCTTCAGCCTTCAACCCGGTAAGTGAACAGCAATATTAACGTGATTTTACGAGGCTACGTTTTTATTTCCCACATGCATTCATTCATGGCTGTTTCAATCATGTAAAGCTACATCGTTAATGAGACAGGATTTGAAGGATCAGTATACGTGAGGTCGAAAACCTAAACCCGATAATGGGAAAATGCTTAAATATCGGGAAACAGATCCTGTATATCAGTCGATCTCTAGCTTTAATATATACAAATACATAGAGAATGTATACATATACTCTCCATGATAAAGGTACCAAAGCTGTCACTAGGGTGGTACACTTTCGATAAATACACCAAAGGCTGCATATTAGTACCTCAGTGTTACATACTGGTACCCAAAATCTGTACCTAAATGGTGATGGGTACCGTCCCATTGACAGCTTTTGTACCTTTTTTCTGACAGTGTATATACATACATATATACAGTACATACATATAAAAGAGTCAATTATGACGAATTAGGTTAACCAATCTCCCCTAAACAACAACAGCAAAATGAGCAGTGTACATGTACATATAAGGCCAAACAAATGGATATTTTGTAATTATAAGTCTACAATCGTCTAATGTGGAATTGGACTGAGATGCCAGGGGAAAGAAAGCATTTTTATAAACTCCATGATGTTTTTAAACGGTGCCGCCACCTACAGACTTAAGCTATTATAAAGCAAACTTTTTCAAGAAATTAACTTTTTCAAGAATACCGCCAAGTATCAATGATCAGCAATGCGCAACACTAATAAAACAGAAAGGCACTGATAGTACAGTAGCTACTAAAGTCTCAGTAGTATTAACAAACCAGACTGTTATGTGATAAAGATTCACAATGATTTACAGCAAAAAAAATCTAAGCAATCTAAAGGTAAAGTAGCTCTTAACTTGCTGATTTAGGAGAACCTCTTAAAAATAATGGAAGTGTCAGTCCTAATTTTAGGACTCCTAAATTTTTGCTCTAAGAGTATTTTAAGTAGGGGCCGTTTTCATCATCCATAACAATAAGGTAACCCTTCTCTTACTGTAGCTTAAGATTTCTACATTCCTTAGTGCAACGTTGCTCTCTGAACTTTTACTGCTATTTAGGGCAACTCTTAGTCATAAGAAAAAATGCTTTGTGAATACAGGCCCTGATTGTGAATGACAGGTTTTGGCTTTTTCATTGACGCAGCATGGGGTTTTACTTAACATGTGGTTAGACATCTGCTGTGGTCCTAATGATGTCTTGAGTGTAATATCTTTCCAGCTAATACTAAAAGGCTTTGGCACAGTCTCATCTGCCAAGAAAATAAACAAAAATGTAAATGAGGATAGGCACACTGCATCCTTCTGTGCTATGGATGGGCAAGGCTGATGGAGTAAGGCAGTGTGTTGTATTTACAGCAAATAGATATTGGACTGTCAGCTATTATGATAATGAAAATTGATGAAATTGAGCCACAAGTGTCACAAATTGGAACGGCACCATCCAGCGTCACAAGCCATCAAGTCACCTCACGCTATGTTTCAATGAATAAGGCAATTCATGAGGTAATGAAGTGAGGGGAACTGACAAACACAGAGAGAGCGAGAGACAGAGAGAGAGAGAGAGAGAGAGAGAGAGAGAGAGAGAGAGAGAGAGAGAGAGAGAGAGAGAGAGAGAGAGAGAGAGATATTTGTGACCACTAGATGGCGGTGTAATACCGCCACAATGATAATCTGCAGGTTTTTTTAAACAAGTTTTCCCTCAGCTGTTTCATTGAGATATTTTAAAGATGTTTACAAATAGCAAGAAATGCTAATGTGAAATTTCAAGAGCTACGCATTTAAACAGTAGTACTTAATGCCTACAAAAGAACACTTACAGGCACGTGGCGTTCTTCTCGGCTCACACTCGATTTCCAAAACCCAAATTGTGTGTTGGGTAACGTCAAACAGGTGTTTAAGACAGATGTTTATGGTTAGCACATTCACACTGTAATATAATTATTGGTTTCAAACAGGTTCCAGAGACACATCTTCTCGCGTACTTTCCGTTATTTGCCTTCAAGTTTTCTGATTGGCTAACGCGCTGAACGCTGTAAACTACGTCATTGTTTTACTTTGAGAAATATGTATTTTCTCGGGATAATTTTAGTGAAAACATCAACAAAAAATATACATGTTTTACAAATATTAGAATATTAATAATAATTAATATTAATGAATATTTTAGTATTGTAGGTCAGTTTTGTGTGACAAATCCACACATATGAGTATCGACTTTGAACCTCACATCACCATGCACGCTAGCATCTACATATCCAAAAAGCATGCTCACACATCACCTGGTTATTGTGTGTGTGGTTGCCAAGCCAGGCTGCTTTCAAATTCATGAAAATCCCGGCCATTAATTCCCAGGGATGGAGGCGAGGCAGGCCCACTGATGAAATATATGCCAGAAGCCCTGCCAATTTCTATCTGAAAGCCAACAGACATCTCATTCACTTAATGCTGTTTTAGGGAGGGGAATGGGGATGACTTCTTTCTGTGCCGTGGACTTATGCATCATGATCGGGAGAAAGGAGGGAATGAAAAATTGTGCCTGAGGTGGGTCATTTCTCTACTGCCTTCTGATCAGCTCATATGGGATAATGACATTCACTTGGAAATTGATAAAGATGACGAGAGATATGAAAATAGATGTCTCATTCACACATACTGGGAAAAAACTATGCAAAACATACTATGCAAAACTACTACTGATAGCTTTACGTAGTGCCAAATCAATTGTTATAAAGATCTATTTGTAGACCCCCCCCCCCCAAAAAAGGCTTTCCAAACATCTACATTAGAAAGGGGTGTCAAACTAATTTTGGCCATAGGGTGTAATATTTACACCGTTTGAAGCAAATTCCATCAACTTATTTGGCTTCTGTATTTCTATTGGCAGTGCAAAAGGTCATGGGTTCGATTCCCAGGGCACACACATGCTGAGGAAAAAGTATACCTTGAATGCACTGATGTAAGTTGTTTTGGATAAATTCAAATGTTGGTCTACCAAATGAAATCCTCGTGATTTGGTTAGCTTCGATTCTTTTCCCACCATCTGGTCATTACGGTACTGAACTTGTTACCACACTGGAATTTCTCGGTGTTCTCTATAGAGTTACTGCTTCAGTAACTATGCCAGCTGGCGGTAAAATGCTGCAGGTTGGCATAACACGTTGCACTCGTAGCTACTGATATTTCAGACAGCCATCTTCTATGCCAACACTTCCTGTGAATCCTTATATAAACTCCATTGAGTCTCTCCATTTGCCCCTTAGAAGAGCTAAGTAATAAACCCACCTGCAAGTAATAAACCCACCTGCATTTTGCATGTGATTTTAAATCGACCCTCTAAAAGCCTCTTGTGGGTTGTCGAGCTAAAATACAATGGAAATACATATTTCTTTCTTAAAACTTAGAAACAAACATCATTTAAAGGCACATCAAGAACAAGGAGAAAGGAAAAGATTAAAGGGACACTCCACTTTTTTTGAAAACATGCTAATTTTACTATGCCTTCTGCAGCCATGTTACAGCAGCAAAGTTCTTGATTATTACAACAGAATGAGAGTATAGTTCATAGCCATATCTGCCTAGAAAATCACAACTTT